>NC_080785.1:122870380-123170588 GCF_028018385.1 Neofelis nebulosa | reverse complement strand
TTTTCTTCAAGAAAATTCTTATTTCCCCTATGAATTAGGAGTAATAAAAGACAAAAACCAACTGCCTCTCATTACACTGCAACCCTTATAATGCCTAGAATGTAACAGAAATTCAGAAAATGCTAATATTTATGCTGATCACAGGGTTCATAGATTGAGGTCACTTCTGTGTTTGACTAAGTCATATAAGAATGTCAGAAATGATTCATATCTCATTTCAAAAATCATAATTTCAGTATGTGTTAATTTTGTTTTTGTCATATACAAATGCCACTTGATTACTGTTGCTCCTGAAGTTATTTGACTACCACATAATTTGAAATATGCCTGAAAAGCAAAGTAATGATATGACTTAGATCTGCAAAATGGTTCTTGGCGTGTTTGGTGGGCAATTGGGTGCAAAAGGAAGCTTTGCTCGGGTACAGTTGCTAAAATACCTTGAGTGAAAATGGCCCTCAGCTGTCACAAAGTCTGAAGTTCGGCATGATCCATTCTTATGTGGCTGTTCCTGTCATTATTCTCAGGTCTGCAATAAAATCATCTTTCTGATGAGCTTTGTGGGCAACTGCGGAACGTTCACCAGAGGCTACCGAGCCATGGTTCTGGATGTTGAGTTCCTTTACCATTTGTTATATCTGCTGATCTGTGCCATGGGGCTCTTCGTCCACGAGTTCTTCTACAGTTTGCTGGTGAGTTCCTGGTGTGGAAGGATCTTACATGTTGAACACCAGGAGTGCCCTGTGACCTGTGTCTCATCACAGACCCCTCCTTTTAGTGGTGATTGGTATGTCTGGTCTCACAGGAGGTCACATGCCTCATTTTGGGGATCTGGAGAGGAAAGCTCCTCAGGGAGCAGGGTAGCTAGCAGGAGAGAGGGAGGTGTGGGATCATGGTGCACGTTGGACCTTTTACTTGTCAGTGATAGACAGTGCCTACAGTCTGGATCAGGGATGTTCCCTCCGTTGCGTCTTTGTCTTTCTTTCTTGGACTCAGCCAGCACTTACCGAGGAGAATGTTGTTGAAACCGTCATCTTCTGATAATTCTCATGGGGTCCACTTCCCAGGGAGGACATGTAGTGACAGAATAAGAGTAGGAGCTATTTTCTAAGTCCCTAGATTCATAACATTGAGCTCAGTAGATTTATTGGTCCAGGAGACCTTTTCATTGGAAGTGATTTTGTTCCAATCTGAGCCAAGGGAATAATGTCTTGATAGTCCGTAAAATGAATTGGTTCGATCACCTTCCTTCCTCCTGAGTAGGTTTTTAAATTATAGACCAAATATCTACTCAATCTCCTGTCATTAGAGGGAATCTATACCTGTAGAGTTATAGATAAGAAACCTTTGCCTATACCTACATCAAGTCACAGGAAGCATAAAATTGACCTATTTGCCAGCAAATCCATCCATAAAGCAACTGGAAGTATTAAACTGTGAGTGCGGTTAAAAAATGATCAAAGCCTAAGTATTGACTCAAAGTGAGGGACTTAATTTGCAAACAGCAGAACAAGGAAAAATCTGGGAGGTGTCCTCCGTGTGGTCTCTGGACTGGCTATTTAATTGCTCTGTGCCTCAGTTTCCCCATCCACAAAATGAAAACAAGCCGTCCCCCTCACAGGGCCGTCACAGGGATTATGTGCAACTGTGCACGTCAGGGCCTTAGAATAGCACTACCACACGAGAAATGCTTAGCAATTCTAGCTATTATTACTGTCTTTGTCATCGCTTACTTCCTCTGCCATCCAAAACACCATAAAGAATTCACCATTCAGGTCATCAGGATTAGCTCATTCCATTAGTGGTATATGTTGGCAGGCTGAGGGAAATGGATTCTTTTACCTCATTTTAAAATAGGTCTGGCTAGACTTTGAGGTTTTAGGCAAAGAGGTCTCTGGATGTACTTGTGATGGCCATTATGGGGCCTATTTTGGACACTGTGTATCAGAAATCTTGAGAGCCCTGTGTATAGTTCTGAGCCTGTTGGTCTCCTGCAGCGATGTCCCTGGATGAACATCTGGTATTTGAGTCAGGAACACCCAAGTCCTCCTGGGCAGGGAGGCCGAGTTCAAGTACAGGTCTCTCTCGTCCCAACTGAGGGATCTCTCCCAAGAGACAGGCGATTCTACACTTTATGTCTCATTGGCTTCATTTACTTCTCCATACATTCAAGTCCTCTCCTTTTGGTCATTTGCAATGCCAGCCGGTGCTACGTGCGGGGATGTTGTGGTAAGCCAAACCGATATCCTATCTTCCCTCACAGGCCTTACAGTCCAGAAAGTCATCGTTATAGCCATTTACTGAACATGTGCTGTGTGCTGTTTTCATACAGTCTCTCACAGCGACTGCGGAGGTAGATAGTATCTCCAAATTACAGATGGTGAAACCGAGGGTTGGCAAGGTTAAGTGACTTACCAAAGGCACCCAGGAAGTGCCACAGACCAGATAGCAACTTAGCTCTGTTGATTGCCCAGTCACTTCTGAAGCACAGCCCTGAACTGCCTTTCACTGGAGCTCGTGAAGAAGTCCCTGCTGCATGCATCTGTTATCTCCCAGTGCAGTCTACATTCGTGCTGTCACATCTCTGATCTGTCACAGAGTAACCCTGAGCCTTAGGACACCTGAGCTCAGTTCCCTTGTAGAAAATGTACTAGCATCAAACTCGATTGTGGCTAGATGCCTCTCATATGTGCTTCTGGGCCTTGACTTGTCTGTGACCTCAGGTGACTTGTTACTTTTGGTGTCAAAAGTGGTATTTAACATGTTTATTGAGAATCACAGACAGAATACTGAAACCATTCAAGTTATTCCACAAGTAAGGTGAGTCGATGACAGAGAGGAACTGGAAAGAGACCTTCAGCAGGGAAAACCCACATGTCCCAGGGCTGTGAAAGCACCACACCAGCAGGCCAGAAAGGCACAGTGGGAGGGTGGGACCCCCAGACTGGCTGCACCTTGTCTCGAGCCTGCATCCAGGCAAATCCGTAGAAAATATTAACACCCTGAGATGAAACTGTGTGAAGTTTGTAGATGGACAGGTAACAGAAGAAGAAATCCATATGGTCAGTAAACCTGGAAGATTGTTCATCCTCAATGCTAAACAGATACCTGCTAGTTAAAACAGCAATGAGATCCTGAGCTATGCCTGTGATGTATGGAAAGGTTCAGAGGCATGAGCATGCTCGGGTCTCATGTGGGTGTGCAACAGCAGGCACCGGCCTCTGACAGCACGGACTATGCAGTACAGCCTTTTGGGAACGCAATGGGGCGACATAGTCTGTTACAACATTTGGCCCAACAATTTCCTTTCTGGAAGTTCTCCAAAAAGAAATAACTGGACAAGTATGTATAGAGGCAAGTACAGAATGTGCATCACAGCATTATTTTTAATGACATGCAATTTAAAACATCTTGACTGTTTTTTAAAAAAAAGGTAAATACTTCGGTTAAGTAAACTGTGTTTTTTCCATATACTGACATTCTAGGTGATTATTTTTGACGTGAAAATGTTTGTGATTGCTTGGTGAAAGAGCCTGACTGTATGCCACTATTACGGTATATTATATATATATTACATTTTTTCTAATAGAGGCAGGAGGAGAGAACTTGAGTTGATGTCTATAGATGGTGGAGTTATTGGTGATTTTTGGTTTTCTGTGTGCTTTTCTCTGTTTTCAAAGTTTTCTTCATTAAACGGGTAATTCACTAATTAGAAGACAGTTTTTTCTGTATAAAGTAACGCATATCCATTGTTTCAAAGCCAGAAGTTATAGGTGAGTGAGAAAAAAAAAATCACTTGTTTCAAGAACTTGGTGGCTATATAATCTTAGAGTTCTTACCACCCCCCCAAAACAAGTGTCATTTGTTGATTGTCTGAAGTTGCTCTCACTTGCTGCTTCATAGCGGCTTGTTGGAAAATATTTAACCAACGTTAATAGCAACATTAGCCTTTTGTACTCTTCAGGTGATAAAACACCTCTTCCTTGCTTCCTTCCTTTTGACTATGCTCCTTTACCCAGTGTCCTTCACGCAGGTCTCAGGACACAGATTGGCGTTATGGAGGCAGAAGGGCTAATTGACCAGAAAATGAACTCAGATGTAAAGCTATAAATTGGAAGGGACTCAGAGATCAGCTATTTCATTCCGCTGATTTTACAGATGAGGAAACTGAGGTCCAGAGAGGTTACAGAGCTCCGCCAACATCTTGCTGCAAATTAAAAGCAGAGTGAGGATTGAAACCCTTGTCCCCTGACTCACTTGGCTGTGCAGTCATTCCCAAAAGCCAAGTGGAGGCAGAACCTTCAGAAAATGCAGTCGATGTCAGCACACAAGCCAGATTAAAACTAGCCCCCAGGTCCAAGAATTAGCCCACAGAGTTCTCCTCCATGTCTCTTTATTCTTTCTCCAGCCAAATATCTGAAAAAAACAACCCATCAGTCCCCCCATACCTAGAAGTACCTACAGGCCAACTTCTTGCACAGAGCAAGTCTCTTAGCAGAGGGCAAGCCTAGACTGTGAACCCACAGTGTACTTCAGGGGGTCTCTGCCTCGCCCTGCCACTAGAGAAATGGGAAAGGTTTAGACTTCCTCTTGTATTACCACCACCAGTGATCCTGCCATGAGCTTTGGGACCTTGGCCTAGTCCCTTCAACAGGAAATTATAATTACCATTTACCGTGATGCACTCAGCACGTACGGCTGGCCATACGGGATGTGCCATACACAGTATATACATCACGTAGCTCTTGTTCACTACAACTCTCTGTCCTCCCGTCTGCACATGAGGAAACAGAGGCTCAGAGGGAAGGAGAAAGAACCTAGCCTGCTGTTGTGATGTCCTGTGGTTGAACTAAGATTTGCACCTCTTAACTCCACAGTGCCCACTGCCTGCACTGCCTGGTTGGGTGTGGCCTTCCCCTTGAGGCTCTGAGCTCTGGGAGGACAAGGACCAGGGCTTGCCCACTCCCGCTTCCAGAGTGGCTGGCCCTTAGCAGAAGCTCAGTAACTACTCCATGAATGCACACTCATCACTTTCCTCTCCCTTGCTTGCTGTATTTGTTCCCTCTACAAGCACCTCTAAACTGTCTGAGTAACTGTTGAAATTCCAACTGGTTCCCTCCTTCCTTTCCTATGCTTATTTCCCTTATCTCAGTTTTCATTAAGACAGGCAAGTATGAAGTGTTAAGAAAACACTAGAATGCTTCTGAGTTGTTAAAAGGGTAAATTCTCTATAAATCAAGTTGTCATTATGAGATATGTAATCTACATACATACTTACATACATCTAATATAGAGGTTTCCTAAAACCATCGCATTGTCTTCTTTGTTTTTAAAGCTTTTTGATTTGGTATACAGAGAAGAGACTCTGCTTAATGTCATTAAAAGTGTCACTCGCAATGGCCGGTCCATCATCTTGACAGCAGTTCTGGCTTTGATCCTGGTTTACCTGTTCTCAATAGTGGGCTATCTTTTCTTCAAAGATGATTTTATCTTGGAAGTAGACAGGTTGCCCAATGAAACAGCTCTTCCAGGTGAGTTTGAGTCTTCTCATCTTTTTTTTTAATGTTAAAAAAATATTTAATTGTAAGTGAACTAAAAGAGAATGATGACTTTAGCAGTGTAGGTATCTCCCAGCACTGAGAGCATGAATTCTGAATAGAGGGCTTAGTCGTCGCTTTATTCAAAGGGTGGTAGGATATATCGAATGCTGAGTGGGAGTGTCCAGAGCCTACACTTACTTTATTGCCTAAAGTCATATTTTAAACTAATAGGACTTATTCAAAAACAGTTTGACCATATATGTTGAAAGGTAGGAGGGTGCATCCCTCTGGCTTGGTAAATCTACTTCTAGGAATTGATCCTTAAAGGAAAAGCCTTCTGCCTGTGCATGCAGAAATGATGTGTATGAAGGATGGTGACTCCATTGGGAAACTGGAAGCAGTCTAAACATCACGTGTTTTATTAGACTGCAGTCCTCTGGGGTGGCTTGCCCTGCAGTTAGGACACATCTTTATAATCCTTCAATGAAAAGCACCCACAAATATATGGGAAACTGCAGAATAATAACTATAATAGGATCCACATATATATTTTTAAAAATTAAAAGCTCACATATGTCCTTTAAAATATGGAAGAATATACACCCCCCCCCCCCAGCAGTGGCTGTCTCTGGGGCTTGTTTACTATGTACAAGTTTGACAGTGTGTATTATTTTTATATAGAGCAAGAACAGTTTTGAGAATGAAATAAAATGATTATATACTTGAGTGAGTGATACCCAAGTCTTCCTTTGTGTCAATCACAATATTTTAACACCGTTATAAGTGAAATGTTACTGGTTTTTTATCAGGTAACCAGAGGCCCTGAGTCCAAGGAACAAAGTAGAATTATTATCACTGGCTGCGCCAGGCAGCCTTTTTCTAAATGCTGCATTCTTGGCATGTAATTCCAGCTTCCAAGTTGACACTGACTGAAATTTCCTGCCAACCATCTTAGGGTTCTGAACTAAACTGGTCTGGACCTTGGATTTCCGCTCATGCCTGCTGATGCTTTCCGTGCAGACTTGGTGTAAATCTTGCTGGAGTCTGTACGCTCAGTAGTATTTGTCGAAGAGTTTCAGCTGTGTGTCTTTAAAGTTGGAGAGGTGCTATTTAAGTGCGATATTTCTAGTAAGCCTACAGGAATTGACATTTCTGGCTTCTTTCCCATCCAGATCACCAAATGAAAGTGTAAATTGCATCTCTGTCTTGAATTTATATGCAGGAATGTAGGGTGTTATTTATGTAAAGAATTGTTTAATCAGCCGTGAATTGGGGACTTCAAACATTTTAACCATATGCTGCCAGATTGTTCATCATAAAATTTCCTCTCTCTCCCAGAAGCCGGAGAGAGTTTGGCAAGCGAGTTCCTGTATTCTGACGTGTGTAGGGTGGAGACTGGGGAGAACTGTTCCTCTCCTGCACCCAAAGAAGGTAGGAACGTGTAGCCTTAAGCCCCGTGTTAGTGACAGGCCCCTCTTGAAGCTTAGATGGCGCACATGACATTGGAAGCAGATGGAAGCAGATTTACTCTTGAGAAGTAAGGCCAGTAGCAAAGAGGAAAGACTGGGAGAGAGGAGGGGGATGAAAGGGAAGAAGGTCTAATAGCTGCTTGATTGATTCAGCCACTATTTCCTGGGTGCCCTCTAGTTGCCAGGGACTGTGCTATACTCTAAGATACACCAGTGTAGTGGGGTAGGCAGCCAGGCAGGCACCTTGCTGATGACTGGAGAGTATGCTAATGCTAGGAACAAGGACAGAATACAGAAGAGAGGCACCCAGCCTAATACTGGAGTAAGAGTATCCCCAAGGAGGTGATAGCTAAACTAAAATGGTAAAATCTTGGACAGAGGAGGAGGAGTGAGTGTTCCAGTTAAAGGGAATAAGGTGTCCAAAGACTTTGAGGTAGAATATACCATGTTGAGGGATACAATGATCATGAGGAAGAGTTAGTAGTAAGAAATGAAGCCAGATGGGTCATCAGTAGGCCAGATCATGAAGGATCTTACATGTTAGGCTAAGAAGGTTAAACTACATCCAAAGGATGAATGGAAGTTGTTGAAAGCCAGGAGTGATCTGTGTTTTTAGCAAGACCATTATCACTGCAACTGGAGAAAAGAACAAGATAGGCAGCAAGACATGGTTCCTTTCCCAAAAATTATGAAGAATGAATGGACAGCGTCCAATATAAAGTGATTTATCTAGAGGACCTGCTGTAAAACGTTGCTGGGTCTAGCCAGTGAGGAGCTTGGGTCCTATGGGATTACCCTCAGCTGAGAGACAAGATGCTCCTGACTCAGAGTATTAAGCAACTTATCTAAGGTCAAACACCTGTTCTGAGCTGGGACTGGAGTTTAAAATCTGAGAAGGATAGGGAATATTATAGATTTAATATAGGGAAGGGCACTTGTGACTTGGCTTGAGAAACTAGCAGGGGTTGGTGATGAAAACAGAATTGCCCCCAGGTAACCTCAGATTTTTGAAAGAAAGTATTTGATACCTGATTACTTAGTTTTACTCTTTCTTGTTCCCGTGTGTCTGTCAGCTGGCAAGATGGCATTCAGGAAAGACAGTGTCAAAATCATGGTATGTCTTTTCCCACATGCTGTAAATCTGTTGTTTCTTACCACATTCATAGAGCTGGTCCTCACAGAAGAGACAGAGCAAGACAAGGAGCACACGTGTGAGACACTTCTGATGTGCATTGTCACGGTGCTGAGTCACGGGCTGAGGAGCGGGGGCGGAGTAGGAGACGTGCTCAGGAAACCATCCAAAGAGGTAGCTGGATCCTGACGGGAAGGCAGAGGTGGGGGGAGGTGGCTGGATCCCCAAGGGAAGGCAGAGCTGGGTGGGGGTGGGGAGCAGCACGCAGAGAGCTTGCATGGAAACCGAAGACAGAGGCAGCTGGAGTAGTGATGAGGAGACGTGCAGGACTGGCCAGTTGAGGCTTCTCTCCCCTCCATCCATGGCCTTAGTATCAGGGTGCAGGGAAACCCTCTTTGTGGAAAGCCCCGCCCACTCCACGTACTGAAATGCTCGTGCAGGGCTGGGTCTGGCCTGCCTGAGCACATCTCCCAGACACCTTAGATCCCAGGAAGCTGTTCTTGTGCACATGCCACACAACACTTACAGAACCGACAGTCTGGGCAAAGGGCTTGAAAAGGGACACAGTTGTGACTTTTCAAGTTTGATGCCCAATTTAACTTGTGACAGAGCAGACCAATAGGGTGAGGGTGAGCCCTGAATGTCGGGCGCGTCGAGTCCTCCTCCTTCTGCCCTCAGTGGCCAGAGGACAGTGGGTCACGTTGCTGATGGCGATGCCTCTTTTCCAGGAGCCCCTCTTTGCTGCCAGAGTAATCTATGACCTCTTGTTCTTCTTCATGGTCATCATCATCGTCCTTAATCTGATTTTCGGGGTCATCATTGACACCTTTGCTGACCTGAGGAGTGAAAAGCAGAAGAAAGAGGAGATCTTAAAGACCACGTGCTTTATCTGTGGTGAGTGTGGCAGCCAGCCTCAGCAGGGAAGCGCGGGCTTTCTGTGGGAGAGGCGCTGCCCTCCTGCTCTAGCATCTCTGGCCTTGGCATCGGGTGGACTTCGGTTCTGCCTCTGTTCTGCCAGGCAGTGTTTGCAGTGCTCGTCGATTCCCTGTAGAGGTTGCCTGTGCCAATTTGTTTTAAGGAACGAAGTGTGGGGTGGCAGGGATGTGATCGCACAGGATCGGAAATGAACATGGCTTATGGTCTTGTGTTTGTTGGGCTGCCGAGCATCTCCTGGTCCCGTCCTAAGTAACCAGAATGGAGATCTTCGTCCAGTTCCAGCCTGTGGATGTCTTCACTGCAGATGGTATCAGGCATTAAGTGAAAGAATATTCCTCTTAGAGTGTATGGTGAAGGTGTCAGGAGTCAGACCTGGGTTCTGATTAAGTTACTGCAACTTAGTAGTCGGGTAATCATGGTATAGTCCCTTCAGTTCTCTGAACTTGAACTGCTCATCTGTGAAATGGATGCAATAGTATGTACTTCTCTGCATTATTGTGGGGCTACGAGAGTCAGTTTATGTAACACAGCTAGCACAGAACCTGCACATTGTAGGCGCTCGATGATGAGTAGTAAACTGTGACAGAAGAGAGGTACAGGGGATACCCAAGAAACCATTGTCACTGTAACTGCAGAAAAGTATATGTAAATGTAAACTAATCATGTAGGGATCTGGGAGCTGAGTAGTCATTTCAGGATTATTCATAATATAGTTACTGAATATATAAATTTCCTATTGGTACAGATGCTCACAAAATGAGCATTTTCCATTTCAAAACTTAAATCTTTGCTTTTTGCCCCCTGAAAACCACTTAAAGCCTTTTGTTTTGAAATAATTCCAGAGTTACAGAAAAGTGATTAGAGCAGTACAAAGAATTTCTATATACTCGTTAACCAGACTCCCCAAATAGTAATAATTTACCTAATCTGCTTTACTCATACAGTTTTTCCGAAAAGTCAGAGATTGGCTGGCATGATGTACCTTTATCCCTAAACATTTCAATATATATTTCCTAAATAGTAAGCTGTATATATACACACAGACACACGCACACACACACACACACACACACACACACACACGCAGCATAGTTATCAAAATTAGGAAATTAACAAAGATACCATGTTGCCACTCAGTCTCCAGACCCTATTCAGATTTCACCCTTTATCCCAGAAATGTCCTGTACAGCAAATGAAAGCCCAGGTCACGTCATTGCATTCACTTGTCACGGCTCATTAGCCTCCATTGACATTTTTTAAGAGTTTGGTCATTTATTGTGTAGAATGTCCCTTGGTTTTGGTTTCTGTGATATTTCCTCACAATAGAAGTGGGGTATGCATTTTTTTATAGGAACATCAAAGAAATCTGTTTTTTTTCTCCTCAGTGCATTATTTCAGGAGGCATGAGATGCCCACTCATAACCAGTGACATGAACTCTGATCACTAGGTTAAGGTGATAATTGCCAGGTTTCTCCAGTAAGTTAGGTTTTTATCTCTTTGTAATTAAGAAACATTTTATGGGGAGATACTTTGAGATCATGTAAATACCCCACTATCCCTCAAATTAAACATTAATCCAGTAGCTTTAATGTCCACTAATGATTTCTGCCCGAGTCTTTTATTAGGATGGCTCTCCAATGATGATTTTCTCATTTTACTATTTTTGCCTTTGTTAACTGGCTTGTTCTTTTAAATAAAAACTCTCTCTTCTCATTATGTATGTATACTATATATGTGTAAGTACTTTTGGATTTGTAACAACATGGATTCCTATATTTATTCCAATGGATTATAATCCTTCAATATCATTATTTGCTTTAATAATCAGATTTCCCCATATTTGTCCAGCGAGAGGCCCTTCAGTGTGGTTTCTGTTTTACCATGGCACCATAATTTTTTATGTACTTTCCTTACATTTTTAGTTCCATGAACTGTTCATTTCAAGCTTAACTTGTACTTCCCTGACCCAGCCGTAGTATCACCCATTTCTCCAAAAAGTCCTGGTTCTTTTTAGCAGAGAATGGTATTTGGAAGCTAAAATCTAGAAGATCTAGGATCTAGGATCTAGGTGTGCTCATTCCTGCTGGAGTGCCACTGCCAGACCCCAGAAGGGTTATTAGGGTGCAGATGAGGAGTACACATGTATATGCATACACCTGGGTGTTTGTATACACATACATATGTATCGACACACTTCTGTATCTATTTTATATACATATGAAAAAGGATGAGTTCATACCCATAGCTCTAATTCCAATTCAACATTACGGTGTTTATCTTTCTCCCTTTCCATATTTGTGCTCTCTTCTTTGACAGTGAGAAATCTGGCTCCCATGATATACCACATAGTTCTTTGATCGATCCAAGAATATACAGAAACTAGTCTCACAATTGCTCACCCAGACCTCTGCAAAACAAACTTACCAGCTAGAGTTCAAAATGTGCCTAAAGTTCTTTTTGTCCTCATTCTGTCTCTTCAAAATCCTTTTAACATGTGTACATTTTGGCATCTCCCTGGGAGAAGGGACCTCACATTCACCGGTTGCCTGCTATGCATGAGCAGGTCACACCTGTGCTCATTTAAGCCTGAGCACTCCTAGAACGCAGACAGCAGTCCCCCGTTCCCTGATGGAGCAGCTGAGGCATGTGGAGACTAAACAGTGACTGGTAAGGGTCAGGGGTGGGACTCAGACTGAAGCCCATCTCTCTCACATCCTGTGTCTTCCTGCTGTGATGTAAAAGGGAATGCATGTAGAAGGCCAACAGAATCCAACTCTTCACCAAGATGGGAGTTGGAACCACAGCCTCCTCTCTGGACAGTTCTCTCACAGATTTTTCTAGACCATGGCTGCTCACTTGGGGCTGGGGGCTTTCTGTCTCTCCTTAGGCTTGGAAAGAGACAAGTTTGACAACAAGACTGTCACCTTTGAAGAGCACATCAAGGAAGAACACAACATGTGGCACTATCTGTGCTTCATTGTGCTGGTGAAAGTGAAGGACTCTACAGAGTACACCGGGCCCGAGAGTTATGTGGCAGAAATGATCAAGGTGAGCAGGAAGCTCCTGGAGGCAGCTCGCGCTGGGGCCAGACAGCAGGTCTGTCCTCGCGTCTCACGGCCTGGTGCTGGGAGCCAGCGGGCAGGTCACACGGCAGGAAAAGAACATCTCACGCTTAATGGGCTCTTATCATAGTTCAGGTATTAAACTCTAGAACTTTGTGCATCCTCTCAAGTGAACTTCAGAAGCACCGGGCAGGTGGTATCATCTACACTTTAAAGGAGGAAACGGTGAGGCTCTAAAAGGTTCATGCGCAGCCACCTAACTGGGACTGGAGTTTTCACCTAGATCTAACTCTGTAGCCTGATTTCCCATCTCTGTGTACTCAGCCTCTTTTCTTCATTATGGCTGCTTTTCTGTTTTCTCCTTAAATAAGACCTGTCCCTAAGAGATAGCTTTTAAAAATGATCAGTCTATGTAATTCAGCTTGGTTTGTTTGTGTGGCCTCGGCCTACCCTTTCTGGGAGATGCTTCGCTAATCATCATAAAGGGATCATATGACAGAGGAACTGGAATCCCAAATTAATCTTGTTGCTGTTGGGGAGCGTGACCGCCATGTCCTGGGAGGAGGGGGAGCTGCTGCAGTTTCCAGAGCACTCTTCTCAGTCCGGGCTTTGTGGAGGCACGAAACGTGTGCCATAAGAGTCCCAGGCCAGCTGTCCTTTCATACGTGTGGTTTCTGAACTTCGGTAAAACGTTCAGGGGACTCAGTAAAGTGAGGAGGCATGATCTGTGAAGTCTGGGGAGCCTTTGTGATTTGCACTAGCTCACTTGGGGGAGAGGGAGCCGTTAGCTCGTAAGAAAGACTACACAGTTCGTTGACTCTCCTTCCAGTTGCCAAGGACTTAAGCATTCAGCCCGATAATGAGTTATCCTAAATGAACCCTTCTGTGTTTTTTATGCAGATGTGATTTTAAAGCTTTTTATCTAAAGAAATCTCAGATGATGTGTGTTCGTATAAATATCATTGTATGCAGTAGATGCAGCCAGGTTCGTTCTTTTCTTGCCGGCAGGTCAGCCGTCACATGGTAATAGTCTTGAAAACCCCCATTTGACACCAGCTCAAAGGACTCTGGGTTCTGGAAGGCTTTCTGGGGATACTGTGCTGTCTGTACCTTTGCGGTCCTTAAAGTCTAATGCCATGCTTCTGAAACTCAGTGTACATACAAATCATCTGAGACAGGCTTGGAGTTTTGATTGTGATTCAGCAGGTACTGTCAGGACTTGAGGTGGGGCAGCTCCATGCAAGCTACTGGGGGGTGCCCACGCTGCTGGTTGGCGGGTCATGCTTGGAGTAGTGAGAACCTAACTGAAGAGACAAAACAGATGCTGATTTGAGAAATGATCTAAACTGGTGATGTGGGTGCTAAGGACAGGTATTCCTCATACTCTGTAAGCATTTAGCATTTTCTGTCTTGTAAAGCTCTTTCACATATTTTACTGTGTTTGTAATTAAAATTACCTTAAGTGGGGAACCAATCCGAGAGAACTTGGAGGTTCTCTCCAAGAGAAATCGATGAGGCTTGATAGAGGAGATGACTTTTAAGGGGTTTTGAAAGAGAGAGAGTCACCAATTAGCAGAGGTGGGGGAGGGGGGAAAAAAAAAACATAGAGAATGAGAAAAAGATGCGAGTTCCAGAATGCGGTCAATAGATGTTCTCTCTTACAGATGAAAGCCACGCTCAGGGTTAGGTAGCTTGCCCAGAAGGAGGGAACGAGGGATCGGGGACGGGACCACAGCCACGCTAGACAGTAGACGAGGAGGGAGCCGGCAGCACTGGGCTGGCCTGGGACGGGACTGGTTTTTAAGATTAGGAATTCTGATGGTCGCCAGTGCAGATTTCCCGTTAGGTCTCCAGGGTCAGGACACATCAACTGAAAAAGTTCTCAGTGCCTTTCTTTTCCTGCAGTTGTTGATGTTGCCAAACGAAGACATTCTGTCAGCATGATGCTGACAGACTGGTCTGCACACACACATAAGTCGCTTCATTTGCATTAAGTCCTGTAATGCAGAGAGGAGAGGACCTCTAGTTTTTACCCTTTCCCGCATTCTTTTTCTCCCTCACTTTGTGTGCTTCTCTCAGAAGTGTTTGTGTCCTATCTTTAAGTCTTTAGGGTCCAGTTTTAAAGTTTTCTGTTAATCCCCTTACTTTACAGTCAGAGAAGATTCTGTTGCGCTTTTAGGTTTCTGTCTCAATCACGTAAAGGGGCCTTGTGAGCCGTCACCTGGTGAGGATTAAGTGCTGGAAGTCACCACCCAGCCTGCTCAGGGCCCACTGCTTGGCCACGCTTTGAAAAAAATCCAGCATTCAGTGTGCTTTCCTCATCCACATCATTCTTAAATTGTACAAGAACTTCTTGTCAAAAGACCTAAAAATATGTAGCATCAAAAGATTGTTAACTCTGAAATGTCAGAGTTGCTGAGGAACCAGACGTTTCGTGCCCTTAGCAAGGGCTCAGGAAAGCGTTAGATCCCCTGGCTGAAAGGCAGTGCCTTTTGCCGACACCATTTTCAATGGTGCCTAGTGTTAAGGTTGCACGCATCCCTGCTAGGGACTCCCCGGAGAACACTGGCCACGGGAGGTTGGGTACTGGGGGTGTTCGGCTGGAAGTCCGTGGGAACTCAGAGCTGCGAGGGGCATGCCCACATGGTGGACCCATTCAGTCATACCCTGCGGGGCAGCCACAGCCAGGAGAGGAGGTCCTCTGAACATTCCCCCTGAGGAGGCAGGCATCCTGCCCTCCACCCGGGGAGGAAAAGCCAGGTGATCTCTCTGAGAAGCCACCTCTATTACTCTGGGATCAAGGAGAGAGAAGGGCAGCTAACCATGTCAGAGATGGAAGAAAGAGTCAGCTGGCTGCTCACGTACTCTTTCACTTACCTCATGTCCCAAAAGATCTCAGTGAGACCGGCTCTTCTGGAACTTGGGTTTCTCAGGAAAACCACCTCTTGCCCACTGGCTGGAGGCCGGGGGTCTTTAGCTCTCCCTCAGCTCATGAATTAAGATCCCAGAGACTCATTAAGAACTGTGAAGTACCAGCTGCCTATAGATAACCCAAAAGCCTGGAGCAGAAGAGGCCCCAGGTGGTCAGTGCAGAGGGGGAGGAGCTTCACAGCTGCCCTGAAAACAGCTCCCTGCCGACAGGGGTGTCAGGGAGGGCGAATAGGTTTTCATCTCAAAAAACAAGGAAACAGTGTGTTTCTTGCCATCTGGGGAGGGGAAGAAGGAGCGTGTGAAGATCACGGTAGAGTACTCAGCACCCACATGTTCACCCACAAATTAACTCTCATCTAAACAGAAGAGAAGATTGTATATTCTCTTCTCTCTCCTTGCCCTCTCTCCTTTCAGTAGAGATGAGGCTATCCCTGGCAGAGCCAAGGCCAGGCTGACGCCTCCCATGAAGTCCTTCCTCCCTAAGCATTGGATTTGGAGGCAGAGAATCCAAGATGTGAGTTTTGACTCTGCTCCTTCCTAGCCATGTCGCTCCAGGAAGTCAGGGGACTTCCCTGACCTGAGTTACTGTCTGTAAGTGGGGTTAACACCACCTCACAGGTCCACTGGGTGGTGGGAATGAGATGAATGTGGGGAACCCGGGGGTGGATGACAGAAGGGCCAGATGGACGGACAGAGCAGTCAGCAGGGAAACAGAGTGCAGTGCTGACAGAGAGCTGACGCAAGCATCGCGTCCTACACTTCCACAACTGTGTAAGATGTCTTGGCTGTTGGCACACTGTTGCTTAGAAAAGTCAGAATGGGCATCCTGACTCCAAGAAGTTCCTCCCATGGAAAATTCCGGCTTCTTCATGGCTCTTAAATTTAACATCTTAAGTGCTGTTAAATGTTGAGATAGGACAAAGTTGACAGTAGCATTCGTTCTCCGTCCAACTGGCCTCCATACTTGTGACTAAACACACAATCTGTGTGTCTAGAGGTGTCCTCCACTCACATTCACAGCCCAGGACCAGGGGTTCAGGTAACTTGGGGAGTGGCCCCTGAGTTCGGTATGTTGGGTTCTGTCACGACTGGACTTGGCTCCCTGGTGGATTCGTCCCTCGACTCCACACACGTGATGGGAGGTGGGCTGTAACCAGCGCCTCAGAGGGGAAGTGAGGCCTCCCCTGTGACTCTTTACGGATCGCCCAGTGTCACTCCTTCTGGAGATGCAATCTCAGATTCGTTGACTCAGGCCCCAGACAGAGCTGTACTTTCAGAGAAATGTGACTACGGAATGACCTCACTCAGCCCTGGCAGTTCAAAGCAAGAGAAAAAACCCTGAGTTTCCTTCCTCTCCCCATAGGAACTTGATTTTTGTGCTACCATGTGGAGTTTTAGTGATAGCCTTTTATGATAAGCAGTTTTATTAACCCTGAACTGCATTCAAATTTTCACACTAATTTATGTCGCACACTTTTTAAATTTTTTTTTTTTTTAAGGTTTAGTTATTTTTGTGAGAGAGAGAGAGCACTAGCCAGGGAAGGGCAGACAAAAAGAGGGAGACACAGTCTCCAAAGCAGGCTCCAGGCTCTGAGCTGTCAGCACAGAGTCCGATGTAGGGCTCAAGCTCATGAACCTATGGGATCATGACCTCAGCCAAAGTTAGACGCTTAACCCACCGAGCCACTCAGGCGCTCCTGTAGCACACGCTCTTTTTCAGTAATTCAACATTCTTTGATTTGTATCCACTGCTGACTGAAATGAGAATTTGTTAGTCCATAGATAATGACACAATCAGATATATTTAACCTGGATAAGTGATAAATTAGTTGTATCTTTGCCTGAAGGAATTTAAATACTGCACATTGGGCATGTCGTACATAAAAGATCACATAGATGATTCCCAGCAAAGATTCAGCAGCCCAATTTTCTGTGACAGTCAACCTCAGGAGAAAAGCCAGTGCTTACTTTGTTAAGCAGAATAAGTTATTCCTGAAAGTTAGAAACTCCAGGAATATTAAGAAGGAAGATTGGTAAAGACCAAACTATAACTTAAACTATACAAGTACAGATTTTATTAATGAAATCTAGATTTCCCCTCTGTACTTGGAATTCTACCTTCAAAAATAAGTTCTACTTTCAGAGTTGTGTTTTTGAGTGAATTGCAGGGTGATAAGAGAGAATGCTGTGGGTCTGATTTCAACATCCCCTGCTACCTGGAGCTGCTCCTGACCCTTCTCTTCTCCCATATGGCATGTTAACTGACCACCGGGCCAGCTGGGGAGAACCTACTCCTACCACAGCCTGAATGTCCTAAGAAAGGCTGTTTCCAGAGGAGTGGACTCTGCTGTGCTCTGCCGTAACAAGGCAGACTGGATAATAACTCTGATAACAGGCCATGTTTAATCATTACGTACTGAAATAAATGCTTTGCACACATGATCCCAATTACACCCCATAACAGCATTGTAGATAGCACCATTACCATTTACAGATGGGAAACTGGGGCCCAGAAAGGTTGAGAAGCTTCTGCAGGGTCACCCTGCTAGGAAGGACTGGTGCTGACAGAACCCACCCTGGGGCTGTCCTGACCTGTGCATATACATTGTGGTTTCCCTCTGCATTGACACGCAGCCCTCAGTGTCAAGAACCTGCAGCTGTTGGTCAGGCTGAATCTGGTTTTCCTGCCTTGGACTGGCTCATCCCCCAAGGGCCTCCTTCCATCCGGGTGGTGCTGAATTAGCCACCTTCAAAAGAGGCAAGGCCCAGCAAAGGCCCCACTGGGGGTAGGGAGAAGGGTGAGGAAGACTGACCCCCTGGGTGATGCTGAGTGGCTAACACATAAATCAACGAGATAGAAGCTCTGTGCAGTAGATGAGTGTTAATTCCCTGAGCTGCCGCCAGCACAGCTAGTTAGGGAACCCCCTTGAGTCGAATACTACAGGGGGTTATAGGAATGACGGGAGTTCAGGAAAGGCAGAGCCAACTCTTGCGAAGGGTGTATCTGAAATTACGTGTTAATTCTAACTTGGTAAAATCTGATCAACCTCCTTACCCTCACCTGAGCCTGGAACAGGGAATGCTCATTCCTTTCGTGGCCATTATTTGAGGGGGGAGAGGTGTCTAAGGTAAAGGGGAGGGAAAATTCACCAGAACCATAGACAGACGGGCTTCCACACCCAAGTGACTCATCTGAATGGTTAGAACTCCCTGATAATTAGAATGTCTGATCCATCATCCTTTAAGCCTGGTGCTGACTTTTTCTCATAGTGAGAACAGACCACGCTCTCCGTCCCTCCCTCCCTCTTCTTCTCTCTCTGTCTTCCTCCCTCCCTTCCCCACACGTGCTCTCACACACTATTCCACTAGAGATTTCTCAGTTTGTTCCAGCTTGTATTAATTCACTTGACCTCTTCAGAAACTAGTTGTATGGGGATATAAAAGCAAAGAAACAATCTTCTAAATCAAAAGTAGTGTCATGGCAGCTGGTGAAATGCTGTTAGAAAATAGCGCCTTCTTTCACATAGGAGGAGAGAGTCCAGGAGCTTCCATTCCTGGAAAATGCTTTGCTGAAAGCCCTTTTCAATTTGCATCAAAAAACTATGTAAGAGGTGGCTCAGTCAGTTAAGCATCCGACCCTTGATTTAGTCTCAGGTCATATGTCATGATTCATGAGATCAAGATCCGTGTGGAACAACACGCTGACCGCACAGAGCCTGCTTGGGATTCTTTCTCTTCCTCTGCCCCTTCCCCACTCGTTCCCATGATCACATGCTCTGTCTGTCCTTCTCTCTCAAAATAAAGAAATATACTCTTAAAAAAACATGTAAGAGGGAGATGTTTTTGCTAGAAAATACCTCCAGTTAAATTTTCCAAGCAAAGAAATTCTCTTAGCAAATAAAGCACTACTAAACATCAATGAGGAAATACTGTAAGAAGATTCAAAGCCATAGGGCATCTGGCCTTAGCAGATCATGTTGATCTGTATTAGCTAAGAAGACACAGGAAGCAAGCACGTCAGAAAGCAGTGTGTTAACAAGGGCAAAAGATCAGAATAGGAACTGAATTACCTACATGTCACCGACTTCTTTTAAGAGGGGAAATGACCCAAGTCTTGCACCTTTCTTGACCCAAGAGAGAGCCTTGGTGCTAGAAAATCTGCAGGCGGGCACTTGGCGAAGTGAGGGCAGCAGCTTTCTGCCCGAGGAGCTCCATGAAGGGATGAAAGGAAATAACTCGGGACAGAAATGGAAACCAGGAATTACTTGTGTTTCATAATCAGATAAGAGCGAGTCCGTCTGCAGGGAGGGAATGCTGGTAGTGGTCTTGTGAGCAGAAAAGTGAACGTAAACGTCAACCTGAAGGGTCTCAGCTCAAGGCAATGAGAAATGGGGAGTCCCTAGTAGCCAGGACTGAGAGTACAGTGCCAGAAGAGGTCAGCAGGCTGTGCACCCACCTCCCCACAACCACCTGCCTCATCGTGTGCCAGGCGGGCATGTCCTGGCTGGTGATTGAGTGACATGGAAACCCTGTGCTTTCGTGCAGATGTGCAGTAGTGGATTCCGACTTTTTTTTAACGTTTATTTATTTTTGAGACAGAGAGAGACAGAGCCTGAACGGGGGAGGGTCAGAGAGAGACTAGACACAGAATCGGAAACAGGCTCCAGGCTCTGAGTGGTTAGCACAGAGCCCGACGCGGGGCTCGAACTCACGGACCGCGAGATCATGACCTGAGCCGAAGTTGGACACTTAACCGACTGAGTCACGCAGGCGCCCCAGATTCCGACTTTTATTCTGGGATTCCGGTGAGGTTGCTGAGAGGAAGAGAGTGCCTTCATCAGTTCCAGGGACAGACATTTCAGCGCTGGTAGTGCTGCATCGTCAGCTTCCCTGTCTAACCTGGGGGGCCACAAGCCTTGATTAAATGTCCCTCAGGCTCCGAAAGCCCTTTGCCGTGGGTGTGGATACACCCCGTGCTGTGCTCCAGTACAATTCCCAGAATGCTTTCTGAAGTTAGCTGACACCATGGCAGAGCTCGAGAATATTAGAGCAAGGGAGAAGTGGAGAGGGATTTGGCATTTGCCGTTCGGTGGCTGGAAACAGCGTGTCAGCAGCACCGGACTCGCCTCCCAACCAGCCAGACATGCTTGCGCCCCACCCTCTGCACTTGAGCTTGGGTTTCTGTCCGTGGCGGCTGCACAGAGCAGTTGCTGAGCTGTGATTCCCCGCCCAGGCTTATCACACGCTCTGCCCTCTAGTCTAGAGGCTAACAAGTCACCCCTTGCCCTGCTGTGCACTTCACGGGTGCTTGCTTCTTCTTACGAAGCACTTGGCATTGGGACCCTTGGTCTGCACTGACCTCCCAGCTCTCTCTGAATTTTCCACACTCTGACCTTCATAGAGGGTGTGCAAGGCACCATTGGTAAGAATGAGTGGAACAGAGCCATAATCGGAAAGCATTATCTATGCTCACTTAGAGCCTGTGCAGAATCTGAGAAGAGGTATGTAGCAACTGTTGGATCATTCAGCTGAGAACTACCTCCACCACTGGTGACAGTTTCCCCATTGTGAGCTAGTCCAGGGATGTATGTAGGAATTGATGTGTCTGTACATGCTTGTATTTGTATATACATATTTGCTCACATATTTCCCCCTACTCAGCAGACATGAGAAGTGCAAAAACGTATTTTCCTCCCCTCCACATACTGGAGCTGCCTCCTGCTCTTTCCCCCAGTACAGCGCCCACCGAGCTGCCTTCCTTGCCCCCTGCAGTCTCAGATGCCCTCACTGCACTTAGAGTGTAGTTTTCCCCTGAATCTAAAGACTGACTGTACCTGATACAGCTTACCTGACCACGAAATTACAGTATGTAATGCATATAACACAGAAAATAATATAGACTGTTTATTGGTAAGGCTTCTGGGCAACAGTAGGCTAATTGTTAAGTTTTGGGTGAGTCAGAAATCATATGCAGATTTTCACCTGTGGGTGTCAGCACCCTTAAATCCCTGGGATGTTCAAGCGTCAACTGTACATACGTTTAGGATTCTTTAAGATATCCCTTTATAATGAAGCCGGCTAACAAGTCACTAAGCAATGTGAGAATGAGGAGTTATTAGTATTTAGGTACGGTTCTATGTATGTGCACATTACACAAGTGGACAAGGCTCTCAGTTTCTCCTTTCACACACCCCCTTCTTCTCAGGGCCTTGGTGTGACCCCCATATAAAGTGAGAAAGTTGAATCAGGGTCTCTTAGGCCGTCTTTAGCATTGTAATTCAGAGAAGCAACTTGCAAAGCAGTGGTAGGAGTCCGTGAACTACTAAAGAGGGTCTCTGTCTAGAGCAGGGATGAGGGTGTCAGGAGGGAGAGAGGACGCCTGTGTGAACAAGCCGGTAAATCTTTGGGGTCAGGGTGCCTGGGTCAGGTCAGTAAAATGAGGGATTTGGAAAGGACTGAGGAATTTAGAGAGCCTGCACACAGCTGGTGATCTCTTTCACTCTTAAGAGCTGGAGCTCTGTGGCACATTTCCTCCAAGCCACTCCCACGTCAGTAACAGTGCCAGTGACTTGCCCCTCAGCTCTCACTGGAGTCGTATCAATGGTGAGGGAGATGACATTTTTCTCTTTTCTGGGAGTCTATCTAGGCAGGGCTGACCTTAAGGAAAACCATTTCAGGCAAGAGTTTGACAACATGTAGACCTATAGGATGACTAACACTGTTCGATGGAACATTGTTGTATACAAAGCAGCTTAAATACAACAACCTTACAATAGTGAGGTTTATGAGTGTATATGTATGTGTATGTATATTCAAAAATCCCAAGTATTTTTTCCTGAAACAACAGCAAAGAAATTTGGAAAGCTGTTTAAGTAGAATTATGGAGAAAGTCATGGAATCCAGAAAAGAATACAGGAAAGAAACAATAAAAATCGCTAAAATCCCATACATAACCTCTGGGAATGTTCTGCTAGATTTCATAGCTAACTGGAAATGCTGGGGAAGCTGCCGGGGCAAAGGGTCATGAACCAGCTTGACCGGGGGCAGGTTACCCTAAGTGTTCTCTATTAGGAACCTCCAGTGGGTCAGCCATGCCTTGTCCGACACCGTCTGCCAGCCCCACCTTTCTCTTCTGTGTGGCCCCTGGCTTCCTCACTTGGAGTGGCAAGCATTGCTTTCTCAGAGTCTCAGTGGGGGCCCAGAAATCGCTTCACCTGAGGGTCTACAATGACTTAAACCAGTGATTCTGCAGCTGGCTTTTCTTAGGGATTTCATCAGAAATGGGTGCGGTTCTCTATGCTGGCGAGGGCCTGTCTTTGTTACACTGTATCATCCAAGAACAACTATTAACCGAGTCTGGGAAGGGTAAGTGGTCACTCCAGCCCAGCTGAAGATTATATAATGTGGCCTGCTTTGGTAATGTCATTCAGAGCTCAAGAACAGAACCACTCTGACACCTAAAGTTGGGAGTCGTGTGGGTAACCTTCACATGGCTGTGTTGCCAAAAGAGAAATTCTGTATCTCTAAAATGGAATGCCGTAGAAAGGAAGGAACCTGACAGGGAGTCACTACACCTGGAGTCAAAATGTGGATTGCAGGGTTGACTCCACACTAGCTTTGAGACCTTAGGCTGACGACACCGATTTAGAATACTTTTGCATAATGCTTTCCAGCTTATGGGACACTTTGTCACACCCATTTGATCCTTACACGGTAACTCTGTGGGGGTAGCCCATGATCTCTTTCTCAAAACACAGAAACGGAGACCCAGGTTGGTTAACCAACCCATTCACTGGTGCACTGTCTATAACACACTGCGGCACTGTGACTTCAAGTCCTGAGCTCTTGATTCAGGCTATGACTCTTCCTGATGACAAACTCATGTCACAGGCTGTTGTAGAAACACACCTGTGAAATGCAGGGATACTGTAAGTGGTTTGAGTTCACTGTACTTTGGGAACAGAGGGAAGTGTGGATCCTTGAATTTGGGACTGGCCAACAAATTCCAGGTGTGGGATCTATTGTTTTTAATAGACTTCATTTTTTATAGCACTTTTAGGTTTACATACAAACAGAGCAGAAAACACAGAGTTCCTGTACACTCCCCCCTCCCTGCCTCACTCCCACCCAGTTTCCCGTTATTAACATGTTGCATTACTGTGGTATGTTTGTTTCCATTGATGAACCAAGATGACACATTATTATTAGCTACAGACCAGAATTTACATTAGGATTCACCCTTGGTGTTGTACTTTCTATAGGTTTTGACACATGTATAATGCCATGTATCCACCATTACAGCAGCAAACAGAATAGCTTTACTGCTCTAAAAACCCTCTGTGCTCCCCCTGTTTATTCATCCCTCCCTCTCCCCAACCCCGTGATCTTTTTACCATGTCCATACCTGGGATCCATTTTTTAGTTTAGTTTTTTCTGAATGTATAATCATTGCTATAAATAGCTTTTAGAGTCATTGAGCATAGAGATCATTATCACCGTTGTTCACCGAAAGCAACAGATTTGGGGTTCTATTTTTTGCTGTGATTTTAAAAAAGTGAGCTCTACGGATTATTTTAGTCCTGTTCAGTAAAAAATAATCACCCCTCCCTACAAAAGGCGCAAGTGATTTAAGGTTTATTAAGTGTCCTATATTCCTGCTTTTGGAAAGTTAAAGGATGATCTTCAGTCCTCCCCTGCCTCCTCTGCGCTCTCATCCCCGGTGTCCCTAGGCATTCTGGGAAACCCTGGTGTGTCCTCCTGCTTGGTAAGCTAAGTAGAAACACACTTGCCGTCTGATCGAAAGGACAGTGTTTACCTTCTTTGATCTCCTCAGAGGGGACTATGAAGGAAAGAGAAGCCCCAGGTCTCTTTCTCCATCATGCCCCCACCAAAAAATGTCAAGTCTCCCATCAGGCTATAAAAGAATAAAGGATTCAACAGTAAATGTTCCATTGTTTACGTGGTAAACTAAACAAGACTACCTGAGCAGACTTTCTCTGAGGAAGGTGACTGATTACCTCAGTAGTCTTTCTTAGAACAGCCTCTTCAGTTGAACCTGGGAAGAAGGAAAAAGAAAAAACTCTTCTCAGAATGATTAGCATTTGCATCATACAATCCAACTTCCTCTCCTCCTCCTCTCTGTCTCTGTGTCTCTCACTCACACACACCCTCCCTCTTTCCAGTCAAGGACATTTCAAGAGGTCAGTACCGCCCCCGTGTCTAAAACTTCAATGTTTGCCTTTGCAGGGACTTTTCCAACTTTACCTAGAAAAGAACTAACCAGAACTTTAGCACTTGTGGTCAGCGTGCTTCCGGCTGTGGCTTCAGTCAGTTTGTCTGCTCTGACAGAGGAAGCACTTGCTGTGACGGGAACTGCACGGGCTGGATTGTAGAAGGACCAGGGCAGACAGTGCCTAATGACATTGGTATGTGAGATGCCAATGGAAGCAAGGAAAGCGAGGGAAGCACAGAGGGATGTTTCAGACCCAGAGTGACAGATGCTGCAGACAGACGCTCAGTGAACCAACAGCCTCCCCCAGCCCCACCTTCCTGCGTGTGCATGCGCGCGTGCACACACACACACACACACACACACACACACACACTGAATTCATGTATAAACAAAATGCTGCAGTTGAAGATGATTTTCTTTAAAAACGCAGAAGCCAGGACACTGAGACATATTTCTGATCTTTACTACAGATAAAGGTAGCATTCTGCAAACATTTTGAGACCTTCAGACTCTGACTAGCTGGAGAGCCCTGCGTGACAGGCTTCACTGAAGTCCTGTAGCACGCAAGCAAGCGTGGCATTTTGTATGAAGGTGTGAGCTCAATACAAAGTAACTGGATTCAGGTGTGCTCTTGGCCCCTCCACTAGTTATTGGGGTAGCCTCAACATTTTCCATCAGAGATTCAGATCGTCTACAGAGGGGGAGCGTGTCCGAGAGCAACCTCACCCTGCGTCCCAGCATATCCTCCTGTGCAGGGCACCCAAGCAAATGGAAGTTGAGAGAATAGTTTGGCTAGAATTGCTAATTTTAGCCACTAGGTACTCCTTGGTAATTTGAGATTTGACTTAACAGCTCAGGGTAATGTTTTAATTAAATTCCTGGCAATACCTAGAACCTCAGAATTGGGGATTTACGTACGTCAGTGCAGAAAAGCTAATAATACATGCCATCCGGAGTACCTGAATTTCTGCAGTCTACCTTGTTTCCTCTGGTTTAGGATTTTAGTGGGATTCCCCCACGTTAGACTTCATTGTTAGATAGTAGAGTTGGAGGAAGGCATCGAGGGAGAGCCTGTAAGGTGGTAGGTAACCAGTCACTATCTAGACCAGGAAATCCTTGTCCTAGCTCTACAATGAAGGATTCTCTGAGATGCAGAATGAAGGTTTATCCCTGGGATCGGGGCACATGGCCCAAAGTGGCCTTAGGCAGCATATATGACACTTCTTTAAAATCTTAGATTTTATTTTGAAATTTTGATTTAATTTCATGTTATGTCGCAGGGCAAATTTTGAGTTCAATATAAAAGTCTTTTCCATAATTCATCATTGAATGATACGGACATTCTAAGAAAGATGCATTCTTTTCTGTCTGTGGCTTTATGTACTCCTTGGGAAAGGCCTTCATGCTCCAGGGTTACCGGTGTCTCCTGTACAGAAGCACAAATAGAGCAAAAACAAAGAGGATCTGAGTCCATCATCTTCTTCACCGTGGAGACAAGTTGCACAGATGCCAGTAGCAGCCATCCTGATACTGGTCGGCCCCGTTCACTTGATCAGCAGGTTCTCATTAGGCACTCACAGCTCTGGAGTCCCTCACAAGTGAAGAACCATGCCCTAAGACCTGCCCCGTGACTGCAGGCTGTGCACTACAGCACCTTGGGGGCAGGGACCTGTCTTGCTTCAGACCCTCAGCACTCAGCCCTATGCCAGGCACAGAAGTGACCCATGTTCAATAAACAGTTGTTAGGTGAAGTTTGTGCCTCTTGCAATTTGTTCAAAGACTTCTCTGAAATCCTTCCGTGGGAGTCCAGGAATCAAATCTGCCAAAGACGGTGGGAA
Organism: Neofelis nebulosa; assembly: GCF_028018385.1. Classification (NCBI taxonomy): domain Eukaryota; kingdom Metazoa; phylum Chordata; class Mammalia; order Carnivora; family Felidae; genus Neofelis; species Neofelis nebulosa. Next base: position 123,144,450 of record NC_080785.1, on the reverse strand, counting down.
CCTACAATGGAAAATTTCTTTTAATCTGTAGTCATTTGGTCACTTGCTGTTGGAATACAGTAAGAAACTGTTGTTTAAACTTTAATCTGTGTGCAGACTCTTGCATCGATTTTCTGTATTCTTTGGAAGACTTCATTAATGTGTGTTGGAAATGTGTGTTGTCTATTCTGTGGGAGGCTTGCTAAGCAAATGAACATAGGAAAGATTTGCAAGTCAGACTTGTGATGCACACTCTAACCAGTTTACACAGTTGAACATTAATTTGCAGGTCAGTAGTGAAGTAGCTACAGGTGAGTTCTGCCACCTGCTAAAGTAGTGTGTGCATGTCCCTCTCCCCGCATCTGGGCAGGCGGGCTCACAGAGGCTCCAGGTCACCTCTTTGCTTCTCCTTCCCTTGGCCGCCCCCTGACCCAGGCCCTCTTTCCGTGCCCCGAGTTACTCCTGTTACGCGCATTGGTCTGTCCTACACCTCGATCACGTATTCTGCAGTCTGAGCTGCCCCCACTTCCATCCAAACTGGTTTCCTCCCTGGGCCAGCTCCACTTTGTTGAGAATGCCCTCATGTTTGCATTTAGTTAGGCCAAGCACTGACCCTTCAGGTCCATGCCTTCGCCCAAGAGAATTCCAACCAATCATCATCACTGCTGGTCAGTTCTGACTTTGGCCCTACTGTCTGCCACTCATTCGACAGAGCATAGCCTGCTTTATCCCATTCTTCTTTTGTAATGTGTATGTCCACGCTCATTAAATAGCAAGTGCTGTGATGGCAGAAAGCCTATCTCATACTCAGGTATGAAAGCCATTTCCACTTTAACGAGGTCCAGGAGGCGGTGACCATGTATATGTGGCTCACTGCTCTACCCTCAGCACCATGCACATAAGTGACCACTCAGTATAGGTTGAATATGTTGTTTTTAAAACATGTCCTTCCAGGGAACTAAAATAATGCTTTAACTTTTTATTTTAATCCAAAGAACTAGCAAATACTTCACCTCAAAATACACTAAATATTAGCAGTATACAGTTCATCAACACCAGATAATTTTCAGGGTCCCCTTTGAAATACAGGGAATTTGTTAAGTCCCTTGCTCCCAAGGACAAGTTACTTTCTCTTTCAGGGCTCAGCTTGCTGCATTATAGACACAGCAATGGTGTTAGTGATCTCTGAACTCCTTCTTGGCATGACATTCTGTCATGTCCCAATGGACGGTGTGTCCAATATGCACCTCTGAGTCTGACAGTGTAAGCAGAACGTTGGATCTTTCCTCTTCAGCTTGTTCTCCTGGGAGGAGATCAGTGTGTGAAAATTTATAGCAGTCACTGTGAGTCCGTGGGGCGTCTCATAGCTGGGCCGGCCTTGTGCGTGTGTGATCTTATTGCATTAGTGATTTGGGCTCACAGTTTCATCAACCCAGCCCACACCTTCTCCTCCCTCCACGGGCTCGTTCACCCTAGTGGCAGTAAGTAAGCACCAGCCACTGTGCCCTATGTGTGCCCTTTTCTGAACACTTAGGTTCATTCCTCATGTAGAGTTGGACACTGAACATGGGATGTTTCTTCAGTAGGAAGGTGTGCCGTGTCTGAAAGACACCAGAGCAGTGAATATAATCAGTGACAGGTTACCTTAGCTGCCTTTCAGTGGCAATGCCAAGCTTAAATGTTTTCACATATCTGTTCTCCGTGTCTTTGCTCTAGACACACACAGAAAACTGATTATAGACATAGAAACAGCTCAGATTTTTAGGCTGGTCATCTTTGGAATATTTTATGGAATGGTCTTTTTGCCCATAACACTGTGGGGGGAGACTGATGAAGATGAACACAGGTTGATGTTGTTGCATGTGAGTGACGTGCTGATCACAGGGTGTTTGGTACAGTAAGGTAGAGATCATTTTCTCCTCAGCAATCTTTCTCAGCCACTGAGGCTCACCACTAAAGCATTTGCTATGAGGGCCCATGTAGGCAACAGAGAGGGTCTATCGTTCCTCCCTTCCACAAGTATTTATCAAGTGTCTACGATGTTTTGGTCACTATACTAAGGTAGTTCCTGCACTCATGATGCTGAAGGGCTAGTGAGTTCCTACTTACCAGACTCCCCAGATGTTTAAGCAAACATTTTCAAAGACATGTGATGCCATGTTACCAGTGTGGTATGCCTTCTTTGTAATATTTTTCAACTCGTTCTTACTTGACTTCAATATTGCTAGGTTGTCTTGGTTGCTGTTTGATACTTAGACATGTCTCGTGGAATTTTGTCTAAGTACGCTGATGCCTTCTGTATATGCCACAGGTTGGCAAACTCCAGCCTATGGGCCAAACCCAGTCTGCTGCCACCAACACTCGCAAATAAAGTTTTATTGGAATACACCTATACTCATTCATTTATGTATTGCCTGTGGCTGTTTTCGGGCTACAACAGCAGAGTAACTGTGACAGAGACCATATGGTCCACAGAGCCAAAGGTATTTACTATCAGAAAATACTATACAGAAAAATTCTGCTGACCTCTGGTGTATACAAAGCATCAATAACAAATTGTGTGTGTGTGTGTGTGTGTGTGTGTGTGTGTGTGTTGGTAGGGGGTGAGGGGATGGCAAGGTTTGTGTTAGAATGTCAATTACAATTTATCTTGATAAGTACAAAATGGTCCCAGTCAGAAATGACACCAGATAGTTATGGAACTGAGTCAATTTTCTCACCCCTTATCTTGTGCTGATTAAGCTTTTACTATTCATTCCTGCCTCTCTGTACAGAACTTATCTATGATGCATACTTTTTAGGAGAAAGGCCTATGTGGGCAGAAGGAAGAGAGGTGGGAGGAGGAGCCTTGGCCCACTTGTCAACCAGCAGTGAGAAAAACTGTTTTCAGGTGTAAGCTGTAGATGTCAAAAGAAAGGATGGAGATGGACAGGAGAGGAGACTGAATGGGCCTTTCTTATACCAACTAATGGCACCTGTCAATGACGTCAAGCTGGGAGGAAAAGGAAACAAGAATAGAAGAGTAATTTCCGTAAGCTCACAGGGGAAGTGAACAAGAAGCCCCTTCCCCATTTTCGGCCTCCTGACAATTCCCTACCAAGCAAATGTGCACATACGCATATCCGGTAAATGCCAGAACACTTGGGATCTCAAAATTCATTCCACTTTCAGAGTGTTTGCAAATCATTTTCCAAGTATAATGCTTTTAAAAATACACGGCACAGTGTGAGGTATCTAGAGCAGTCACATTCATAGAGACGGCAAACAGAATGGTGGTTGGCAGGGGTGAGAGAGTGTTTAATGGGGCTGGAGATTCATATGGGGAAGATGAAATTCCCGAAGTGTAGAGGGTGACGACGGTTACACAACACTGTGAATGCACTTAATGCCATTGAACTGTACAGATAGAAGTGACTTAAATGGAAATTTTTATGTTCTATATATTTTACCACAGTTTTAAAACCCACCACTCGTTAGCCAGGTCACGCAGTGGCTACACTCCTATTTACAGATTAGGGAAGCTGTTCGGAAACCTACCTTCTCCCCTGCATTTAGTTCTAAAGGGACTGCTAAGAACTGAGGATTCAATGATAATCAATTAAAAAGGTATTAACTGAATGGTGTTGTAACATGCACAGCACATTAGTCCTGGAACAGAGACCCTAATGAAAGCCCAGAGACAAGACGGCGTGGTAGCATCGCCTTTCTCGTCTGTACTCTTGGAAATGACGTTTTTTTTTAATGTGGATTCTAGGAAAGAAACCTTGACTGGTTCCCCAGGATGAGAGCCATGTCCCTGGTCAGCAGTGACTCTGAAGGGGAGCAGAATGAGCTGAGGAACCTGCAGGAGAAGCTGGAGTCCACCATGAAGCTTGTCACTAACCTTTCCGGCCAGCTGTCAGAATTAAAGGATCAGGTAAAGAAAAGAAACCCCATCTGCCCGCAAACACACATGCCCGTGTGTGCCAGACACTCACTAACCCCACTCACTACCAGACACACCAGATTTGACGAGGTGAAGTCAGTAGTGCTCAGGTTAAAGTGCTGACGTTTCCACCATGTGGATGTAGAAGAGGGATCCGGGCCACGGAGAAGAAACTCACCTGATCTCCCCATTTCCTTTCCACACCCCTTCACTGCCCTTTCTCAGGATGAGCCCCTGACACTGTTTCCAGTGCTGCTAGTGCAAGGTTTTAACATGAAAAACAAAACCAGAAAATGGGAAAATGCAAACGACTTCAGGGAAGTGCTGTACAGAAAACATAACCTGCAAAGCCATACTCTTTTTACTTCACTTACTGACAGACTAAAAGCTGTTTCTAGTTTTGCTTTCTAGTCTTCAAATCTATCAACTCTTCACCCAAGATATTTAGATTCAGCATGCTGGGATAAACCATAGTCGTGGTAGAGCTCCTTCTGGTTCCTTTTTTGGCCAAGTCCTTATTGAGTGACTACCACAGTGCAGGCATTATGCCAGGTGCTAAGGATAAAACCACAGACAATATGGACCCATCCCTGCTCCCTACAGAGCTTAATAGTCTACAGAAGCACTACTCCATCCTGCTCCCCATCCATCCATAAGGTAAACACTGGTCCCTTTAAGGAAGTGGGAGGAGGGGGAGATTTGTTCCAAAGCCTGTGTACTTTGTTCCTCCTTCTGACCCCCTTAAAATGAACACTCACACTGTTACCCAGTGGTTATCCACTGATGGGCTGCAGCTGTGGGTCAGGGACTTGCACCTGGGTGGCGAGCAGGTGCTGTGCTGAAGCTGACTGGGATAATCCAGTACAGACGTGGGAACAGGTCAGCATCCTGTAAGGGTTTTTTAAAGCTTTTTAATCAACTCCACGGACAAGATGATAAATTTTGCACAGCAGTAGTGATCAGGCAAGGCTGCCCTGGAGCCAAGTTGCAAGATCTACCCACAGGTGATTTTCAACCCTTAGGCACACAACCAGTGAACACCCCGTCTGAAATAAACTCTTCTTGGACTTGGTTTGCAGAGAACTTTTAACAATTCTACTTGGAAATGTATTTCTTTTCCAACTAAATTATTCCGAACTATGCCCCCAGACACCATTTGTCCTCAAAGTTCTTTTCTTTGGCCTGTGTTAAGATGTGAATAAAAAAGACAAATGGCCACAGAACGGCTTGGTTGTGAAAGCTGTCTCTAGCGCTGAGCGTGGTAGCCACCTAAAATGAAAAACCTAGAGGAGTAAAACCAGGAAGATCTAACTCGATTCCCTTGCTTCCTATGTCACAAGCTTTCTCCCCATCCTGTGACACACTTGACAAATACTGCAGCGAACCACACTGGCTGTAGCAAACGTGCTCCCCCTGCTCCTGTTTGCCCCCCTCAAGAGTGAGGCGAACTTGTTAACACATCCAGCAGTGCTTGCTCTAGTTCCTGTCCCCCTTTTGCGAGACCTGTGGCTGCGAGAACCTTAGTTAAATCAACTGTTGTAAATAAAAACCTTAGAGAAATCGATCTAATACAGACTTAAAGGAACTGTCGAGCTCCTGTCACAGGTGTGGGGTGGGCCGAGGAATTAGCAGGAGGTGTCGGAGGTGAAGGAGGGCACCCAGGACCATGGCTGTCCTGTCACCTCTCCCCTCCTCGTACGCAGGAGGGTACTGAGGCGCACAGGAGGCTCGTAGGAGGCCTCTCTGGCTCTCTAGGACACTGCCAAGGCTGGAACTCCTGATCCTCCCGTCTGGGTTTGATCTTTGTATGCCACATATATTTTTGTTTTCATTTGTTTTGTCACTGTACCCTGTCTGCCTTTCAGGTTGTTTAGATTCTTACTCTTAAAAAAAAAAAAAAAAAAAAAAAAAAAAAAGCCTTTAAAGTTTCAGAAACTGCATCACACACTTAAACTTCTTGGCGTTGCCATTTCACACAGCTGTGCATAGCAGAAACTTGGCATGTTTAAAAGCCGAAGTAGAATTGTTTCTATTAAACCTACATTTTAGCTTAAACAAGATATGTGGAACTTGATTGCATATGGACTCGGGTTCATTAAGCAACATTAAAGCCAGTATGGTTTAAACTGCTTGGTTTTGGCCCTTTTTATATTTTCTGTTTTAAAGTTGGCAGTTGGACCCACCCCTCAGAGAGCCCTTCCCCTGTGAATGAATATAAACTGTTTTTTCTTGGAAGACATTATAACCTAAAAAGAGGTATGAGGAAACCAGTAATGTATTCTCCAGTGCCTTTACGAGCATTGATCTGCTTAGGTTTTAAAAAGGTGCCCAGGAAAAATTCAGCACAGCTTTTATTGGGGAAATGTGTTTCTTTCAAAAGGAGTTAGTCAGCATTTTCTTTTGATTATGTAACTTCTAACAAACCTTTAAGCCATTTAAGAATCAACTTAGAAATTTTGAATTTTATTAAATTTGGTGAAATAGCAATCAAAGATTTTTTAAATTGTTCTGCATAAAAAATCATGCAGAGATGTTAGAGAGTGGTTGGTTCTTAAATGGCAATTGTAAGAATTCCTGCCCTCTGAGGGAAGCAATTTTTTTGAATTAAAAAATAAAATCCAACGAATGATTAATGAGCAAGAAACTCTGTGATAGATAACTTTTCAAAATGGCTATGAAAGAATACCATTCACTGGTAAAAGTGCTGGAAAACACAAAAATTGCTTCATCACTGAGATATTTTTTTTGATCTTCTGGTCCAAAAAGCGGCATAATGGAGCAATGATAGTTTAAATGTGAATGTCTTTGGTTTTAGTCTATACTGCTGTTGACCTCTTTGGTGATTTTTTTCTTAAAATACCAATTTGAGGAGAAAAAGTTCTTGTGAAGGATAGAAGTGAAAACCTGGTTGGCCGTGTCACTTATCCTACTCTTGCCAAGAGCGGTTGATTAGAATTGCTATTCTAAGTATTACTTTAATGATGCGTCTCATTTTGAAGCTTCCCTCCCAAGAGGTTCTGAATACTAAATGTGATTCTCTTACATTTTTATTCCAAGGAGGAGAACTGATGTAAGAAGCTACTTTTTTTTTTTTTTTTTTTTTTGGCATGTTTTCTTCATAATGCAAAAGAGCAAGTATCGAGAGAAGGCTTCACTTTGTTGAAAATGTGACTGGCTTGTATGGGACAATGACCCTTATTTGTTGTTATTAGGAATACAAAAAGTGCTTGAAAACTCAGATCACATTAGCATGTTACCGTGTTTGGCACTTTTCATGCCAGAGGGTTATCTGGTGAATATTAATTGCTTAAGGAAGGGAAAATAACAAAAGAGGAGTATAACTGCCTACAGTTAGAAAACGGAATATTAAAGTTTACTCAGTGCCTCCGTTCCTTACACTGTTCTGGAACCACGAAAGCAACTGCCCTCTAGGGGGTCCTATAGTCTAGCAAGACAGACAAAGAAATAGACTGGACAGTATGATACCGCGTAAAAAGTGGAATGACCCACCCAAGACATGAATACAGCTTGAGGGAGCACAGAGAAGTGCCATTGAGTCCTGTCTGAGGCTCAGAGTAAGGAAGGACTTGAGCCTCCAGATTCTCCTGTCTTACCAGTAGGTGACTTTTGTGCTAACAGAGGAACGTAGTCGGGGTCCTCCTGGGAAAGGAAGCAGCATGAGCAAAGGCATGAAGGCGCATGGCATGCTCCAGGAATGGCACTGTGTTCTGATTAATTCAGTCCATTCTTTGAAACACCATTTAGGAAATAGAATTGCGAGGTGGCGCCCTAGGTTCTGGGGTTAGAAAGATGCATACAACCTGTTCTCTTCCTACACCTAACAGTGTAGAGTGGGAAACAAGATGCATCTGAGACTTGCGTTGCAGGTTTTTTTTGGTTTTTTTCTTTTGTTTTTTTACTCGGTGTTTTAGGCTCATTGTTAGAAGCATGGCTGATTTTAGAGTTTCCTGGCTATTTAGACTCTGAGTATCCGAGACCTTGACAGGTCCAAGACAGGAAAGCAGTTTTTCGGACTCAGGAGATGTGTTAGAAACCAGATCGTGGCATCCACGTGCTGTTGGTGAGCAGTCAGTCCCTTGCCAGCCTTCTGTTGTTGAGGCCAGTTAGTGTTTTCAGGAAAGATCTTTCCGATATTTGGCTGCATCTGATTTGTAAAACTGCAATATTCTTTGCCTCTTGTTTAGACTGAGTCAAAAGAAGGAATGCTAAAATTCAAGCTAGTTTTTATATTCATATAGATATGAAGAAGGCGGCTCTTTCAAATGTTTATCCTCTGCTAAATGGGAATCTTCAGAATTTTAAACATATCTATCACAATGAGATCTTTCACGCTATCCCAAATAGATTTTTCAGTATTCACATTGTATATATGGTTACCTTAGGTCAGAATCTGATGGATATTTTTATTGAGTCAGTTTTGCTTCAAATATCCAGAGAGGATACTCCAAGAACATGAATGTTTCACTTTGGTCATTACTTCCATTTGCTTTGATAAAGGGAACAACAACAGATAATATGCTTTAAAGATTATTATACACACACACACGGACAGTTTATGTGTGAATTATGTAGGTAGGTAGGTAGAACTGAGCTCATAAAGCCAAAAGTTATGTGAGAATATGCACTAATGGGCCAGGGAAACTTAACTGGCTAGCAGTGTTGAGCTTGGTTTTTTACAGGCCAGATTGACACCTTTGTTTTGTTTCTTTATCATCGTCATTGGATTATGCCCACTGTCACAAGGGCTAAATCCTTTAGCAGTTGCCCTCTTCTCATTTATTAGTCACTTAAAAGATATTCTGTTTAAAAGGCCATGGTTGATCAAAACAGAATTCAGATAAATTTGTGTGCCTACTGTGTACTCAACTGTAGAGAATCTTATCTAGGATCTTAACCTTGAGAAAAATGATGATATATGGACCCAAAATAATTTTTTGGGATGTTCAAGAATATGAAAATACACCTAAAGTGATCTTTGGCCACTTTCCGAGATAACCAGTGGAAAGTTCTTCTGAAGCATCAGTGTGGTCCCAGACCAACAACATAACCATCACTTGTTACTTGTGAGAAGTGCAGATTCATGGGTCCTATCCTAGGCCTACTGAATCAGAAACTCTGTTTGTGGGCCCTTTGATCTGTCTTAACAAACCTTCTGTGTGATTCTGGCTCCTGCCAAAGTTAAAGAACCAGTATTCTACGGAAACAGAAAACAAAATTAGATAGGTATATACTAGGTACTTGAAATTACCAGGAATAGGACTGCCTGAGTAAATTATTTGGCCACTAACCTACAACCAGTAGGGAGTTTTAAGGTTTAAGAGGGAGGGTGGGCCATGTGATCATTATCTTAGGAAGGCAAACCTAGAAAGTTAGAATAGGACCAGCAATGAGGTGTCAAGTGATAGTTGTAGACAGAAGTGGGAAGGGTGGTGTGCCCATCAGCTTAAGACTCGTCTGTTACAGGAAATACAGTTGTAGAGGCTTTTATATTTAAGAGCATGACTGAATAACCAACAGATTGAAAAGAAAAGCTGATTTAACCCACAGGTATGAACACATATGCAAACATCTCAAATGCAAGTAATTTATAGAAAAATTACAGAAGAAGTTGTAATAGCCAACTTTCACGGTTGAAAGGCCTCAGTAACTTTAAGCAAATATTTAAATAAAGTAGCCATCAATAGGGCTTGAGGCCACCAAGATTCCTAAATCCATTAGAATGCTTGAGATTGTTAACATTGGATTCCCTCTCTGGGTTAACTGCCAAGGGGAAGGAGTAGGAGAGTCAAAGTATGTGTGTGTGTGTGTGTGTGTGTGTCCCCTTCCCTTGGGGGAGAGGGGGAGGATCTAAGGGATCATACTGTGAAGTATCAGACAGTAAGATTATTGCATTACTGATTATATTGTAATCTAATTGTGAATTTATCCCATGTGTCAAAATCAGGTTCTCTTTCCTCAGCTGAATCTGTGTAGTGGAATATATTACACTTAAAAGATTTGTCATTCATCTAGAGAAACTTTAGAGGCTAGCTGGAATATCCTAGTTCAATTCTTTATAAAAAGCTACTTTTTGCAAATACTCCTTGTAAATGCCCAGTATCAAATCCAGAGCCAGGACGCGCCGGGTTAAGAAAAATGTTAATGCAGAGAACTAAATGTGCCCTAAAATACCTGGAACAGAGCTAGCTGCCCATCAATATGAGACGTGATTTAGTTCAGCAGCCAAATGAATAGTAACAACCTCTTGTTTGGCGTTTTGAAAGCACTTTTTCATTTGACCCGTGTTAGGAAAGGTCTTTCATGACTTTAAGCAGTCCTGGGTCTGTGGGTGGCAAAGAGTAGACCCCAATGAGTGCCAGAGCACTGTTTATGGCATTTAGTCACTCTGAATCTCAGTGAGATGTGAGGACATTCATTTTCCAAAGTGAACTATATAATTTTTTTCTCTCAAACCAGGTTTACTCTGGCATCATTGAGTAATGGAATCAGGAACCCTTGAAACTCATGGATCTAATCCTGCCAAACCTAGAATTCTCAACACACTGCTTCTCTTGATAGTTTGGTGTGCTGACACCACCATACAAAGCCACCAGTTTCCAATGAACCTTTCAATCATTTGGAAACGGATTTGATAAACAATCAAGAATCCTGTGCTTTTACCGTTTTTTGTTTCCTTATGAACAAATAGCAACAGTTCTGAATGCCACATTGCATGACTAGGTCACAGAATTCCCCATTCTGCCTAGGAAGATGTCCCTTTTGAAGTTCTGTGTGTTTGATTTAGTGACGGTACACTATTTGTAGAAAGTGGGTTTCAGTATAAACCATAACCACAGAGGTAAATCTATGGTTCAGTATATGATCTGACGTACAGGAAGTGTCTGGGTCTAATGATGAAACTTTTTAACTTTCCAGATGACAGAACAAAGGAAGCAGAAACAAAGAATTGGTCTTCTAGGACATCCTCCTCATATGAATGTCAACCCACAGCAACCAGCATAAGCAAATGAAATTAAGGAATCTTATTTACCTTTTTTAATGATCATTAGTGTGGGTATGGCTAATTAGTTCTGATTCACCCACAAAGATTACAGTAATGCTTAGTACATTTGTAAATAATCAGTTTTATACTGTATGTATATGATTGCTACTCTAAAGGTTTGGATATATGTATTGTAATTAGAATTGTTGGCATGATGAAATTTCATTTGTGCCAAAAATATTAAAAATGCCTTTTTTGGAAGGACTAAAGAAAGCACCTGATTTGCACTTGAACCAGATTATAGATTTAAACTATATGACATGTATTTTGTATTTAAAACTAGAATAGCCAGTATTTATGTTTTTTATAAAACTGTGCAATACGAATTATGCAATCACAATAAATTTGTAACTCCTGAGTGTCCTAAAGGGAGTGCACATCTTTGAAGCTGGTGTGTTAATACTATGTAATAAATGGTTAAATATCAAATGATGCTGCTGCCAAAATCATATTAATAGTGAGTTTCAGGCCCCTGGGCATTTTGTACCATGTAATTATCCTGTGGTGATACTGTTTCTCGTTGCTCGTGGCATTAGTGCCTCTGTCTCATAGTGACAGTGCTCCAAGTCAGCATTCATTTTGAGAAAAGCAACTTTAGTTTCAAAGATAATTTTAAGCTTCTGAACTGATCATTTAAACTATTTCTTTAAATAAGAGAGCTAAATTAGAAGCTCAGACTTTAGCTTGTGAAGTTAATGAGTTTTTTAAAAGGAACTTTTGATGCAACGTTTGGAAAAAATGCACACTGCTGGCCAATCAATGTCATCTCCCAGGTGAATTTTGGTGTCACATTATAAAGAAATGAATAATTGATGGTGTCTAGATTATCTAGTCCAAACAGTAGATTTTCTTCTTCATCTGAACCAACATGCTATAGTAGCTAAGAAGTATTAAAGTATATACATCCATATAAAGAGGAAATCTCATCTATCCCATTAGAACTCCTAGTTGAACACTGACATGTTATTCTCGTGAAAGAGCCACGTTTTGGTTTTATTTCCTTGTCACATGATTTCTTTCCTTGATGGGTGAAAAGTATGAAAGGAAACTTTTATATCTGTCGCCTAGTTTTGTACATGGATCTCATTTTACAAGAGAATCTCTCTGCAAAAAAAAAAAGTTTAAAAATGTACTGAAAGCAGAGTTCTGAAATGAGTCAAGTTTGTAAATGCATATATAAAAATAAATATTTAATGATGCAGAATACAGTGGCAGACTGGTGGCTTTCATTTTGGCATTTCTTTGTGTCTTAACAGTTATTCCAATTACATATTTTCTTTGGGACCAATTTAAAGTACAACTGGTTTGGTCACCAGATTAATTCAGAAGATGCTTACCTGATTAGTGAGAACTCTGAGGAGATCTACTTGAACCAACAGCAAGGAGCATTTAATATGAGGTTCATTCATTCTTCTAGATGAGTGACGGCCAACCAGGCTGTCAGGAGCACCATGGCACACAGTGGTAAAGTCAGGAGTGTGCTCTGCTGAGGCCCCTGACTCCTGAGCTTTCCTGGGCATGGGGGGGTGCGGGGGGCTTTAACTTGCTGTCTGCAGTACAAAGTTGCCGCAAGCTTCCATTCATGTCCAGTGGTTGGAGTCCTTCAGCAAAACAGGCAGAGATGTTTCACAAAACTAATTCATCTCTCCTAAGGTGGTAAAACTTGTTCCCTCCTCAAGGCAGTGCCTGCCTGGGTTGCTCTTTTAACACAGATTCTCTCTATGCTTTGGTAAATAAGAATAATTACCACCCAATGTCGGCAACTAGGTCAGGATTAAAGTCCAGTGAAATGACTAGTTTCATGACCAATGCTTCCACTCAATAAATTTGATTAAAAAACAAGTAAATAATTTTCCAGTCAGTGCAGTGTATCTCCACAAAATTTTTCCATAAAAAGGCAGGCCCAAGATAGATGCACACTTGAATCCGTAAACCAAACAGCAGTCTGTGCTGAACCCCCTACTACATGCACTGCAGCCAGCAAGGACTTGCTCTTCCTTGGGATTCTCTTTGATCTGTCATGCTGCCCAGCACAACGTGACAGTGTGTGTGGTTTGTCTTCCTGGTCCCATCCAGTTCATCGGAAGGTTCTGCATTGACACGTCCACGTTGCAGATTTTACAGGTTTGTCGTGTTTCGTCTGAATCCTGTCACTTAAGATATAAATCTTCATTCAGTGTGCCAGCTTCAGCAGAAAATAAATGGAATTGGAATGCCACTCCACCCTCTATGTGGTAGATCCTACCCTTGGAGTTTGGGCGTGAACACAAAGCTAGTATAATTGAAACATAAAATCTGAAGTTAAAACTTATATGGCCTTTGATGTGTAATTGTGATTTCACCTTTCTCCAGATGTTGCTTTTTCAACACTTCAATTTCAATGATGGAGGTCCAAGTCACCTTCAAAGTTGTCTGGTGTTATCAGGCTGAGTAACAAATGTGGTAATACAGTGCTAATACACAAGAAAGTCTTTTTGGCCTTCAATGTAAAAGTCTGCTATAGCCCCAATCCAAATTTCAAGATTTTGCCAATTTTCTTAACTAAACCATTTGTTAAGTCAAAGGGTCTGAGAAATTCCATTACACTTTTCTAACATTTACAGTATCTTGACCTTTGCTGCTTCTGTATATAAAACCGTGGTGATAAACCTTCTTTCCCCCCACCCCCTACAAATGAAGATTCTACTCTTTGCTGGATCCTAAAGCTTTAAATGATATTCCATCCCGTAAAATTTTTCTTAGAACTCTGTTCTAGTCACCCCACACACATACAAAATGCAACTTCTTTTATTTCATTCTTTACAAATTTCATTCAACTTAATTGGTTTGTTTCCAAGTTCATGATCCTTATTCATTGTTCTTCACTCAGCCAGTTTTTTTTATTTGGTTGTACTTTCTGAAAATGGATTCCTTGAGTTGGGTCTTATAAAAACTGTTCTTTCATCCTGTTTAAATATTTCCTAACATAAATTATAAAACAAGCATGCTTTATTTCTGGAAGCTAACCAGCAACACAGTCTATGCAGTGAGGCAAACTAAACAAAGCTTTACTTATGTGCTGGTGGGAAATCATCAAGATCTTCACAGTAAACTAAGGAATTAACCTGTTAAAAACTCAATTTTAGATTTCTCTGTCCTCCTGAGCATGACAATGTATTAATGAGAAATAGCCTGAAAGTTTCTGACAGTTATTTTAAGGCTGGCTTCTGGGCTGCACTGATGGAAATTTACTCCTTCAAAACTACTACATACAAAAGGGGCAGAACTACGTGCTTCTAAAAGTAGAGTTGGGTTTTGCTAAAATAATGTTTTTACAGATTCTAAAAAATATGTGCTTGATAGAAGATGTAAATTTTATGGCAATAAAAGTCATCTTTACATAACACAGGATGTAACAAAGGACTCCTGAGACAATATGCTGTATCCACCAAAGCACACAGCAAGAGTGATACTTTAATTATAAAGACAGGAAACTGAAACTTACAGGGGTGCCTGGCTGGCTCAAGCAGTAGAGCATACGACTCAATCTCAGGGTCATGAGTTCAAGCCCCATGTTGGGTACAGAGATTATTTTCAAAAAAAAGGAAAAGAAAAAGAAATGGAGACTTAGGTAAAGTAATTAGCCTAAGGACTCAGCTCCAGAATAAACAAAGATCTCCTGACTTAGGCAAACACACAAAGTGCTCTTCCCACTTGCTACCTGTCTTCCAGAATGGGCTGCAGTATCTCATCAGAGATCAGTTCCCCTAACAGTTCTCCCTCCACAGAGAGTTCTTAGGGAGAATTGCATTTTGTCCTACAGTGCAAATTGATTGGCTTTCTTTTCAAATCTTTTTTTCAAGGGAAGGGGATCTACAAGTTAGAAAGTATTGAATATGAATACTCTGTCAACACTGTAAACTGTGGCAAAGACAAGAAGCTTCTAAAATCTTTTACAACTATAGGTCTCATGTAAATACCTCTTACTCAACTGCATTTTTCAAAAGGAGAATCTGTTCTCTCAATGAAGGTAGCTTCCTCCAAGTGAAAATATTCAGATATAGACTGGCATCCTATCTTACCACAGGAGCAGGTGTTTATTAGCAAACCCTTCTTTGCTCTTGTTCAGTATACTGATAATTTGCTAACAATCAACTAGAATGTTGGAAAACCCCCATCAAGATTTCAATTTTACAGAAAGTACCCAAAATTCCACCAGTTTTGCATCACAAAGTAGTGGTTAAAGTAGAGTTTTGAGTAAAATGCCATGTGTGTGGTTTTTGTGGGTGGTTGCAGCTCAAAACGACTATTAGGCCTCATCAGTTACCTACTGGGGAGAGCTATGATGGCAACTATAAATCAAGACCATTATGATCATAACATTCTTCTTTCTTTGGTATTATATATCACATTAGCAATTCCTGCAACCTAAAGGCAATTCAGAACCCTAACTAGCCTTCTAGTCTGGACCCCAAAACCTGCCAAAATAAAATACAAAGGCAGATTCCTGGTGTGTTTTGACATTTGTCAACTCCAACAATGCTTATGGAATATAAATTCTCCAGGCGCTGGTATTTTAAACCCATTTCGTAAAACAAATCTCTAGCTTACTGGGGCACTACATTTAAAAAAAAAAAAGACAAGGAAGAAAAACTTACAAAGGAGAAACTTAAAATACTTTAAGGTCATGACAAACCAGTGTGAAAGAGAATCCTAACACCTAGAAGTGAAACTGCATCATCCACCCAGCCTGGAAAGAAAAAAGAAAGCTAAAAACCACTACAGAATAAGAATGCAGAGTTTGAGAAAACCCCTAAGGTGAATTCTGAACAACAACAACAACAAAAAAAAGAGCCCCCAACATAAGAAGTGCATACTGTATGCAAGAACCACTAATGGAAAGAGTTTGCCAGCACTTATGTCATTACCTCACCAAAGATGGCTGATCCCATGTAAAGAATGGGCCTTTCAACAATCCAGGAACGTAACTGTTCACTCCAGACCTCAAGTTATTTCATCCTTTTTCACATGCTTGTCAGCTGTAGCATCTCATCAAGTCTTGTCAGAAGCCTTCTTTAAAAATTCTCAGGAAGAAAAACAATGGAGATGTGGTGTGAAACGGGGACGATGAGTCTGGAAGCACACAAGGCTTGGAGGCTAAGCACTAATGTATTCAGAGCCCACATGGCAGCATGGTGAGATGAACATAACAAGGACCTTGACCTTGGTGACAGTCTGCAGGAGTTCTGCCACTTCAGCGCTATAACTTGGAGCAAATCCTTCCATCAGTGTAAATGTCACCTTTCCCCCACCCCCATCTAAAGAATGCACGTATCACCACTTCTTTGGACAAGAATGAGCATTAAAGACAATATATGTTGAGTGTCTAGTATATACATCCTATACATGCTCTTTCCCATTGCTTTGCAACATCATCACTTCCTTTTTCTCATACCTATCCATAGTCTCAGCTAAATATTAAATGACCAAAGCTGCTTTCTGTTCCCACTAAATGGGCCTGATATACCATGGGATCCTAAATCTCACATCTTAACATGAAACACTGGGTCATATGGAGCCATTTTTTCAAATTGTATCTCTAACATCCAAATTGTGTTTTAACTATCAGTCTGAACTAACTTCACACAGAAAGAAAACTATCATAGCTCATGACTTCCAGATAATTATTCTCATATTCATGATCAATGTTGAATTCAAATCTGACTTCAAAATATTCTTCATGGAAAGAGGTTTTATCTTGTGTAAGATCATGTGTTTCCCTAGTTTATGAAGTGCCTTCACCTACATCCACATTTACACCTTCCAACCCTGGTCAGATTATTCTCCCTGACATCTGCATGCTCCCAAAGTATACTATCTTTCATTTAACATTCAAATGCCTATTTTAGACCAGATCTCACATAACTGTTGGGACCCAGCCCTCTCCTTAATGATTTCAAGGATTCTAGGGAGGGTGCTAAAAAGTGCCCAATGATTCCTTGTTACTTTTGATCCTAAACCCCAACTGCAACCTAATTCTCATCATCTCCCTTCTATTTCACTTCACCCCTACTGCTGATGCAGCCCTCTCTATTCAGCCTCCAAAACACATGAACATCTGGGTGTCATGCGAGCACATCTTTACCAGAGAAAGATTCTAATGGCGAATAGGAAACTACTTAAAATAGACAATCAGACATCAAAGCTCACGCCCCCTTCCTTCTCGCCACTGGAGGAGCAACTTCTCAGGTCTACCCTACTGCTAGGGCCCACTCTCTCACCACTCCTGCCCAAACAAAAGCAAAATAAAAAAATTTCCCTCCAGCCTCAATTAAAAACAAAAAGTTCTTATTTCTTTATGCAGAGCAATTTTAGTCCCCAGGTCCTAACCACTCCTATCTCAATTAGCCCTTTACCTTGACCAAACCGAAAAAAAAAAAAAAAAAAAACACCCCAAGAAAGAAAAAGACTCTAATTCTATTGTCCTTAGATTCCAACTCAAAAAGCAACCAGCTTTTTAAAATAGCATTTTTTTGTTGGGATGAGCACTAGGTATTGTATGTAAGTGATGAACCACAGGAATCTACCCCCAAAACTAAGAGCACACTTTACACACTGTATGTTAGCCAATGTGACAATAAATTGTATTTTTTAAAAATTAAAATTAAAAAATAGCGGTTTTGTCTTTCCTGTACACCCCTATCTTATAGAAGAAAAAAACCAATTCAGAAAGGTAAACCAAAACATCTGCCTGAGAATCCATGGCAGATCACAGACACACTCTTCTCTATGCCCCTGCTTCACTGCACCAGGTGCAGGCCTGCGGAGAAGATGCTGGGGCCTCCACTTCTTCCTTGCCCACCTGTTTGGGGGAAGAGCTCCACATACCAGACAAAAATCCTAAGAGACACAAAGGAAAGTAAAAGTTCTTAAGGGTCAGGGCTGCACTAGTTCATTTCTGAATCACAGGCACCTAACACAGGGGCTCAATACATTGATGGGGGAGAAATACTCTTTGCAAATCTTCACTTAATCTGCTTGATGGTTTTGGAGCCTAGGAGTCTTTCAAAAAAGAAGGAATATCTAGCAGTGGCCCAAAGGGTGTTCTATTTAGAACAATCAGGCACTACTCCTTCTACTGCTAATTGACCATTGAATCCTACAACTAACCATTTATTTTAACTCTTTGGCTCCAACAGTCCTGCTCCACACCTCTAAACCATCTTCTACGGCTCTCTCTAAATCAAGTAACCCCATCTTTCCCTTCTTTCAATTTTTGTAACAGGTTAATGTGATTGTGTTCTTTCCATGAAGGTGTAAATTCAGACTCACGTGTGCTCCCACACTTCTCTCTCTCTCCACCATACCCCCTCCTCTAACAACCCTAAAAGACACCCTCCCTCCACAATCCATGGAGGACTGTAGCAATTCTCAGATTATCCCAGAAGAGACAGAACACAATTTAGGTAACAGAAGGAAGTTATGGCCATTTTAGGTAACAAAGAATTATGGTTCATTTACATATGAACATATATACAACATGGATGAATCTCAAAAGCATTACGTTAAATAAATGAAGTCAGATTCAAAAGGCTACATTCATGTGTCATTCCAGGTATAGGACATTCTGGAAATGGTAAAATGACAGGGGCAGAAATCAGGATCAGCGGTTGCCATAGACAGGAGGTATGACAAGAAGATTTATTACAAAGGGACACTAGGGAAATATATTGGGTGACAGAAAGATCTTCGATGTGTTAGTAGTTACATGACTACATAAGCTTTTCAAAATTCATAGAACTATTAAAAGGGGTAAGTTTTAGGGCGCCTGGGTGGCGCAGTCGGTTAAGCGTCCGACTTCAGCCAGGTCACGATCTCGCGGTCTGTGAGTTCGAGCCCCGCGTCAGGCTCTGGGCTGATGGCTCGGAGCCTGGAGCCTGTTTCCGATTCTGTGTCTCCCTCTCTCTCTGCCCCTCCCCCGTTCATGCTCTGTCTCTCTCTGTCCCAAAAATAAATAAAAAAAAAAATAAAAAAAAAAAACGTTGAAAAAAAAAAAAAAAATTTAAAAAAAAAAAAAAAAAAAAAAAAGGGGTAAGTTTTACTATATGTAAATTATACCTCAGTAAACTTGACCAAAAATTTTCTAAAAACTATTGGGGGGTGGGGTTGAGGGGTAAAAGGGCCAGGTCCAAGAATTTGCATTTTTTTAAATGTTTATTTTTGAGAGAGACAAAATTTTGGGGGGAGGGGCAGAAAGAGGGGGAGACACAGAATCTGAAGCAGCTTCTGAGCTGTCAGCACTGAGACTAATGCTGGACTCAAACCCACAAACCGTCAGATCATGACCCGAGCTGAAGTCAGACACTCAATTGACTGAGCCACCCAGGTGCCCCAACAATTTGCATTTTTCATTTGCTCCCCAGGTAATTCTGATGCAGGCTGTCCACAGTCCATAGTCTGAGAAGCACTGCTCATGCGTGGGCTGCATCACAAGACCTTTATCCTTTTTGGCACACGCAATGTGCACACTTTGGGAACTGAGTACCATTTGACAGAGTTGAGTAGGAACATAAGAGTATGGGGCGCCTGGGTGGCGCAGTCGGTTAAGCGTCCGACTTCAGCCAGGTCACGATCTCGCGGTCCGTGAGTTCGAGCCCCGCGTCAGGCTCTGGGCTGATGGCTCGGAGCCTGGAGCCTGTTTCCGATTCTGTGTCTCCCTCTCTCTCTGCCCCTCCCCCGTTCATGCTCTGTCTCTCTCTGTCCCAAAAAATAAAATAAAAAATGTTGAAAAAAAATTAAAAAAAAAAAAAAAAAAAAAAAAAAAGAGTAAAAAAAAAAAATATGCTCACTGGAGAGCCCTGTAGGCCTGGCTACAAGACTAAGACTTAAAAGAAAAAAAAAAAAAAAGGTGTGCTCCTGCTTACAAAAAATTGTGTTCTAGAACTTGCAAATGGACAGTCCTATAGTTATACCGCATTTGTTTTCTATTGCTGCCATAACAAATTACCAAAAGTTTAATGACTTAAACAACATAATTATACTTCTGGCTGGCTAAGTCTAAAATGGCTCAGCAGATTGCTTCCAGAGGCCTTAGGGGAGAATCTACTTGTTTGCCTTTGTCGCTTCTAGAGGCAGCCCCAGTTTCACTGTGGCCGGCTCCCGTCTCCAAACCTGAAACGGCCAGTTGTGTTTTCCCATGTCAAATCCCTCAACATAATCACATCTGCAAAAACCCTTTGCCATGGAACATAACATATTCATAGGGCTCGGGCATTAGGTTGTGGACGTCTTTAAGGCGGCCGTTATTCTGCCTACCATATATGCCTCAGCAGAATCTAGGCAAGCACTTAGGTTTAAGAGTAGAACAGCAAATCTCCCATCTGTTTTCAAGCTTAACTGATTTGAATACAATTAGGAAGAACACATTTTCTTATGGTCCAAATAGGCTAAAAAGTCAGCTCATTAACCCGATCATAAAAGCTGATAAAGCTATGTATGATCGCCTAAGATGGTTATGTTGCTTGCTTTTAACTTCACTATTGATACTCTTGGACAAAAGCAACTATAAAAAAGATGTGTTTGCTTTTTCAGACACACACACACACACACACACACACACACACACACACACAATCTTATTTTCCTCAGTTTAACTGTGAGGATTAACTAACCCTTTAAAAGTAAGAAAGACCCAGTTAAATTTAAAGAAAACAAAACTGGACCATAAACTTCCCAGCCAATACTCCTTGTTGATGGGGGAGGGAAACAAGCTAATACATACCTGGATAAGATTTTTAAAATTTTAAAAATATGCCATCCTCATCTCTTCTTTGGTGTCTGTACAAATTTTTTGCTTACCTTTTTATTTCTTTTACTATTACTGAATTTTTAAAGTTTCATTTTTTATATTCTGGTTGCCAATTCTTTATCAAATATATGTTTGGCAAATACTTTTTCTCCTGGTCTATGGCTTATCTTTTTATTTTCTTAGCACAGCTTTTCAATGATCCAAAGTTTTTTAATTTTGATAGAACTTATCATTTTTTTCTTTTGTGGTTCATGTTTTTTGTGTCCTAAGAAGTCTTTGTCTAAGATCCCAAAGATTTTTCTCCTTTGTTTTCTTCCAGAACAGCAGTAGACAATAAAGCTTTCTGTGATGATGAAAATGTGCTATACTCCAAGCTAACCAATACACTAGCTATAGCTAACCACACATAGCTACTGAGGACTTGACATGTGGCTAGAACTAAGAGCTGAATTTTAAAATTGTATTTAGTTTTAATTATTTAAATTTAAATAGCCACATGTAGCTACCATATGGACAGGAAGTTCTAGAAGTGTTACAGTTTTGATTTTACATTTTGGTCTATGATACATTTTGAGTTAATTTTTGTCTGTGTTTAAAGTATAGATCAAGGTTCATTTTTTTAAAATATGGACATCCAATTCTTCTAGCACCATTTTGTGAAAAGACCATCTTTTACTCCAATGAGTTACCTTGGCACCTTTGGCCACGTTTGTGTCTTTTTCTGGACTCTGTTCCATTGACCTGTGTGTCTATCCTTTCACCAATATCACCTTGTCTTCATATATGGCCAATGGATCTTCAACAAGGGCACCAAGAATACACAATGGTGAAAGGACAGTCTCTTCATCAAATGGTGCTGGGAAAACTGGACATCCACATGCAAGGGAATGAAACTGAACCCTTATCTTACACCAGATATAAATATAAACTCAAATTGATTAAAAACTTAAATGTAAGACCCGAAACTGAAAAACTGTAGGAAAAAAAACCCCGGGAAAAGGTTCATGACATCGGTCTTATCAATGATTTCTTGAATGTGACACCAAAAGTATAAGCAATAGATGCAAAAACAGACAAACTGAGGCTGTATCAAACTAAAAAGCTCCTGTACAAAAAAAAAAAATCAATAGAGTGAAAAAGCAATCTATCCAAAGGGAAAAAACCTTTTGCAAATTTATAAGGGATTAATATCCAAAATATGTAAGGCACTCCTAGAACTCAAAAGCACAAAAACACAAATAATTTGATTAAAAATGGGCAAGAGATTTGAATAGAGACTTTTCCAAATAATATATACAAATGGTCAGTAAATATATGAAAAGATGCTCAACATCATTAAACATCAGGGAGATGCAAATCAAAACCACAATGAGATAACACCTCACACCTATTAGGATAGGCACTATCAAGAAAACTAACACGTGTAGTCAAACTGGAACCACTGTGTACTGCTGGTGGAAATTTAGAATGGTGCAGCCACTATGAAGAACACTATGAATGCTACTCAAAATAATTTTAAATAAAACTACCTTTTGATCCACCAACCTCACTTCTAGGTATTAATCCAAAAAAATTTGAAACATGTTCTCAAAAAGATATCTGCACTCCCAGGTTTACTACAGCATTGTTGACAATAGCCAAGGGAGGGAAACAACCTAAATGTTCAAAGATGAATGGATAAAGAAAACAGAGTATAAAGAAAATGTAGTATATACAAACAGTGAAATATTATTCAGCCATAAAAGGAAGGAAATCCTGTCATATGCCAGAAAACGGATGGAATTTGAAGACATTAAGCTAAGTGAAATAAGCTAGTCATAGACAAACATTGCAAGATTCCACTTATATGAGGTATCTAAACTGGTTGAAGTCATCAAAGCACAAAATACAACAGTGGTTGCCAAGGTCTGAGGAGAGGTGGAAATAAGGAGTTGCTATTCAATGAGTATAATTAATCCTCCAGTCATGGAAGATTGAAAAGTTCTAGAGATCTGCTATATAACACTGTGCCTACAGTTAACAATACTGTGTTGTACAGTTAAACATTTATTGAGAGTAGGGGCACCTGGATGGCTCAGTTGGTTAAGCAACCGACTCTTGATTTCAGCTCAGGTCATGATCTCACAGTTTGTGAGTTCAAACCCTGCACCATCAGTGTGGAGTCCACATGGGATTCTCTCTCCCTCTCTGCCCCTCTTCCCCTCAAAATAAATAAATAGACCTTAAAAAGAAACAAAACAAAATTACAGAAGGTAGATCTCATATAACGTGTATTTTTTAGCATAGGTTTAAAAAAAGTCACACGGTCTTAATTACTGTAACTCTATAGTAAGTCTTGAAATCAGGTAGCATGAGTCTTCCAATTTTGCTTTTTCTTTTTCAAAATTATTTTGGTTGTAGTAAGTTCTTTGTCTCTCTATATAAATATTGCAAATAGTCTGTTGGACCACAGAAATATAAAGGATTTTAAAAGGCTACTACAAAAAATTATATGCCAACAAACTGGACAACCTAGAAAAACAAAATGGATAAATCCATATAGACATACAATCTTCCAAGACTAAATCAGCAAGCAATAGAAAATCTGAAAATAAAATTAGTAAAAAGTCATTAAATTAAATAAATAATCAAAAAATTCAAGTCTAGGAACAGATGGTTTCACAGGTAAATTCTACAATTTAAAAAAGAGTTAATACCTATCCTTCTCAAACTATTCCAAATAATTAATAAGAATACTAAATTCATTCTCCAAGGCCAGCATTACTCTGTTACCAAAACCAAAGACACTACCAAAAAGAAATATCCCTGATGAACCATAGATGCAAAACTCAACAAAATATTAGCAAATGAGTTAAACAATACATTAAAAGGATCATTAACCACCAAATCAAGTAAGATTTATGCCAGGAATGCAAGGATGGTTCAAGATCTGCAAATTAATTAATGTGATATAAGAGATTAATAAGGATTAAAAAACCTATGATCACCTCAATAGATGCAGAAAAAGTATCTGACAAAATTTTAAGTTTCATGATAAAAACTCTCAGCCAAGTGGGTTTGGAGGGAACATACCTCAACATAATAAACAGCATATACGATAAAGCCAAGCTAACATCATACTCAATGGTGAAAAGCTGAAAGCTTTCTTCTAAGAACAGGAACAAAACAAGGACGTTCACTTTCACTACTTTTATTCAACACTGTACTAGAAGTTGTAGCCACAGCATCAGACAATTAAATGAATAAAAGATATCCAAATTGGTAATAAAAAATTAAAATTATCACTATTTGCAGATGATATAATACTACATACAGAAAACCCTAAAGACTCCACCAAAAACTTTTAGAATAAATGAAGTTAGTAAAGTTGGAGGATACAAATTAATGCACAGAAATCTGTTGTGTTTCTATATACTAATACCAAACTAGCAAAAGAGAACAATTCCATTTATATCAATGAGAAATGAAATACTAGGAATAAATTTAACCAAGGAGGTGAAAGATCGGTACTCTGAAAAGTCTAAGATACTGATAAAAGAAATTGAGTAAGACACAAATGAAAGGAAAGGTATACCATGCTCATGGTTGGAAGAATATTTTTTAAATGTCAATACTACCCAAAGCAATCTACAGATTCAACACAATCCCCACCAAAATACCAATAGATTTTTCACAAAACTAGAACTAGAATCCTAAAATCTGCATGGAACTACAAAAGACTCCAAAGAGCCAAAATAATTGTGAGAAAGAAGGAGAAAGATGGAGGTACCACACAGCCAGATTTCAAACTATACTACAAAGCCACAGCAGTCAAAACAGTATGGTATTGGCATAAAAACAGACCCAATAGATCAATGGAACAGAATACAGAGTCCAGAAATAAACCCATGCTTATGTGGTCAATTAATCTATGACAAAGGAGGCAAGAATATATAATGGGGAAAAGAATATACAACACTTCAATGAATA
Organism: Neofelis nebulosa; assembly: GCF_028018385.1. NCBI lineage: Eukaryota > Metazoa > Chordata > Mammalia > Carnivora > Felidae > Neofelis > Neofelis nebulosa. The sequence goes on along the minus strand of NC_080785.1, from coordinate 123,119,727 downwards.
GTGTTGAGAAAACTGTACCACTACACAGAAAAGAATGCAACTGGACCATTTTCTTACACTAAATACAAAAATAAACTGAAAATGGATTAAAGACCTAAATATAAGACTTGAAACCATAAAACTTCTAAGAAAACACATAGGCGGTACACTCCTGGACACTGCTCTTACCAATGTTTTTGCATCTGTCTGAGGCAAGGAAACAAAAGCAAAAATGAACTATTGGGACTACATCAAACTAAAACTTTTGTGTACAGTGAAGGAAACCATCAACAAAATGAAAAGGCAACTTAGTGAATGGGAGAAAATATTCGAAAATGACAAATCTGGAAAAGGCTAATATCCAAAATATATAAAGAACTTATACAACTCAATGCAAAACAAACAAAAAAACCCAAGCTGATTTAAAAAATGTGCAGAAGATCTGAATAGACATTTTTGCAAAGAAGACATACAGAGGGCCAAGAGACACATGGAAAGATGCTCAACATCAGTAATCATCAGGGAAATGCAAACCAAAATCAGAACGAGGTATTACCTCAAACCTGTCAGAATGGCTAGTATCAAAAAGAAATAACAAGTGTTGGTGAGGATGTGGAGAAAAGGGAACCCTCATATACAATTCATGGGAATATAAACTGGTGCAGCTACCATGAAAAACAGTATGAAGTTTCCTCAAAAAATTAAAAATACAAATACCATATGATCCAATAATTCCACTTCTGGTTTACCAGAAAAAAATGAAAACACTAATTTGAAAATATATATACACCCCTACATTTCCTGAATCAGTATTTACAATAGCCAAGATATGGAAGCAACCCAAAGGTCCACCCACAGATGAACGGATAAAGAAAATGTATGTATGTATGTATGTGAAACATTACTCAGCCATAAAAAGAAATGAAATCTTGCCATTTGCAGAAACATGGATGGACCCAGAGGGTATTATGCTAAGTGAAATAAATTAGACAGAGAAAGACAAATAGCATATGTTTTCACTTATATGTGAAATCTAAAAAACAAATGAACAAACAAAACAGAAACAGAGTCACAAATACAGAGAACCAACTGGTGGTTGCCAAAGTGGAGGGGAGGAGCAGAGGGATGAGTGAAATAGGTGAGGGCAATTAAGATGTACAAAGTGCCAGTTATAAAATAAGTAACAGAGATCTGAAGTATGGCATAAGGAATATAGTCAATATTGTAATAACTTTGTATAAGGACAGATATAACTATACTTAAGCATTTCTTAATGTATATAAATGTTGAATCATGTTGTACACCTGAAACTAATAGAATATTCTATGTCAGCTACATTTCATTTGAAAATAAGTAAATTTTTAGAAGAGCCCAATTTCCACAAAAAAAATACTAAGATTGTGATTATAATTTCAATGAACCTATTCAGTCTTAACAATTCAGTAAGAAATGACATTTTGACAATATTCAGTCTTCCAATCCATGAACACAGTCCAATGCTCCACTAATTTAGGTCTCCTTTGATTTGTCATCAGTTTTGTAGTTTTCAGCATACAAATCTTGCAGATATTTTGTTACATTTATCACGATTTTAACTGTTTAGATGTTATTATAAAAAGCACTTAAAAGTTTTAAAGTTCAAAATATTCTGTCAGAAAAGTAGGATTAATTTTCATATATTGACCTTGTATCTTGTAACCTGGCTAAACTTCCTACTAGATACACTACCTTTTTTGTAAATTCTTTGGAATTTTCTTCATAGACAACCATGCTATCTACCAACAAAGGCATTTTATTTCTTCCTTTCCAATCCATATACCTATTTCCTATAGGAGTGGTGAGAGCCAACATCCTTACTACAGATGTTTCATACATGCCCTTTATCAAGTAGAGGAAGTTTACTTTTATTCCTACTTTTCTGAGAGTTTTGTGATGAATGAATGATAGATGTTAGTAAAATGCTATTTCTGCATCTACTGAAATGATCATCATATGGTTTTTCTTATTTAGTCTGTTGATAAGGTAAATTGCATTGACCGATTTACAAATAGTCAACCAACTTTGCATCCTGTGATAAACCCCACTTGGTCATGATGTATTTATTATTCTTTTTATACAGTGGATCTTTCAATCATTTTTGTGATAGAATATATATAACATGAAATTTACCATGGTGACCATTTAAAAAAATTTTTTTGAGAGAGAGTGAGCAGGGGAGGGACAGAGGGAGACTTTTTTTTTTTATTTTTTTTAACGTTTACTTATTCTTGAGAGAGAAAAAGAGATGAAGCGCAAGTGGGGGACAGGCAGAGAGAGAGGGAAACACAGAATCCAAAGCAGGCTCCAGGCTCCGAACTGTCAGCACAGAGCTCGATGTGGGGCTCGAACTCACAAACCACGAGATCATGACCTGAGCCAAAGTCAGATGCTTAACTCAGTCACCCAGACGCCTCAGGAGAGAGAGACTCTTAAGCAGGCTCCATACCCAGCACAGAGCCTGACACCAGGCTCTATCTCACGACCATGATATCATGACCTAAGTTGAAATCCAGAGCCAGACATTTAACCCACTGAGCCAACCAGGCACCCCCATCATAACTATTTTTAAGAAAGTTCAGTAGTATTACAGAAATTCCTAATGTGTGCAATCATCACCACCATCTTTCTCCACACCTCTTTTCATCTTGCAAAACCAAACTTTGTACCCATAAACAATAAATCCCCATTCTGCCTTCCCCAGACCCCTGCAAACCACCATTCTGCTTTGTGTCTCTGATTTTGACTCCACTATCTCATGTAAATTAGACTCATATAGTATTTGTCATTTTGTGACTAGCTTACCTCATTTAGCATAATGTCTAAAGGTTTATCCACGTTGTAGCATACATGAGAATTTCCTGCCTTCTTAAGGCTAAATAATATTCCACTGTATGGGGGTGCCTGGGTGGCTCAGTTGGTTAAGCATCCGACTTCAGCTCAGGTCATGATCTCACGGTTTGTGGGTTTGAGCCCCACATCGGGCTCTGCGCTGACAGCTCAAAACCTGGAGCCTGCTTTGGATTCTGGGTCTCCTTCTCTCTCTGCCCCTCCCCTGCTCACACTCTGTCTCTCTCAAAAATAAACATTTAAAAAATATTTTTTAAAAATTCCACTTTTGTATGTACCACGGTTTGCCTATGCATTTATTCATTGATGGACACTGGAGTGTTTCCACATTTTAGCTACTGTGAATAATGCTGCTATGAATGTAGGTGTACAAATATTTAAGATCCTAGTTTCAATTATTTTGGGTATAAACCTAGAACTGAAACTGCTGGGTCATATGGTAATTCCATTTTTTGAGTAACCACCATACCATTTTCCATAGCAGCTATCATTTTATATTCCCATCAACCGGGCACAAGGGTTTCTAGTTCTCCACATCCTCATCAACGCTTATTTTTTTTTTTAATTTTTTTTTTTAATGTTTATTTATTTTTGAGACCGAGAGAGACAGAGCATGAATGGGGGGGGGGGGGTCAGAGAGAGAGAGGGAGACACAGAATCCGAAACAGGCTCCAGGCTCTGAGCCATCAGCCCAGAGCCCGACGCGGGGCTCGAACTCACGGACCATGAGATCATGACCTGAGCCGAAGTCGGACGCTTAACCGACTGAGCCACCCAGGCGCCCCTTCATCAACGCTTATTTTTATTGATTTGTTCATTTTTGATAGTAGCTATCCTAATGGGCCTGAGTTGTTAATCCTGGCCTCATAAAATTAAGTGGGAAGTGTTCTCTCCTTTACTATTTCTAGAACAGTTTATACAGAATTGGTATTATTTCTTCCTTAAACACTTGTAAAACTGCCCAAGTGAAGCTTATCTTGCAGGAAAGGTTTTCAGATTCTTTATTAGTTCTTAAGTAAGCTTCAGTAGTCTTTCAAGGAATTTGTCCATTTCACCTAAGTTATCAAGTTTACTGACAGAAATTGTTCATAATATTCCCTATTAGCATTTTAATAGGGAATATTAAATTTCTGTAGAACATACAGTAATATTCTCTTTTTCATTTGTAATATTAACATTTGTATCTTCTGTTTTCTCCTGACAAGTCTAGCTAAAGGTTTGTCAATTTTATCTTTCAAATACCAGCTTTTGGTTTTAGTGACTTTATTTTTGTTTCAAATTTTCTCTATTTTTATTTCAAACTTTATTTATGCTCTTATTTTTTTTTAATTTTTTTTTTCAACGTTTATTTATTTTTGGGACAGAGAGAGACAGAGCATGAACGGGGGAGGGACAGAGAGAGAGGGAGACACAGAATCGGAAACAGGCTCCAGGCTCTGAGCCATCAGCCCAGAGCCTGACGCGGGGCTCGAACTCACGGACCGTGAGATCGTGACCTGGCTGAAGTCGGACGCTTAACCGACTGCGCCACCCAGGCGCCCCTATGCTCTTATTTTCATTATTTCCTAGTTTCTTCTTCTTTGGGGCTTAATTTGCTCTTCTGTTTTTTAGTTTCTTAAGGTACAGGCTGAGAGCATTGATTTGAAGTATTTTTTGTTTTCTAATGTATTTTAATGCCATGCATTTCCCTCTAAGCACTGCTTCAGCTTAGTCCTATACATTTTGGCGTGTTACATTTTCATTGCCATTCAAAATAATTTTTAATTTCCATTATGCCTTTGTCTTTGACTCATGGGTTACTTAGAAGTGCGTCGTTTAATCTCCACAAATATTTGGAGATTATTGGGATATTGTTACTGATTTCTCATTTAATTCATGTAGGACCAGAAAAATCATATTTCTTTAAATTTTTTGAGGTTCATTTTATGGCCCAGCATATCTAACATTGTGAATTTTCCATATGCACTTGAAAAGAATGTGTATTCTGCTGTTGTTGGATGTAGTATCCTTTCAAAGTCAATTCAACCAAGTTGGTTGGTAGAGCTGCTTAGGTTTTCTACATCCCTATTCATCTTCTACGTACTAGTTCTATGGATTAATGAAGTAGGACTGTTGACATCTCCAACTGAAACTGTGTATTTGTCTATTTCACCTTTAGGTTCTTTCACTTGTGTTAAGTGTATTCACATTTATTTTTATTTTATTTTTTTAATTTTTTCTTTAATTTTATGTATTTTTGAGAGAGACACACAGTGTGAGCAGGGGAGGTGCAGAGAAAGGAGACATAGAATCCAAAGCAGGCTCCAGGCTCTGAGCTGTCAGCACAGAGCCCAACATGCAGCTCGAACTCATGGACTGTGACCTGAGCTGAAGTCAGACGCTCAACCGACTGAGCCACCCAGGAGCCCCAGGGTATTCACATTTTCACTGTTATATATTCTTGAGGAATTGACCCTTTACTCATTATGCAATGCTCTTTATCTTTCCCGATAGTATTTCTTGATCTGATGTCTACTTTGGTACTAATACAGCCACTTCATCTTTCTTTTCATTAGAGTTTTGAGTAGTATATCTTTTCTCTTTTACTTTTAACCTAGCCATGTCTTTATATTTAACTTGGATTCAAAAAACATTGGGCAATTCCCTTCATCTTCTCTGAAATTTTTTCTTTTTTTAATGTTTATTTTTGAAGGAGAGAGAGAGCATGAGGGGGGAGGGGCAGAGAGAGAGGGAGACACAGAATCCCAAGTAGGCTCCAGGCTCCAAGCTGTCAGCACAGAGCCCAACGTGGGGCTCAAACCCGTAAACCGTGAGATCATGACCTGAGCTGAAGTCGGAGGCTCAACCAACTGAGCCACCCAGGCACCCCTGAAATTTTTTCATTTCTTACATGAGTTAAGCAATTATCTTTATCAAAGTGATATAGGAGAATTAGATGAAAGGAGACACAGTAAAAGCATTCTGTAAATCCAACAAAGCTATACATACAAACATGTCTATCATTATGTACAAACATACATGTAGGTATCATAAACCAATCCATGGTGCCCAAAGTCTAATGGCTTATTTTCATCTATCAGTGCTCTCTATAACTAATTTCCTGCATTTTCAAATTTATTGTTTTTATTTTAATGAAACAGAGGATAAACAAATTTACCTTTCCTTTTCTGAAGTAAAAACTCTTGTCTGAAAACTTTTATAAGCCAATATCAACCTTATTAGTAAATTCTTAAGGACCTGATATGTGTTAAATTAAATTCTTGATCCCTTTATAAAAGTAAAAAAATAATCAGTTTTGGCTAAGACCCACACTAACATTGCAAGATTTAGTTATTTCATTTGAGACAAAGAAAAAAATAAAATGTTAAAGACAAGTATTTCTCAAAGAAACAATATAAACATCCAGGATTTCTATCACAATTGAAAAGCCTAACTTTTCAGGAAGATTCTTTTTTCTTTAAAAAAAACAACCAAACATGGGGCGCCTGGGTGGCTCAGCCGGTTAAGTGTCCAACTTCGGCTCAGGTCATGATCTCATAGTTCGTGGATTCGTGTCTTGCATCAGGCTCTGTGCTGACAGCTCAGGGCTTGGAGCTTGCTTTGGATTCTGTCTCCCTCTCTTTCTGTTGCTCCCCTGCTCTCACTCTGTCTCTCTCTCTCTCACTTTCTCAAAAATAAAGATCAAAAAAAAAGTGCAAACAAACAAAAACAGAGAAAACAGGTGATACAATTTCTGAGGTGGAGGAACATATAATAAACACTGTTTGATTCCCAAGTGTCCAATATGGTGAGGTAATGGATATAAACTATATATATAGGGGCACCTAGTTGTTTCAGTCAGTTAAGCTTCCCATTCTTGGTCTCAGCTTAAGTCTTGATCTCAGGGTCATGAGTTCAAGCCCCACTCTGGGCCTGGAGGGTACTTAATAAGTAAATAAATAAATAAATAAATAAAGCATATAAACTGTCAATATAAATACTACATGCTCAACAAATGTTTATTACGATTGTTGCAGTTATTCAGCATACTATACTGTATGCTGAACTGAAATAGTGAGCAAGACCAAGGACAACTAATTCTTTAAAGCCAATTTCAGGAAACTGGAACACAAACAGGCCCACTCTACAACTGTTTACAATATTAAAATGAATAATTGCAAATAACGAAAAAGTCAAATCCTGGAATCTCTCATATGCTTTCAATTAGATATCATCAATCAATGGCTACTTTTTTCAACAAAGACCTATGTGGAGACAAGCTACTGCTTTACGCAAACATCTCCCATTCACTCAACAGGTCAAGATCAATCAGCTATTTATACATACTTCAGACACAAGGCATCACATACTATGTGTACTCATGGTAGGCTTACAAAAAACTGGTCATATTCTGGCAAAGCATGTTGTATGATAAACAGATCATAAATAGAAACTATCACTGGCACTCAAGAGGCAAAATCCAGCTGCGTTTCTTTATCCCTAATCCCAGTTTCAGCTGCAGGTTTTTTCCAGAAAGAACAGTAGCTTGATTTACTCAACACTCTGCTGAAGTCAGGGTGTGGTCACCCTTCTCCAAATAATATTACAAATGGATTTTCCCTGAACTCTTGTAGCAACAGGATCTTAAAAGTAGTTACTGGTAAGAAAAGGTGAGATTAAGGTCAAAATGCATGCCTACTAAAAAGTAATAAATAACAGCTTTTAAGGACCACCTAGAGATATGGGAGGCAGGGTATTATTGAGACCAAAAGAAAGAGGTAAACACAGTACAGAACACGAATATCTTTTAAGCTTTCAACATTGAGCCACGGTAACAGTTGAAGACTATCTGTTTTTGCCAGCTTTCCTGTTAAGTACTGACAGTTTCATCCCAAATTGTTACAATACACTATTAACTGCCCGAAATGCAAATGAATCATTTTCCTTCTTGATCATCAGAACTGGTCTAAATGTAAGAGTGAATTCAGAAAAATCAGTTAAATGTCTCCTTTATTAGCTCTAAAACACTACCAACTAGAGATTCGGAAAGGCTCAGAAGCCTTTTTCTAAGGCAGGGAGAGATAGGAATGTGCTTAATAAATTAATAACTGCATTCCTTCACTCTGGCTAGCCTAGAGAACAAAAATCAACCTCTGTTCTGCGGGCGTGCACCCTCATCTCCCACACTGTGCTTGTATTCCCAGACATTCCAACGGCTTTGAAATGAGCAACTGCACTTACAAGCCGTTTGCGCTGCCTCAGCCTCTAACTAGTGTTAGGAGACTACTACGTGCCCAGGACAAGGTAACCGCCCCACATTATCTTTTCATGGTCTTTGAAGCACGTTTTGTGCCCTGATAAGGAAACTGAGGCCCAAGCTCACACAGGCAGTGCTGAAGACCCACCAGGGGGCCCACTCCAAAGCCCTGGCACTAAACCACCATGAAACTTTGGTCTTCAGTGCCTTAACTAGGCACCTGTTTCCCTGAGGGCAAGGGCATGACTTAGATGCTCTAAATACTCACTAGGCAAGGAGTGATTGTGAACTTTCTGTTCTTCATGGCCACTGTCAGGTCGCAAGCCCCCTGGAAAAGTGGGGAAACTGAGGCCCGGGCTAACTGACTTGCCAGAGATCACAGAGTCCGTAATGGGCAGAGAGAAGCCTAGAGGGTTGATCTTTGTGATTCTCAACGTCCGTGTATAACACGGTCCCGAGCTTCTACCTGGCTTACCCGGCCCCTGGATCCCGCAGACTTTCAGAGGAAGGGGTCTGGGCAGGGGTGCTCCCCACCCGGATCGTTTCCCGTCCGCAGCCTCCGCGGACAGGGGAAAGCAGCGGCCCGCCCGGCGGCCCCACCCGCCGCCAGCTGCAAGGCACCACGCCAGGCATGTGTTGCTTGTTCATAGACACTCCCTCCTCCGCCTTTACCCCTTTACCACCTCCGCCCACGTCCCAGCCCAGCTGAGCACGCCTGCGCGCCCGGGCCCATAGCCCGTAGGCCCGTGGGCCCTTGAGCCCACTGGTCACGTGGGGTTCCACGCGGCCCTGCTGCCACCAATTGCAAAACGGGCCTCGCGTTCGCCACGCCCCCTTGCTGCCACACCCCCTCCAGGGAGAGCTGGACCCCCAGCTGGCCCTTGTTCCTCCTTGCTGTGGCGTGTGCACCGCTTCTTTGCGTGCTGTGTGTGTGTGTGTGTGTGTGTGTGTGCGCGCGCGCGCGCGGTTGGTAGAGGTGGGGGAGGCGGGGTTTGAAACTTGGTTGAGGTAACTGAGGCCACAAGCTCTAGTGGAAAGCGGGGGAAGACGCGATGTGGGGGCAGTGCTTTGTGGGGAAAGGGCCAGTTCCCTGGAAAAGGAAGGAAGTAGGTGTCGTGGGCTGCACACACCGCCCTTTTGGGGGAAGTCAGAAAGAACTCCAGGCTTTCCCATTTTATGGCTAAATTACTTGAACCCTCACTAACTCTGTCTAGAGTAGCTACACGTGGACCAGTAATGATCATCTATTGAGCACCGCCGTGGGCCAGGTCTCTGATCTTCCAGTAGGAATAGCAGGCTCATAAAGATCATCTCATTCGAAGGCACCCACCTGGCCAGTGGCATTCTCTGTAGGCTAGTTCAGGGCCCCCTTAGAACTTCAGTGACACTCAGACTTATATCATTAACTTAACGCAATTCCAGGTATTCTCGTGCAGCTTTCTCGTGCATGGTTTTATGAAGAAAAGATAAGACTGTATCTAGACCATGTTGCTGTGTTCAAAACCCGACATACGTACCTATGTCAGTTGTGTATATTCTTATGCCACAGGTCCCTCAACCAAGCCACCTACCCCTTAGGAACACGAAGTATTTTTGTTGGTTTTAACACTGCTTCGAAGCTGTCATGATGGCCTCTGGCGAAATGGGACACTGCTGACATAGGACTTAGCCGAACATATGTCCCCCATTTGTCACATCTAGCAGCATATAGTTGTGCTTGATTATGAGTTCCCGTGGACAGTTTTTTTAGGTTGTTACCTGGGTGCAAAGACCCCAGATCTGCTCCTCTACCTCCAAATGTCATTTTCTTGTTAATACAGAATGGCTCCTCCTCCTGCTTTTCTTTCTATCTTCTCTTAGGGTGGGTAGTTTTACTGAAGATTTTTTCAGACAGTTGTAAGAATGGGAGAAGGATTAAGGAACAATGAGATTTGAACAAATAAAAAAACCTTCACAGATTTGAGATCTTAATGTTCTGGTTCCTCTTTGCCACCCTCTTCTCCTGAGATTTTAGAACTCATTGTTTACCGAATGCCTTTTTTTTTTTTTAAGTTCATTTATTTATTTTGAGAAACAGTGTGTGTGTGTGATCCAGGCAGTTGGTGGGGAGAGGAGAGAGAGAATCCCAAGCAGGGTCCGACTGTCAGCATAGAGCCCATTGCAGGTCTCAATTCCATGACCATGAGATCAAGACCTGAGTTGAAATCAAGAGTCAGACACTTAACCAAATGAGCCATCCAGGCACCCCTTTAGTGAATGCTTTTAATCACATCTTTCTTCATAATGTTTGGAAGAATATCTTTACTGCATTTGGATTTGTATAGCCTGAGTTGAAACTTTGGCAGAATGGAATCCCTGGAAATAGGGTGTGTGAGAGATGGAGATGTGTGTCAAGGAAAGGAAGATAAGGCGATGCTGGTGAGAGGAAATAACTAGAGCTTAGAGAAAGAACGAAGACAAAAAAATAGAGTGGCAGATCTAGCAGATTATTCTATGTTCTTATAGTAATGAGAAGCCATATTCTTGGGCATGAAGATGCATACATTGTGATCAAAAAACATTACCATCTCCTCATTTGAGGAGTCCTGACAGTTCTGGAAATAAAGTTGGAAGGACACAAGGAGGGTTTGATAGTTTAGTACTGGAAAGATAATCTGGGATCCACTAGACCTCAGTACACATTGTTTTAATGTGTCCACCCTACCCCCAAATTGAAAGTCAATGGCTATAGTGAAGGAGTAACTGGGTAAGGTACACAGGTCTCTGCCTAAATCTGGATGCTGTTGCTGGAATTCCTGGAGCGATACAGCCTGTAAGGGCTCCAATGCCACGTCAAACTTAGGTCCAGAACTTAGGTTGGAAGGTACTAGATAACTTACTGAATGATGAGCTCCTTAAGGAGCTCCTTGTACACCTACCATAGATCCTATACGTACTACATCTCACCAAATAATGATCCCAGATCTAGTTCAGGAGTGTCCCTGTGGCAACCTATAATCCTCCTAAAATGAAGGTTTTTCTAGAATACTTGCTGAAGAAGCTGTGTATTTCAAAATTATAAAGCTCCTGGTTGAAGACTTTTAGAAACACAAAAATCTTTCAGTTTGCTTCAGGGTTCATACTGGTCAACACAATGTTTATAAAGTTGGCTAAATTATTTTGTCAAATCTTTGTTCCAGCATCCCTACCCCAACTCCCTTTGAAGCCCTAGTGCCTCCTGCTCCCTGTAAAAGATAATAACAGCTGTGAAAAGAACAGCATTTTGGGGCGCCTGGGTGGCGCAGTCGGTTGAGCGTCCGACTTCAGCCAGGTCACGATCTCGCGGTCCTGAGTTCGAGCCCCGCGTCGGGCTCTGGGCTGATGGCTCGGAGCCTGGAGCCTGTTTCCGATTCTGTGTCTCCCTCTCTCTCTGCCCCTCCCCCGTTCATGCTCTGTCTCTCTCTGTCCCAAAAATAAATAAAAAACGTTGAAAAAAAAATTAAAAAAAACAAACAAACAGCATTTTGATTTCCCATCCCATGAGGCTGACGAGGAGAAGGCAGAGAAAGGGGAGGGTAGATTGTAACAGGAACATTTGATCCCTCAAGAGCGGAGATCATATGATGATTGATTAGGGAGATGTCACTGGTTAGCCAGACCACAGCTAAAGGTTTAACACAGGTTAACAATAGCCCAGGAGAGAACAATTGAAGAATTCATTAATTGTGTTTCTGTTTACATCCCCTTCCACCCCCACCTTCCAGGCTTAATGTAGCCTCTGCCCTGATGAGAAGGACTTTTGGAGTTCATGGCTCATTCCTCTCACCTGGCATGTGTGCAAACTGGTTAAGCATATTAATAGGTGACTTGGCCAACACCACATAGCTAGTTAGAATAGCAGAACTAGGATGGGAACCACTCTCTCTCTTTAGAGACAATTACTCTTCCCATTTATCCCCCAAATAACCATCAGTTTCTTCCCACTTCACCCATGGATGTGCAAGACATGGCATCCGTCAACAAGTGGTCTCTTCCCACCCCTTGACTTGGTTTGTGACTTCATTTAACCAATAGGCTGCAGTGCAAGTAACATTCTGGGTCTTTCCAGTTCAGGCCCTAAAAGGTCTGGCAACTCCTGCCTCCTGCTCTAGGAAGCCAGCCTCCATGCTTTAACGAAGCTGGGCTTGACTGCTGAGTGATGAGCCTCAGCACATGGATGGAGAGGACATGTGGAAGAGCAGCAGACATGAGGGAAGCCTCCTTAGACCTTCCAGCCCAACCCAGCCACAGGCTGAACATAGCTGAATGAGTTACCCCCACAAAATCACATGGAGCAGAAGACCTACCCAACTGAACTCTACCCCAATTCCTGACCCAGAGAATCATGAGAAATACACAACTGAAAGACTGCTACATCTTCTGCCTTATTCTGTTCACTTGATTATCATAATTAAGAAATCAGAACATTAGACCACGGTTAGGTCTCAGAAGTCTTATGAAGGAATGTGGTCAACCAACACTTCTGTGTATCTTATCAAGACAAGATGGTTTTCTGCTTTAAATTAACTCAGACACTGAGGGTGTAAATTAGTATATTAATTTGCTGATCAACCAACCTTACTATGGTTATGTTAACTTATACTTACCATTTAACTATCACAAAATTTTGTCCAGGTCTTAATGTTCTAGCTATCTCATGATGCATCACAGACCACCAGAAAACTTAGTGGCTTAAGATAACCTTTCTCCTCTTGCTCACTACTTTGCAATTTGGGCACACCTCCATGAGGACAGTCATGCTGCATACTCAGCATCAGGTAGGGCTGACTAGAAGGCTGGCTCTCTCCCATGTGGAGATTGGTGGTGAGAAGGAAACTTGAGCAGCTGGAGACTACAACAGCTGGGCTTCTCTGAGATTACTGTCTCCATGGAGCTTCCCATGTGGTCTCCCCAGCTCAATTGCTTCAGGCTGGCTGGTGTTCTTACATCTGTTCAGTGATCCTAAGACACAGTCCTAAGGAAAGGATCCCAGCAGAAGCTTTATCACTTTGCATGACTTAGATTTGGAAGTCAGATAATGTCCTTTCTGCCCTGTCACTGGCCTACCCATATTCAAGGAAATAGGACACCCCCCCCCCCCTTGATGGAGGAGTGCCAACATCATACTGTTAGAAGAGCATGTGGGAAAGGCTAGGTTAGGGCTGCCATATTTGGAAAACACAATCTTGCCTGACCCAGCTTCCAAACTCCACATCTGAACTTCATGCTAGGAATAAAATCTTGATAGAAAGACGAATTCCAGGAGCTCTGATGTTTTAAAAGAATGTTATTGCTAATTGCAATACTTGTGAGAGTTAATTCATTTTCCTTATAGAGGACATGTTTGGGGGCCATAGTATATCTCCTTTTTGCCCAGAGATTTGGAGGACAACTGGGGAAAGGGGAATGTGAATAATCTACTGTTACTGCTGTTTTGTAAACCTGCCCCTTCTTTTAAAAAATAGATTCACTGCTTACAGTTGAAACAAGTAGGGTATTCATAGCAAGGTTGAGACATTGTGAATTTAATCTGGCTCTGGCAACCACATATTTTAAAGAAAATTCGTTTTGTAGGCTCTATAACCAGTTTTGGACGAATGCGAATAACTTACATTTCTACACACACATCCAATGCGGACGCACACAGCACATTCATTCGGTATCTTTTATTCCTGAGGGATTTCCAGTTTCTCAACCCAGTTCACCAGGTATTTTGTTTGTAATCTGGCAACGCCACACCAAAAGCATGCAGTGCCTTTTTAACTGTTGCCTAGCAACACTCAAATGCTCAGGACAGGAAGTAAAGTGTGCAGTATCCCACTGTAATTTTGGTATACATATGGTGCCTAGCACTTAGCCAAAGTGAAGTTTATGTGTGAGCAGAAAACTAACTTTTCTGTTACTGCAAAAACATGCCACAGGACATGTACCAATCAGAGAAGAGCTGTTATACTTCTATGGCATTTTGTAATTGTTTTGAAACTGTTATGAGTAAAAATAAATATCCAGTAAGAATATCCGTATACTCTGCAGATTATTGTACCGATGTTAAATACCTGTCTATCTGAGGTCTGATCTCTTAACCTAGTTTTTTCAGGTTATTTTCCTAAACTATGTTTTCATCATAACCTGAAGATAGGATTTTATGAACTTTTTATAATTCTTTTTTTTATAAATATTTATTTATTTTAAGAGGAGGGTAGTCAGAGAGAGAGGGTGACAGAAGATCTGAAGCAGGCTCTGTGCTGAGAGCAGGTGCGGGGCTCGAACTCACAAATGAGATCACGACCTGAGCTGAAGTCAGACGCTTAACCAACTAGCCACCCAGGCACCCATTATGAATTTTTTAACATCGGCTTTGCAGACTATCTTTGGAGATGCCATTTTCAAGTTTACCAAATAGCTACATTGCCAAAAACTTTGGTATATATCAAATGTTTGCATTTTATTTATTTTTTTTTTTAATTTTTTTTTTTTTTTAACGTTTTTATTTATTTTTGAGACAGAGAGAGAGATAGAGCATGAACGGGGGAGGAGCAGAGAGAGAGGGAGACACAGAATCGGAAGCAGGCTCCAGGCTCCGGGCCATCAGCCCAGAGCCCGACGCGGGGCTCGAACTCACGGACCGCGAGATCGTGACCTGGCTGAAGTCGGACGCTTAACCGACTGCGCCACCCAGGCGCCCCAAATGTTTGCATTTTAAATGGTCTCCTCAACAATGTGATTTCAAAGATTTTGCTGGTCCACTGACTTCTAACATTTCATGCCTATAAATTCAGTGTTTAACTCACAGAATCCGTCACTGAACAACAACAACAAAATCTTTAATAATGTGATTGTCACCCTTTAACTATTTATTGGGAATTTTTCACTTACATAGTTTATCTCCCTTAAAGCTGAGCAGTCCAAGATTATTTTTGCAAGCAGCACAACAACTGAGTGAGGGGGGAGTTTGTTCCTAGCTAAAATGTTTTAATATTTGAGGTCATTTTCAAAGGAATGAATGTGTGTCAGAAAGTATTTGTTAGAAAAAAATAAAATTGGGTTATCTAGTGAAACAAATAAAAATGCTGCAAAGAAACCACAGAGGGCATCTTTGCCACAAGTTGGTGAGATGAATTACTTTTCAAGTAGCTTAAAAAGAGGAGCCCTGTCTCATATAAAGCTGCTGGATCAACACACCTGGCCAAGTAAGGCAAGGGCCAGCCAGCACCCTGAGGTTCCAAGCCTCTGTGTGTGTCCCTTTTGCAAAGCCACGTTAACCAACGAAGCTGAGTTTTTAAAGCAACTATGCACTCGCAGAAATCCTAAGACAAGTAATTTTCACATAAAAGTGAGGAAGTTACAAATTAATATCCTTTCTTTGCATAACCCCCCCCCCCAAAAAAAAAAGTGAAGAATGATTTGAACCTGCCTTGTTAAAGTGTTCAGCTCAAATTGAACTTTAGGCCATTGGCTCTGTGACTATGTAGAATGTCTGATGGTATCAGATCTTTAGGGGTTCTCTGAAACCCACAAGAGTAGTTCAACAGGAGTTTCAGGTTTCCTGTCTGTTTACTCCACCCTAGAGAAAGGTCCCAGTAAACTCACTTGATGGCCCTTTCCAGTCCTGGCATTGATAGTGCAATTGAAACTGTTTAAAAACTGAAGAATTGCTTGTCATTTCACCTAATGTCTCTGAGCACACTTTTTCTTCTTGGTAAAATGAAGATCATCCCACCGGGCCTACTTGTCCACAAGAGTGTTGTGGGGGGAACAGAAAGGTCAGACAATAAGTAACATGACGTGAACATTTCCTATGATCTCTACCCTCTTGGCACATTATATGCTTTGCTCCACCAAATCCTCACAATAACTTTACGAGACAGGTACAGAGATCAAACTGAGGCTTAGAAAAATTCAGTGCCTTGCCCAGGTCATACCTGGTATGTGGCAAAGGCAAGATGTGAACTGACCTCTAACTACTAAGCTATTCCACCTCCAATATAAGGAAATGAAAACAACTATTGAATGGTAAAATGATAGGCCAACATCAAATATCACTATTATTAAAACTCCCTCGGGGCGCCTGGGTGGCTCAGTCGGTTAAGCGTCCGACTTCAGCTCAGGTCACGATCTCGCGGTCCGTGAGTTTGAGCCCCGCGTCGGGCTCTGGGCTGATGGCTCAGAGCCTGGAGCCTGCTTCGGATTCTGTGTCTCCCTCTCTCTCTGCCCCTCCCCCATTCATGCTCTGTCTCTCTCTGTCTCAAAAATAAAGAAACGTTAAAAAAAAAATTTAAAAAAAACCAAAACTCCCTCGCTGTGAACCTTTATTTAAAAGTTACAGTTTGTGTGTGTGCATGTGTGTGTGTGTACATACGTATGTGTGTGCCATTTTTGTTGGTCTGGGGGGCATGACGTTTCTATTTAGGTTTCAGATGATTTTTTAATGTTATATTTAATTTTAAATATATATACACAATCAGTATAGAAACTCCCCCAAATACAGAAAACTCTAAACGAAAAGAAGAAAAATTATGATGGTAAGTCAAACACAGAAACATGTTGGATAAGCAGCACCCCCCGTTTCCCAAAAAAACAAGGAGGGTCATTATAGTGCTTTACTCAGAGCAAGAACAAAGCATTTTAGTGCCACACACATAATTAGAACACTCATATTTGTTAAATGAGGGTCAGGGTGACATACGGACCATAGCAAATTATCATAGCTTTCGGCTGTAAATAGATTAAAAGAATCAAAAGAATAGTTCACTAAGCAACAAAATACTTAACAGAGGTAAGATGTGGCAGACACCTTGAGACTGTAGATTTGCTAACATTGTTGAAGAAACATTCATTTCTAGAAAATTCAGACCTGTAAGAAAAAGTCCAGTAGTATTATAGTAGTTTGCATAGGCTGGTTTAGAATGTACTTATTTGTAAAGAATGACCTGAGTATTGAATCAGGCAAATGTTCATTCTGGAACCAGAGCAAAGGTCAGAGAATTCCTAGAATTCAGAGTTGTACCTTGGACTTCAGAGGGACATTCTGGGATAGACGCTGAGCAGAAAGCAGAGACAGGACTCTGAATGTGAGGGGTTCTCTTTCAAAGGAAGAGGTTATTGCTAGAGATGAACAGATCAGGAATTGTGCTCCTGTGTTTTAATTAATTGCTGGAAGGAAGATGTCTAAGACAGAAAACCAGAAGATCCCAGTCGGCTGGAAAGCCTTCCAGGGAGCCTGCTGAGAATGTAAGCAGAGACAAAAGCAGCCCCATAATGATGTCAAATTATCTGCTTCTATCTCCAATTCCTATCAAAAACAAAGGTGCTTTTTGTCTTTCCCTGAGTTCTACTGAAATTCCTTCCAATGCCAGCTTCCTGAGAGAGAGAATTTTCATACTTCCCTGGACAGGTTATCTTTTCCCAGATTCGGAAGCTGAAGTGAACCTCCTGAAACCACCACTTTCTTCTTCAAATCTAATTCTATCCATTCTCTGGTATCACCTCTACTCCCTCTAAGGCATCTTCAGCTACAAACTCGGGAAAAAATTCTAGGAAAAGAAATGACTCAGGGGGAGTATTGTTCCCATACCCTATACCCTCAAAGTGCCCCAGTGACAATGACCCATGTAAACAATTTTTTCAAGTTTATGTACAAAGTTCTCGAATCCCTTAAGTCCTACCCTTCATTCTTTCCTAAACACAAACAATCCAATTCTTGGATTCCTAAGGAATCCTTCATGAAACAGGGACACTTTCCTGAAATGATCATTCATGTAGCCTTCCTATTTCTGAAATTCTGTGACTGGAATCATCTTAAACTCTTAATATAGACTTAACTATTACATGGAAGAAGGCATCAACTATGTCCCTCAGACAAAATCATTTGCTTCCAGAGTAGGGACCAAGTCTTACCCTCTTAGGCATAGAACGTGCTTAATAAATCACATTAATTAAAAAACCACAAGCCTTAGGATGTCTAAAATATCAGGAGAGGGAGTTTTAAATTTTAAATGTAATTGTTTTCTATTATACACACTAATCAGAAAGGAATTTGAAGTTTAATGTTTATTGATTTTTGAGAGAGAGAAAGACAGAGCACGATTGGGGGAGGGGCAGAGAGAGAGGGAGACACAGAATCTGAAGCCAGCTCCAGGCTCCGAGCTGTTAGCACAGAGCTGGACACGGGGCTGGAACTTACATACCACAAGATGCTGGCCTGAGCCAAAGTTAGACGCTTAACTGACTGAGCCACCTAGGCACGCCAGAAATTTGAAGTTTAAATGAAGAACCACTAAAAAGAAATCAAACAGGGAGATTCAAGCTGCTCAGGCAACAAAATCAGCAAACAGTGAAAGCCATACAAGGCACTGAAGGTTATAAAAATAAATATAACCTGTAATCCTGGCCTTCATTGCTTTACCACAAAATAATCACCATAAGCTACTGTTTCATCCATTCTTTGCCTCTTACTAGCAACTTGACAGCTCCTCTCTTCTTCCCTCTTATTCCAGTATTTTCTTTACTCATCAATAGGAACTATCAATTCACTTCTTATCAACTGTATAGTTACTGTATACTTACTTATTACAGGTTAACACCTGTAGGTGGTTTCACTGTTGTGCAGGCAGGCCCAACAAAGCACTATTTTTAGAGCATGAAGAACATTTAATTAAACATAGCATTTAAATCATCCAGTCTCTTAATCCTAATTTTGATTTGCCTATTTCCTTATCTTTGGGGGGAAAAAAAATCACACATTGGTCAATCATTTCATACAAGAAAATAGTTTGGTGCTCATATTTAATAAAATGTCTTTAAAAAGAGATTTCGGACATTTTCTCAGTAATGCTCACTTTTTCTCCCTTTTGATCATGGAAAATATAGAGCTGAGCAACTTTAAAATTAATTTTGACTTTATGTATTTATGTTTTATGTGTTGTTATTTACAGACGGAACTATTCATTTTATGGGTACCTGGGTGGCTCAGTCTTAAACATCTGACTCTTGATTTCGGTTCAGGTCATGATCTCATGGTTGGTGAAATAGAGGCCTGCGTTGGACTCTGGGCTGACAGTGTGGAGCCTGCTTGGGATTTTCTCTTTCTCCCTCTCTCTCTGCCCCTCCCCTGCTCATGTATGCGAACTCCCTCTCTCTCAAAATAAATAAATAAACATTAAGAGAAACCTATTCAGTGTATAGTTAATGATTCTCAAGTAATTGTATTATGTTTCTGATGAGGAGATTAGACCTGCATTTTTGATGTGTTCATTTTAATTTCGGGATCAATAATCAGAAGAAGAAAGATATTCTGATACACACTTAAAAAGTACCTTTGATTTTTTTAATTGCCATTTTGTATGTAGGATCCAGCTAAAACTAAGTTCCACTCCATATCTGATAGTAATGGAACTGCCTTCTCTTTTTTCTAGCATACTACAGAATCCTTCCCAAATTGTCAAGTAGTCATTGTATTCTTATAAATAGCCAAGTCTATATTAAATTCACCGTATGCTCTGAAAATTATTCAATAAACACCATAAAAGGCTAGTGTTGACGTCTCCCCCCCAGGAGGAGTCACAGAGCTGACTTAGGTTTGGGCCATTCATGGTGACAACCTAGCAAAATAACCAAGAAAAAAAAGTATTCCAAGTCACCATTCTATTGGTTTCATTTACAGAAAGTCAGCTGGTTTCAGCACTTCCCTGTCTATCTGAATGCTAACTTCAGGCTTTTCAAGCAGACCTTATTTGATGAAGGAAAGTCAGGAATAGAACTTGAATGAGTTGTCCAGTGTCAGACGCAGCCTGTGTGCCTCGTGTTTACAACTGACTCATGAGATTCTGATGTCTGGAGGATATCTATTTGATCTCTTATTCTCAGCTATATAATCTTCCAGATTAAATTGCACCAGAAATAATCTGTGTACACCCCACAGAGAATAAATAATCAGACAGACATATCTCTGCTTCTCTTCCTTTTCCATGAAGGAAGCAACATGACTTTGCTTGTGATTATCTAAAACCTGCAGGCCTGATATTGTCACTAAAGTCCTGCAATTTCACGTATTATGTAACCAGCCCGCTGTGGTTTCCAAATTAAAAATATATTTTAAAAGTGACAAAACCAGACTGCAATAAATGTGATTTAGGGTTAAATCTTTAAGTAACCTCACCAAGGGATTCTGAGGTAGATGTAATGCCCAACTGATCCATCTTTCTCTTTAAAATGTATTATGTATAACCAAAAAACACTTCTGGTCTGAGTATATGGAGGTTCCCTGGGATTGAGGGGATTTCCCTTGAAATAGGTTTTTCTTTTTCACAAGATTTCAGGCTTTGTGGAATTTGCTCTGCTGTGAATAATATTTTCACATAATCGTGCATACATTTTTTTTCACTTTGTGTAACTTTCTAAAGATGTTGCTCAAGGGAAGCAACAAATGCAAAGTTTATTAATAGGAAAAACCATATTTAAAATAACAAATTAAAGGGCATCTGGGTGGCTCGGTCGGTTAAGCATCCAACTTCAACTCAGGTTGTGATCTCGCGGTCCGTGGGTTCAAGCCCCACATCGGGCTCTATTCTGACAGCTCAGAGCCTGGACCCTGCTTCGGATTCTGTGTCCCCCTCTCTCTCTGCCCCTCCCCTGCTCACGCTCTGTCTCTCTCTCTCTCAAAAATAAATAAACATTAAAAAAATTTTTTCTTCAAATAACGAATTAAATATTCCAGTTACCTAAAAGGAGCCTAAACACAGAAACAGCATGGGAATATTTTTGAGTTGAAATGTGTAAAAATATATATGTTAAAAAATAAAAGTGTAGAAATTGATCCGAATACATATGGGATACAAATGACATCACAAGGGAGTATGGAACTATGAGCAATTCAGTACTGGATATTGAGATAACTGGGTACCATTTTAGGAGGAAAACTCATATCTTACACCAGGACAAATTTGAAATGGATAAAAGATTTGAAGACAAACAATGACAAAGTACTCAAGCCCTGGCAGAAAAGTAAGTTATTCTCTTAGTAATCCTGAAGATAGTTGTCCTTCCTAACTATAAGCCAAACCCAAAAGCCATAAAAGAAAATATTGATGAATTCAACTACAAAACAAACAAAACAAACAAACAAACAAACAAACAAAAAACTGCTGCAGCAAAAGCCACCACAGGCAAATCAAAATACAAATGATAAGGTGAGATGAAAATACGTATAGCTCATATTACTAAAGAGCTTACATTCCTAACATAAAAGAACTTCTTCAAAATGAGGGAGGAAAAAAAAAAAAAATTAACAGCCCAACTGAAAATCTGAAAAAGAGATAAACAATGAGAAAATGAGATGCCATTTTCTCCAATCATTCACAAAAAAATCTGAAAGATGGATAACACCAAGTAGAAAATATACATTCTTGTATATTGCTGCTGAAGTGAAAACTGGTACAAGCCCTAGGCCATTCTGGCAGTAACTACTGAAATTATTGATGATTATATTCCTTGACTAGCAATTCTCCCTCCGTGAAGATACTTGTGAAATGACCACACACAAAGTTGTTCATTATAGAGCTGCTTATTGGAAACAACCCGAAATGCTTATCCATAGTGGATGGGTTAAAAGAGATTAAATTTGAGATTTGCTAGTATGTACTAAGTAACCTGTATTTATGCATAAGTAATAATAATTTCAAGTGTTTGGTTGTTTCTATATGTGGTCTAGAGTGGTTGGGAACAGGGTAGGTAGGAAACAGGAAGGAGAGAAAGGTACTTTAATTTCTGGATTTCTGGCATTTTAAAAATAATGTATATATTACCTATTCAAAAATTAAAGGTAAATTAATATTTTTACCTAATCGCAAAAATTAATCTCATCCCTGACTTTTCTTAGTCAGTTTAGGCTCTCATTGTACAACTCTGTTCTTATGCTTCAGCTTCAGATAAAAATCATTCCATTTTGCTTCGAAATATGTAAGAACATTCACTAATCAAGGAGACTAACCTTGTTACTGAAGGATTTTAATCAATTGGAAGCATTTATAAACATATAAACATGTTAAAGTTTTTTATGTAAGTTTTACATATTTTACCACGTGCATAAGCAATAAAGTTTGACTCAGAAGTTAATTGGCCATCTGCATTTCTTACCCATTTTTCCTCCTTCTAAAGTAGAATATAATATCTTACTCTTATCGTAAGGTTAAAAATCATTCCTTCAAGTGTTAAGATGCTGTCTTTAGCACACACAAGAATATTTTCCTGTCTGTATTAAGATTCTTATCAAACCACACCATATTTCTCTTAGAGATGGTTCGGTTTTTTACCTTTAAATATTAGAACTCTTCTTCTTTTTTTAATTGACATGATGAAGATTTTATTCTAATTCTTCCAAATGCAACTTCAACTTTAAAAACTCCCTTAAAACAACCTTGCTCCTCCTCCCCACTCTAGTTATCTGCCCTCAACCCACCCTATAGGTATCCTCTAAAATACTTCCCATAATTGCTAAAGAATTAATTGTATAATTGGTCATTTCATGATTGTCTCCCTGATAGAATGCAAAGATATGAACCAAATCTGTCCTATTCATCAAGGTATATTCCTCAGGCCCTAAGAAAGTGTAACAGAATGCCTTTTACATAACAGCTTCTCAATATATATACATATATACATATATATATTTTTTTTTAATAAATGAACAAATGAATTGCCTTTGTTTTTTTTTCTCCCAACACCTTTTCATCTGTTAGAAATGCAAGGTGCTAGAGGTTAGAGACTCTTTCAAAGAAGCTGGTTACATGAAGCTAATACATAATCGAACCAAATTATATACTTTTTTTGTTTATTATTAATAAAACAACACATATCAGTGGCAAATCTAATATTGACAGGTCTGGTCATTCAATGTCTTTGAAGTAATAGGACTTGGTTGGCCTCATTAAGAGTAATGATAAGATTTCAAAATATATTTTACACCAATAATCCTAACAACTAGTATTTCTTACACTTTACTAAGAATATCAACTAGAGCAATGATGTGCTCCCCATCTCTAAGGTGGGTTCTAGATGGAATACACTTTACCTCCAGCAGGCAGTATATTCAGAAAGACCAGCAAAATTGAACCAGCATTGGATATTAAAAATATTTACAGACATTACAAATGGAAAGTATATCTTCTACTCAAAACAGTTTAATTTTCTTTGGGTTGTTATAATGACAATTTCCTTAACCTGATGAGATAACAGATTTTTAAAGATGTAATCATGTATTTATCTTATGGTTTGCACAAGATGTACCTTTAGTACATCCAGATTTTCATAATCCGTCAAACAGTTTTTCAGTATGTGTTATGGCAGGATATTCTAGAACTGCCAAGAAAAGTAAATTCACAGAGCTGCCTGCAACTCACTAACTATAACAAATTAGCATAAGCAGCCCCATTTTAGAAGGAATGGCTTTTACAAGTTACACAGAAAAATAATGTGATTTTGCATTTATATCATTAAAAACTGTCCCTGTAGTACATGGTTTCATCATAAATATTAAACACAGCCCAAAGAATTTAACATAGGGAGTTGGTAGGTTTGAGGTGGAATTTTTTAGTGAAACAGAATGGGTTATGACCTTAAGACTAACTAGGAAAACTAGCTTAAAAGTACCTATTTTTATGGATTTTTTTCTACTTAAAAAAAAATGCATATCAAATAAAACCTCTCAACACTTGTCAGCTCTCCTGTGAACATACCATATAAATGGACTGGCACCGACTGCCAGGAAAAAGGAAAGGCCAAATTACTCTCTTCCACCCATGCTGTGAAGTTCAGAGAGAAATCTGTCCTAGACCCATACCATACAGATAGCATACAATGAGCCATTTAGCAAGAACTGAAGAATGGATAAAATTCTTCAGATTTCTCTGTACAATAGCAAAGACCTTATTTTCTTAGTCACCCTCTCAACTTAAAATGCATCTGGCTGGTTGTTCACAGCACAAAACAAAGGTGAGCATTTTCAACCCTAATTAGTAAGCTCTACTAATTCTGGCAACGAGAATTAATAACTCCAAAAGGCAAAGAAAGCTATGGCTGCAGGCTTACCTTGTTTCAGAAAAATCCACAGTGCAATCGGTGGCCAGTGCAATACTGAAGAGGTAGCATCGGTACCCACAGTAATCTAAAAACTAAAAAAGATTTAGAGTCCGCTTTGTACACCATTCTGGTAAACATGGAGCCATCAGGTAATCATTTATAATCGACTGAACGAATACACTGTTGGCCGGCCACTGAATTTTGTGAAGGCAGTAGCTTATGACGCAGGACCATCCGTCTACCATCCGTACTACCAGCCTGCTTTTAGAAGGGATGGGAGAGGGTGGGAGGCAGGACAAAAGCAGGGGTAGAGGTGAAGTGCAAGGCTTAAAGACAAAGTAGGAGATGCTTGTCCTGCCACTGACCACCACCGACCAAAGCTTATTTGTCAGTCGGACACTATATTTTCATTTAGTTGTTTGCTCTCTCTTCCTCAAACTCAAAATGGCAAACTCATCCTTCATTCTCCCAAATGTCTTCTCCCAAAGGGCTTTCCCACCTGTGTTCCCCTCAGAAGAGGGCAAAACACCTAACTGCACATGCTAGAAATTTGGGAGTGACCCAGTTCCATCCCCTATCAATCACCAAGTCCCGCTAAATCTACCTTTCAAATAACTTCAAAATGTTTCTCATTTTTTCCATCCCTACAACGGCCATCTAAATCAGGCCATACCTATCTTCTCTGACAACAACCTCCTAAATCATCTGCCTACCTCCCCCTCTTACCCTTTCCAATACATTTTTTTGCATTCAAATCAATTTTTTTAATATATTTTTTTAAAGTAAGCTCTATGTCCAGTGTGGGGCTTGAACTCCCAACCCTGTGATCAATACTCACATGGTCTACTGACTGAGCCAGCCAGTCACCCCCAAAATCCATTTTTTGCACTGATTATATCATACCCAAATTTAACACCTGACTTTCAGAGCCATCATATGTCCTGCCCTCTTATTTTGACCTCAGTTTACCTCCCTTCTGTCACCTTGAGCCTCTCCTGCACATAAACACCAAAACACTTTAAGGTTGCCTGAGAACAGTGTGCTAGATCAAAACTTGGTACCCCTTGCATTTTTCCTTTCTCTTTGCCAGGAAGGATTGCTTCCTCATTTGCCCAATTAGCACCACCTTATCATCCTTCTTGCCCCACTAGGCAAACCCCTTTCTTCCAGAGCCTTCACTCACCTCCAGTGCCAGTGAACTGCTGTGGCACCCTGTGCACAACTTTCTGACAGCACTTGGGCTGAAAGCCGCTGTTTCTTCTATTAGACCGTGAGCTTCTGTGAGCTGGGTTCACTGTTCACCACTGACTGGGCCACGCACATCGTAGGCCTTTGTAAATGATGGTTAAATGAATGAATCTAAGTATAATATCCATGATAGAATCCAACTAAATGCATTTTATACAACTCATGAATAGCCAAATGAAGTTTTCTAGCTACTTCAACTTATTACGATGGACTTAGGGTGTCCCAAACACACCAGATTAGAAGTCACTTATTAAAATGACAGAGACCTGGCTCTGAAAAAGAAAGAAACATACAAGAAACTGATAAAAGTGTTTGAATTTGAAGGGGAGAGCTGGTGATTAGGACCAGGAATGGACTTGCTTTTCACCATATATGCTTTTGATTTTCGATTTGTCTTTAAAAAAATTAAAAATATACACATTTAGGGGCGCCTGGGTGGGACTCAGTTAGTTAAGCTTCCAACTTCAGCTCAGGTCATGATCTCGTGGTTCACGAGTTCAAGCCCTGTGTTGGGGTCTGTGTTGACAGCTCATAGCCTGGAGCCTGCAGCCTGCTTCAGATTCTGTGTCTCCCTCTCCCTCTGCCCCTCCTCTGCTAGTACTCTGTCTCTCTCTCTCAAAAATAAATAAAATATAAAAAAATTTTAAATACAGATTTATATATGTATATACACACACACACATACATACACATATATATGTTATATATGTTTTATATATTCATTTACTGAGAGAATACACACACACACACACACACACACACACACACACAGCAATACTGATCACTTTCTCTAGAAAGGTGAATTGGGATTTGGGGAGAACAAAGTTGGGAAAGACACTTTTTAATGACATTCTTTTATGCTCTTTAGAATTTCGATGGGTGCCTGGGTGGCTCAGTCAGTTAAGATAGGACTTCAGCACTGCTCATGATCTCACAACCCATGGGTTCGAGCCCTGCATCAGGTTCTGTGCTGACAGCTCAGAGCCGGGAGCCTGCTTCGGATTCCGTGTCTCCCTCTCTCTCTGCCCCTTCCCTGCTTGCACCCTGTCTCCCTCTCAAAAATAAATAAACCTTTAAAAAAATAGAATTTCCAATCATGTTGAATGACTTGGTCAAAATTTTTAAAATTTAAGCATAAATACAGATTTGTAGGGACCTCCCTAGAGGTTCTGATTCAGGAAACTGGAGGTAGGACCTGGAAATCTGCATTTTAAACGAACTCCCTAAGTAACACCTATGATCTAGAGACTTTAGGGAACAGGGTTAAGGTTGGACTTGCCCTTGGAGACCACGTAATCCAGTAATTGTCAAGTCTGGGCAGCATCACTGATTGAATCAGGCTATTTGGGGAAGAGGCCAGGGAGACCAATATTTAAAGTGCCTCAGGTGATTCTGATACAGGCACTGCTTGCAGCTTGTATTGAGACCACTGATCCAGTGCGATCAAACACTCAACAAATCCATGAATCTCCTCTCAGAAACAACTCTATCATTATGGTAGCCAACCTCCAGGATAGCCCTCAATGATCCTCACTTCCTATCGTTTACACCCTTATGTGGTCCACTGCTGCATTGAACAGGGATGACCTATATAACCAATAGGATATTGTGGAGCTGATGACTTCCAACGCTACTTTATAGAAGCACTGTGGCTTCTGTGTGGTTCTCTCTTGGATTTTCCACTCTGGAGAAGCTAGATACTATGTTTTGAGGACACATAAGAAGCCAAATGGTGAGCAAGTGAATCCTCTTGCCAACAGCCAGCACTGACTTACCAATTATATGAATAAACCATCTTGAAAGTGGATTTTCCAGCCCCAGTCAAACCTTCAAATGACTGCAGCATGGGCTGTCCTCTTAACTGTGAACTCGTAAGAGATCATGAGACGAAATCAACAGGCTAAGGCACTCTTCAGCTCTAAACCCACTGAAACTGTGTGAACTAATAAACGTTTCTTATTGTTTTAAGTTTTGGGGGAAATTGTTACACAGCTTTAGGTAACTAATACAATCATACTTTCCCATATGTGTTGTTCTTCCCAGTGGCCTCATTTCCATGTAATTGTCATCTCTCAATTGGCAAAAATTTTGTTGTCCTTTTTTCTAAGTCTGCAACTTAGGTGTTATAATATGATGTTTGCTTTTACAGGTAAAGTGTCAGTTTCAGAGTGCCAACATAGGACTTTCTGACTTGTGCAGTGCTACCTCTTAAGTACTGCTAATCAGCAGCATAAAGACTTGAAAGTTCTTCCTGTGGTTCTCTGAGGTTTGGCTTGAAGGGATGGGGGAACAAACATCAAGGGACCTTTTTTGTAGTGATGAAGATCCATGTTTGTCCATGGTGGGCCCAGTTCCAGTATTCATCATGCCTACTGAAGCCTCCCTCTGGCCTTTCCCTAGGAACAGAGGGCAGGAGGACTGTAAGGGACTTTAGCTTGTGATAAGGAATTATAATGATGAGTACATTCACTGTATTCTGCTAAGCTGGAAGGTGACCTGAAAATATTGGTCTCTCTGTTGACAAAGGAGATGGGCACCTCATTTTCATCTAGCAAATTATATACGTGCAACATCACCAATATCAGAACGAGTATTCCATGTTCCATCCCCCTGCAAGTCCTAGGTACACTTTGGCAGGAAGCCGGCATTCTCTCTCTCTCTCCTTGATACCACCTCCAAGAATCACATTCAATTTTACTAATGAATTATCACTGAACTCTTAAAACAAATATGTGTATTTGCCTTATGCCAGCTCTTCCTTTTTTCTGCCAGTTTCTGATAGTTATGGTCATTTGGTTTGATCAGAGTGAACACCTGAGTATTTAAAAATCCAAACCCTAAACACACTGGTGTGATTCCGGTTGCATATAAAAGCAAAGGTCCATTGGTGAAACATTAAACGGAATTAGGAGAATGTGGGATGTGTGTTGCTTTGTGTTGCCTAGCAATATGGTTAGGGCACAGGAATCACAGAGAGGATGAAATTCACACCCACAAGGAAATCACATTATTCATAAACACACACACACACTCACACACACAGGCATACACACACATCTGACATCTCTGGAAGAATGTAACAAACCATGAGTACAGAATTATAGTCACAAGTAGAATAGTCTTTGGAACGTTGTAGAATAAACATGCTGGCTGATCTGTTACTTATACTTCAATGTCTATCTGAGTATATCTATCATTAAAAGCAAAAAATATTGTATGCTTGTGAATGGGCTTTACAACATCCCTCACAGACATGAGCTCTGTCAGTATTAAGTAAAACCTACATTTTTAGAATGGATATATTAATGTGTAAAATTATAGTAAGAAATACTTAATATATAGAAAAATGTTAACCTCTTCGTTCATCCTTATTTCAAAAATTGAGATTTGCCATTCATTTTCAGAAGACTGAAGTGTGATAGTAAAAAGCATGATCATTAAAACCAGACACTTGATTTCAAATTCCAACTCTGTCTTCTGCAATGTTATGTAACGTCCCTCAACCTAACTTTCCTCATCTGTGAATCAGAAATATAGTAATATTTGACTTGTAGGGCCATTGTGAGGATTAAAATAAGGGAATCCACGTTAGGGACAGAGACAGAGCATGGCACTCCAAATACAGTAGCTTTTCTTCTTATTATTACTATTATTATGCAAAAGACCTCTTGACTGCCTTCTAAGAAATACAGAGACTACCATTTAAACCAAGCAATGGGATCAGTAGAGTTTTGCCTGTAAAAAGGCTATTTGGTTGCCAGGAAGAGAAGGTTATGGCTTCCAGTCTTTTCCCTGCTTGAAAGGAGAGGTGAGAAGGCACCCTACTCTCTCCTTTCCTAGCCCAATCAGTGGTTCTTCCAAAGTCAGAGAGCCTACTAACTCAGTTCTAAGGCTGAGAACCAAGATAAAAAAGATGAGAACCTTTAGTGGCCACTCACTAAAGGAAAAACTACCCTATGGCTACACAGCCCAGTGTCTTCCCAGCTCCAGGCTGCCCTCCGAGAACAACTTAGTCGTCCATCCCGTATCTTCCCAGGTTACAAATCTGGAAGTCCTCTGAGAACTTCCTTCTTCTTTCCAGCTGACCTTGGAAATGTTCTCTGTTCTCGGTAGAGCTGGGATTTCCTGGAGACAGACTGCTTTCCCAGGCTATTGTTGAGGGGAGCTGGCAGGTGACAGCAGGGGGGAGGCATCAGCCAGCTCCTTTGCATGAGCTGTAAACTCCAGTCCCCAGCAGCATTTGTCCCTTAAGATCTAGGTGAGAAAGAAGAGAATAGCTGAGCTGCCAGCCTTTCCCTGGGGAGAGGTAGGCAATTAGCACAGCACCTTGAGAAGCACTGAGTAAAAACATGTGTACCCTACCAGGCAGAAGATGAACAGTGAGTGATATGTGAGAACGAGAAAATTATATGTATTCTATTTTAAGATTAAAACGTGAATTAAAAAACAACTTTAAAAAGATTTTAATTTATTCTTAATATCTTTCTACTTGTATGAATTTGGGAATGGGTTTTTTCCCCCCTTTCCACTATTTTGAACAGAATTAAATTACAAGGGCTATGGTTACTTATCATGGTTTAGAATACTCCATGTATTTAGCTAAATATACATTTTTTCTTTGGTTTTTAAAAGTCCTTGAAACAACAATCAGAAAATAAAAGTGAAGAAAGGACTCCATTTGCATTAGCAACAAAAAGATTAAATTCCCAGGAAAAAACCTGAGAAGTGAAGAGCTGTACGAAGAAGACTTTTCAAGTTACCGAGGGTCAAAAAGAACACTTGAACAAATCAGAGAATATTTATGTTTTTATATAAAAAAGACTTTATAGGAGCGCCTGGGTGGCTCAGTTAGTTAAACATCTGACTTCGGCTCAGGTCATGATCTTACGGTTCATGAGTTCGATCCCTGTATCAGGCTCTGTGCTGACAGCTCAGAGCCTGGAACCTGCTTCGTGGATTCTGTGTCTCCCTCTCTCTCTCTGCTCCTCCCCTGCTCACATTCTGTCTCTCTCTCTCTCCCACCCTCTCTCTCCCAAAAATAAACATTAAAAATTTTTTTTAAAAGACTTTATAAAGATGTCAATTCTCCCTAAATTATCTCTAAATGTAAACATATATATCGATGTTAAAAAGTTTTTAGGAAATGATATACACTTACTATAACATTAATATGAAGAAATAAACATGCCAAAGTATGCAGGAAAATCCACCCCCCCAAAAAAAAACAAGGGTTAACCTAGCTGCATTAAGTACTAAAACGTAAAGCTGTAATAATTGAAAAGGCATGCTACATGCATAGACAGTAGCTCGATGGAACAGAAATGCACTTAAATACAAAAGAAATTTAGTATATGATAAAATGATATCATTCAATACATGGTGTTCAAGCAATTGAATAGCTCTCTGGGGGGAAAATATTAAAGTTGGATTCAGACCTTGCATCTTTCACCATGATAAATTCCAAATGGATTAACATTTTTAGAAATAAAGAAGGGGAAAGAAAATTCTGAGTATGGCAGAATAAATTGTTAGGTAACTTTTTATGTACTCTTGGAATAGGGTAAGCCCTTTGAAGTATAGAATAAAAGCCAGAATCCATTTAAAAAATTGAAATATACACGAAACCTAACACTTCTATATGGCAAAACAATGACAACAAAACATTGGCAAAATTGAAAGACAAAAAAATAAACAAAAAAAATTGCAATTCATATAACAGATAAAGGATTCCTACAAACTAATAAGAAAAAAGATCAACATTTCAATAAAAAAAGACAGTCTGCAGAAAAAGAAATAAATAGAAGGAAGTTCCAGGTCACTCGTAACAAGATATCATTTTCACATGTCAGATTGGGTAAACTCAAGTAAAATTCGCTGTTGAAACAAGCATGGTAAACAAGCACTCCAATTTTACTGCTGAAAGTTTAAACTGGCACAATACTATCATGGCAATTTGGCACTAGACATCACAATCATAAGCTTACCTATATTTTAATGCAGCAATCTCACTTCAATGATTTATCCTATATGTGTGCTCAAACATGCGTTAAATAATGTGGGTACTAAGTTATTTAATACACAGTTTTCTGAAGTAGCAAAAGATTCGGAACTTTCTAAAAGAAAGATTAGGAACAATCTAATCTAAAAGATTAGCAACAATTTAAATGTTCACCAACAGGAAAATTGTTAAACTGGGTTACATCTCTACGATGGAACATTATGCAGCTGTTAAAAAGGATGAGAAAGCTCTTCATGAACTGATGTGAAACGATTTCCATGGCCTATTGCAAAGTAAGAAGTAAACCAGAAACTGCAGTCATCAGTTATCTCCAGAAAAGAAACAACTAGGAAAGAGATTTTTCTCTGCACATCCCTTTATCTTTGGAAATGTGAACGCTGTGAGGGCATTACTGAGTCTAGAAATAGATAAATAACAATTAAAGTTTTTAAAAAGCCCTTGTCACTTTGATTGTTTTTAATGTAAACAGTTCAGTATTTTCTTTGATATTTAATTTGGTATTTTGACGGTCTTGCTACAGTGGATAGCTAAAGATCTTATGGGACTTTCATGTTACCTTTGTTTTTGTGGAATTGAATTTTAAATATAAATCTTCCAAGCAAGGAGAATGCCAAATAAAGCCTAATTCTTCCAAATGTGCAATTTTCTACTGTGCTATTCCCTGATTTAATGTTTCAGATTAGAGTTGTTTCGTAGAAGGCAGAATTATAAGACGGTTCCCACATTCACTTGAGTTTTGTTAGAACACAGCCGTTCACCTTTACCTATTGTCTATAGCTGCTTTCCTGCTACAACACAGAGCTGAGTACTCACAAGAAGCCACATGGCCCCCAAAACCTACAGTCTTTACTATTTTTTCCTTTACAGGAAATGTTTGCCAACCCTTGGTTTAAACCATTTTAAGTTGGGTCTCCTGTTTTTTTCAGCTTAAGAACATTTGCACAACATTCTGATGAATGTGAATTTCATTCTGATGAAAAGTGAAATAACATGAAACCAAAACTGATAATAATGACTCTGCATATTTCTAATTAAATCATTATTATAGTATACCATAAATACATAAAAGTTTACAAATCACTATTGTACTGCTCAGTGCTGTGTAACCATCGCCAGACTACAGGACTTCCCTTAAGGAACTATATCCCCTACCCCAAAGAACCCCACCATTCAGATTTCCATCAGAATACAAAATGTAGACTAATTTTAACTGTTTATGGACTTCATGTAAATGGATTCATTAGTATGTGTTCTTTTGTGTCTGACTTCTTTTGCTCAGCATTTTCTTTGAAATTCTTCTATGTTGTGTATATCAGGAGCTCATTCTTTCTATGTAACATTCCCCTTTATAAGGATGCCACAGTTTATTTATCCACTCTACAGTTGATAGACATTTGGGTCATCTCTAATTTTTGACTAGTAAGACCAGTGCTGCTGTGAATAATGTAATTCTTTGGTGCACATATACACACTTATATATCACTCAGAGGTTATATACATATAAGTGTATATAACTTACACATTGTTGAGTGGAATGGTGGGTCATCCATATGTAATTTTTACTATGGATGTGCAAGTGATTCAGTGTCAGAAAATGCATTAGTTCCACTGAACAGAAATTTGGTCTTCTTCCCATTTTACTTTAACAAAGAGAGTAATTCAGCAGAGTATCAGGCTTGAAAGACCACATGCAACCAGACGAATAAATATGAGCTGAAAAATTAAAACAATTACCAACAAGCTTACTTCCCCTCCAAACCCACACCATTACTTTAAGGAAGTTGCAAGCTGCCATCTTAGAGACTAATTGTTTAAGCAGGTGAATTCAAATCAATGTTCCTTTGGAACGTTTGGAAGGCTCAAATGGCCTTGGCATGCTGCTGAGTTAGAGAGGTACGTTTTCTTTCCCTTGAGGAAAAAGTGATGAAAGTTATAAGTGGCAGGGAGCATCAGTGGATGAGAGCTCCAAAAAATAAGAAAGGTAGAATCATGGCAGTCACATTCCAGCTAAACTTCCTATTTAGCCGTCCTATTATAAAGAAAAGCCACATAAAATCAAGATTTCATCAGAGGGCACGTTCTCCTATTCCAGCCACCTCCAAATGGTACTTCTGTCTTTTTTGCTCCCTTCTTTATTCAGGCAGCATTCTCCAAGGGCCCAAAAACAGTGGACCTAAGATTTTCACCTAGCAGCACCCAAGGATTGCATCAATAGCAATCAAGATTCTTATACATACCAGGAAAATTAAGAGAACCAAGAGTCTACACAGGCAATCAGGAGACCGATTATTAGGCATGAACATTTGATTGAAGTTCTTTTTCCACTCGCTGTTATTATCAAACTAGTAGAGAAGATTCAATCTGATAATTATCAGGATGAGTCAACAGTAGCCACAGAGTGCTAGGGTCAAACTCAGGGCTTCGTGGTTTTGAGCTATTGTCCTCCCAACAAGACAGCAAATTGCAAATTGAACTATTTTGGCTTGTCTCTCCAGTTTAGCCAACTATAAAGTAAAAGATTCCCTTAAGAAAGGAAGAGAGAGAGAGAGAGAGCAAGAAAGAGGAAGGGAGAGAGAGGGAAGAAGGGGTGGGGATAGGGGAAGGCAAGAATACTAAGAAATATCTCACCACCCAAAATTTCCAGAGCAGTGCAGAGCATGTCTGGTATCCCCAGTGGTCTGCTCCAGAAGCTGCACATCTCAGGGCTGCTTCTTCAGCTTTCTTTAGGAAATTTAGTATCTCCCTTGCCCTCTAAGGGCCAATGACAGACCGTTAGCTATGAGGCAGCCTTTCCAGCAGGGTAGATGCTACTGCCACTGTCCCTCTCTAGGACGGATTGTGAAAGTCTGAAGAGACGGGTGCCTAGGTGGCTCAGTCGCTTAAGCGTCCGACTTCAGCTCAGGTCATGATCTCATGGTCCGTGAGTTTGAGCCCCTTTTGAGCCCTGTGTTGGGCTCAGGGCTGACAGCTCAGAGCCTGCAGTCTGCTTTGGATTCTGAGTCGCCCCCTCTCTCTGCCCCTCCCCAGCTTGTGCTCTCTCTCTTAATAATAAATAAATAAACTTAAAAAAAAAAAGTCTGAAGAGAAAAAGAAGTGGAGAAAGGGATGTTTTTCCCTCTGCAACTTTGTAACGGAATAATACGCAGGAGAACTGCGTGGAACATTCTAAGCTTTGGAGTACAGATATAGCAGCCATATGTAGCCGCCCTGTCTAGGGCGGTATTGTCTGATTTTCAATATTCACTCCCACCAAAATAATTTGTCTCCTGATTTTAATTTAGAAAATACAGTCACAGAATTCTATTGGTAGTTTACATGTACCTTCAGCAGTCTGTGGGTTCTGTACAATTCATAGGTAATCCCTTCTATTTTGCAAAGCTCTTGGCTCAGAAGCTGCAAACTGTGTCCTCTTTTAATTTTGAAGAATCTCATTTTTACACCTAAACTCTTGAAAGAGAACTTCTCCCCAACTCCCTCCCCCAGTTTTCAGGAGCACTTATCTTGAAAGCTTTTTGCAGACATTTATTACTCTTTGCCACACTCCTATGAGGTGGCTAAGATCTGTTATCCCCATTTTATTGCCAAGGAAGCTGAGATAGTGAGAAGTTGAGTGGTTTGCCAAAGGTCACGCAATGAGTCAAGGGCAAACTCAGAACTCCATGTTCCGTGTTCCTGGTGGCCTCACCAACCTGGGCTGCCTCGCCTCTATTTGAACTGCCTTGAAAACAGGCTTTCAAGAATTCTGATGAGTAGACTGAAACTCTGCTTGCTTTGTTAATGGTGACTTGGTATCTGCATATACTAATGTTATTATTCATGGCCTACAGACAAAAGCCATTCATTTACTAGATGCACCAGGCCTAAGAGGGACTATCTCCTTCCTTTTCACAGATGATCAAAAAACAGTTCCCCGTGACCCTAACAGAGTACAGTAATAGCAGAAACCAAAGTAAAAATATGAATTGTCCTTTGGGTCTCTAAGAGAATGAATTTCTCCATTCCACACAAACTCCTTATCACAGCCTCTGTTACACAACACTTACCTTCACTTTCCATTCTGGTAGGCCACCTTCAGCCACCTAAGTGCTTCTGAGAGTGGATCACCCACTGGTTACAGAAACACCCCTGCATTCTGGTCTCTCCGATCCCCTCTTCATCCCCCCACCCGTATCCTTCAAAATCTTCTATTGTCTTCAAGGTTCATTTTAAGAATCACCCTCCTAAGAGGCCACTCCCTATTTTCCCACCAACCCTGGGGCCTGTTCCTTTGAAGCCCTTATCTGACATCATCTTCTTTCAAGGTCTAGCTTACTTACTAGCCTTATGCCCTGGACGTGTAGATTATAAACTACTTACAGGCACAGAAGGTTTTATTCATCTTTACACATGATCTGAGATGGAAAGCACAGTTCACCTCATAGAGTTTGGAACTGCTTATTACTACAGGTAAAAATCTGTAAAAGACAGATTAGGAAACATTTTGGACTCTGCCAACTATGAATAGTCACTGTTGATTCTTCTTTGCTTTGTTACACCCTTTAAAAACATAAAAACAGGGACACTTGGGGGGCTCAGTCGGTTAAGCGTCCGACTTAGGCTCAGGTCATGATCTCGTGGTTCGTGAGTTCAAGCCCCCGCATGGGGCTCTGTGCTGACAGCTCAGAGCCTGGAGCCTATTTCAGACTCTGTGTCTCCCTTTCTCTCTGTCCCTACCCTGCTCGCTCTGTCTCTCTCTGTCTCAAAAAATAAATAAACATTAAAAAAACTTTTTTAAAATAAAATAAAAACATAAACATAAAAACAAACATCCTTAGCTCCCAGGTGAGTTGGCAGACCATAATTTGCCCGACCCTGGCTTAGTAATTATTTCTTGCATTATCATCAATGGTCTTAATCATGTTGGAAATTGCTTATTTTGTATTTATAAACATTTTGCATAATTGATCATTTTTCTACTGGTGAGAAAATGACAGTAATTGTAAGGGAAAACCCTTTCTTCCAGTTTTCTAATATTGTGAAAGATCAATGGTGCACAGAGCCCCAGTACATTTCTATATGCTGAACTCTTTGTACTTTTAAGTGAAATTCCATACTACGGTATCTATATTTATGTTATTTTAAAAGTCCAAACAGTTAAAACCTGGATTAAATCCAGCATTTATCTATGTGGAAGCATGAACTTGCAAAATCCATGCGTACATCTTTTTGCGTCATTAAAGGGCCAAATTCCATCACCTTTACAGAAATTCTGCCAGAGCTATTGAGGCCTCCTGGCTTTCTTAGGAAGCAGGATAATAAAACGAGCTCTGTAACACTGATAGGATTGTTTTTTTTAAGGTGTTGCAAAATGTTTCATTTGTCCTGTCAATGATTGCTCTGAAGTAGGATCTTGGACAAGTTAATATTTATA
Source organism: Neofelis nebulosa (assembly GCF_028018385.1). NCBI lineage: Eukaryota > Metazoa > Chordata > Mammalia > Carnivora > Felidae > Neofelis > Neofelis nebulosa. The sequence goes on along the minus strand of NC_080785.1, from coordinate 123,082,857 downwards.
ATGCCTGAAACTCTAGAAAGAACAAAGAAATGGTCCCTTTCAAGTCTCACTGACCTGGGTTACAGTTTAGTGCCCACACGATACCACCCTCGCCACCTCCCCGGCCCCAGGAAAACTGCAAAGTAATAAGCATTAATTGTTTAGTCACTTCCTGCGTCACGTTCGTCAGACATCATAGTCTTCCCCTATTAACATATCTAACCAAGTTACAGTTCAAACAGCCGGTTTCCATATCAGCAGCTGTTTGGTTTAATATCTTTTCAGCAAAGGTGCCATAGGGACCCTTTCAAAAACCCTCGTGTTAATACTTCAGCCTGTTCTCCTGAGGAGATCCAACTGAGAATAGTGTCCTGGTAATTTGCCAGGGTGTGTGAGTCGTGAAACTTTGACATAGGAAATTCTCGTAAAGATGTCACATCTGAAAACCCTTGAACTTCAGCGAAATGTAACTGTGTGTTGGAGGGCATGTCATGATTTTATTGGTGTGCTGGAGTTAGTCCGTCCTGGGAGAGGGCATACACACTATAATGGATGGTTGCTCAGCCTGTATGAAAGAAGAGTCTGCTGAAGTGTGATAGTCCCATCTTCGAAGACACGCTTAAGAAGCCGGTTGACTTCTCCCTTTTGACAGCGAAGCCATAATATTTCAAATAGCTAGGTGTTTCTAGCTAATGTTTCTGTTAGCTAGGCAACCAATTAAGGAAGCTGAAAACAGCAAGAAGAAAGGTCCAAAATTATCTTATAATAATACTCTTCAAAATTAGAGCTATTTAACACATAATAAAAATACATGGGCTAAAACAATAGAGAATTTTATTAAAAATAGGCTTGTCCTCTAAAAGTGAAGCTGATCTATGGTCAATTTTTAAAATATCTTTGTCTCATTAAAAGATAGTGGGTTTTCATGGTAGAAATAGCCATAATTAAAAAATATATATCATTTGATATTTGCTTATATTTTACATTTAGAAAATAACATTTGCTATATTTAAAATGGCTTTTGGGGGCGCCTGGGTGGCGCAGTCGGTTAAGCGTCCGACTTCAGCCAGGTCACGATCTCGCGGTCCGTGAGTTCGAGCCCCGCGTCGGGCTCTGGGCTGATGGCTCGGAGCCTGGAGCCTGTTTCCGATTCTGTGTCTCCCTCTCTCTCTGCCCCTCCCCCGTTCATGCTCTGTTTCTCTCTGTCCCAAAAATAAATAAAAAACGTTGAAAAAAAAATTAAAAAAAAATAAAATAAAATGGCTTTTGAAGATGGAAAATACAATAAGCAGACATTGGGTATCCTCTACAGTTTGTACTATCCTGGTGAATTACTATTTCCTATTCAATTGTTGGTTTTCTGCTATGTTTGTTCCATATCCTTTGGAAGTAGGTGAGAAGAAACAGTAGAAAATAGTCTCTTTGGTTTTTAACTCTTAGCCTGGATGTGACTGTATTCAGAGTCTATTAGGTTGAGTCTTAGGAAATTGCCACTTATTTAAGTCAAAAATTATCAAATATTGGCAATTTCATAAGTGGCTGCTGGCTACCTCCTCTGTATTTCTCCTTTGTTATCCCAACGATACTGTTTTTGACTCGTCAGTTGGTGGTGGGTAAATGAAGAGTTACAGGATAAAAATTTATTCTTACAAAATAGACAGGATCATAGGTAATGATAGATAACAGATAAAAGATGAAAACAGAAAATTATAGATAATAATACATAGATGCTAGATAGGTAATAACGCATGACAGGATACAGAAGCATATTTTATCCCTGCCAATCTTTTGGAAGAAACAATAGAAAACTTTCTCTTTTGTAAACTAAGCAAGCATTCTTTTAACTTTCCCCCCGTCAGGAGTTTTGAAGTCCTCCATTTATTTTCTTTATGATCTGATCACAACGATAATAGCAGTTAACGTTCATTGGTACCTACTAAGTGCTAGTGTCTGTAATAAGATATTTCCATTTTCTCTTTTCTTCCTGAAAACAACTCTAGGAGGTAAGTATTAGTATTACAATTCCTGTTTTACAGATAAAACTTTGGAGAGAGCAAGAGGAGCTTATGTTTTATTTGATTAAGTGGAGGGAAGACTGGAGAGATGGAGAAAAATTTTAGCCAGTCGACCTGCCTATCTTTATGTCAAATAAACATAGCCTTGGTGTCAAAAATCTGGGAATCTCTGTTGATGTGGTTTCATAGCCAATCCTACTTCTGCTCCTCGAATTTGAACTTTAAAATCTTATTTTGTGTTATGGCGATATGACCTCAGGACTTAATTAACCTCTCAGTCTATCATTATCCTTCTCTAGAAAATAACACAAAATTATCTGCCCCGTAGAGGCATTGAGGTTTCCACTGATATTTGACATCTTCAGATAAAGATGAATACAAAGCAGTATAACCTATTCCAAAACTGGAGAGAACCACTCTTTGGTTTTTCTGCTTTCATAATAATTGCTATTTCTCATTTGTTAGTTTGTAGCAACAGATGGCCAAGAAAAAAAAAAAAAACCACTAGAATCCATAGAAAACATTCCAATAGATACGTTTTATAGATTTATGGTTCCTTTTCCTAAACTGTACTGTTCAACACAAATAACAAAAATCTTTTCAACCTAAAATGCATTTTTAAGGTATGGAGAGTTTGAGTAATTTCCCATCCCCTGTACATCCTCCACCTTGTATATTACAAAGAACAGGAAAGAAAAACAGATGGAATTATTGCTACTCTCCAAAGAGCATATGTTTATGAGAACCTTGCTACAAAACCTAATCAGCCACACAAAAATGATGTATTTTTTTGAAGATTGCACATGAGTCAACAACACAACTAGACAATGTTGTTTGAATTCTCCAGGTTGCAAAATTATCCAAAGAAAAGAGAGCTGATTTTTTAAATGATAGCTAAAGACATCTTTGAAGACAGTTGAATCTGGGTTGGCAAGGCAAAAAGTCAAACGGCAGATCAAAACAAGAGAAGAAAACTGACTAAAATAAAAGTGATGATATGTTCATGTAATTTAAACATTCAAGTCTGTGTAAATGAATTAAAAATTTTCTCTGAAAGGTTCTGGTAATTTCTCATCAGTGGTTAGATAGACCAAATACTTTAAAACAATCTGTAGAGGTTGAATTAAGGTCCTAGTTCTTAAACCGCGATTAGCAAGGCAGATGGTGATAAAAAAATTGTCACTAAATAATGATTATAGACACAGCTAAATCAAGCTGCCCAGTTCGTATTGCCCATCCTTTGCCTACTTCAAATGTCTCAATCCTACCTCCCATACCCACCCATTGTCCTATCATTTCACACTTCTATTTTTTCAACAAGGAATAAAGTTATTTATATACAGTATGGTTGTTAAAAAGGAACATCAGAGGAGAGAAACTCTAGGGAGATGGGACCCAGGAATAAAGACCTGTTCCTAAAATTCCACATCCACTTGCATTATTCACATATGCACCCTGACTCTAATTTAGAGAAGCACTTTTCATGAAAACATTATAATACCAAGATTTAAACACTTGTTTGTTTGTTTTTCCAAATTACCTAACTCACTTTCCTTTGGATTAGCGAGTTTACAAAAGAATATAATTGATGAGTGAAAAAACAGATTTGACTAATGAGTGAGCTCTGGAATAGGCCTCTGGATATCAAGAAGCATTAACTCATACAAATAAGTTGGAACAAAGACTCCGGCTGGCAAAAGAACAGAGATGAAACAAGCAGTTGCCTAGGGCAGTGAATTAGCAGACTCTCCAAGTGGCTTCCCTGGGAGCAAATACAGCCTTTGAATTTGGATAGTGCCCACTTTGCTGGAGGTAGGAGAATCTGTAAATAGGGTACTCACTGGAGAAGTGAAGCAGCTACTCCACTGGGTTCAGTGGGTGGATGGCAGATGGATGTTTTAAAAGTGAATATTCAGAGTTCAGGGTGAACTTTAATGCTTTCACTAGTATGATGCCACGGGAGTGCACTGCATCGGCTATAGGCCAAGCTTGCCTTCAGCGCCTGCCCACCATCCCCACACAGGCCTCTGAGTGTGAGCCACATGGCAATCACCAGGTAGCAAAGATTGTCTTTGCTCTTGGCTTCTAGAAAGCCTAGAATTTGCTTTTTGGGTTTTTTTTTTGTTTTTTGTTGGTTGGTTGGTTGGTTGGTTGGTTTCATTCCTTGTCTTTTTTTCCCCCACTTCCGGCAACTGAGGTGGGCTATTGGGTATCTATGTCTTGGCAGTTCATCACATTTCCTTACCCACATTTTTTTTTTCTTTCTCCATACTCGCTCCACTTATCTTATTCTTGGACAGAGGAGATATTTGTATCAACTGCTTCAGATCCGGCTGTGGAAAGCAGCAAACAGACAAATACATAAGACAGAGTATAGAAAGAATGTTAATATGATAGACCCTAAGATCTTAGAGTCCTTTTGGCTAAGCCAAGACATCACTTGTTTAAATTGTTAACTCTGGAGACTCTAGCTAAGTTATGGGTAAATGCCTCAAGTATGAGGGCTCACCAACTCGGGTGGAAGGAGAATTTAGGAAATTCTTCCCTGAAGAAGAAATTCTTCTTCCTTGAAGAAGAGAATGATTTGTTGGATGACTGTAATATTAATGCAAGTCCACAAGAAATCATTTTCATTTCCTTCATCAGACTTCCTACTCATTCTTTGAGCATTTTTCCTTTCTTTAGCTAAAAAGCAAAATAGTGCCGGAAACTGTTTTTAAAACGGGCTACTTTCAGCTAGACTGTTCTTACCAATCTCTCTTGACATTGTATATAATGTTTAATTATACTTGGGGCATCATTCTAAGAGAGAGGGTATAATCCAGTGCTCATATGTAGCTTCGTTAGGTAGTTGCTGAGTAAATCTAGCAAATCTTGTGGCTGTTTTGTAGGTAATTATGAATGTCTGTGCTGGAGGTCAGCTCTCACTGTTCTCAGGAAGGGGTACCTCTACCTGTCACTAACAGTCCTCAGGAAATCACTCAGCTGCTCTTGGCCCCCTGATCTTTAAACCGAGGGGATATGAAGCAGATCATGATAACAGGGTTGTAGAATTCACCCTCTGCTTTCACAATCATTAGCTCTTTTGATCTTCATAGCAACCCCGAAAGGTGGGCAGGACAGTTGTTATTTAACAGATGAGGAAATGGAGGCCCAGAGATTAAACATGTCTAAGATCTTAGAGCAATTAAAATGGAACACCTGAGACCAGAACACAGTTCTAAATCGAGATCTGCTTTGTTGCAGTTTTAGCGTAATACAGTTCTATTGGAATCTCCTACCTTGCTCAATATGTGGAGGAAGAGAGAGAAACATCCCTTACTACTTATATTGGGGCAGCACCAGGCTGAACACACTATTGCTCGTGACCCCTGATAGACTGACTTTCGATCTTGTAAAATAATGTGTAGTCTAACTCTGGTGAGAGCCAGCTGACTGACAGCTCTAGGGGGGGAAGGGGAGTCAGGGTTTGGGTCGAGAATGAGTTGAACCAGCACTGCCTTACTTTAGGTGGGACGCTTAGCAACAGTGCCACCCCAGGTGGTTCCACATGGTAGCATATGCTCAACCTTTTACTAAAGGCCACGGTCTGATTTAAAAACAAAATATCCAAAATTTCTATTATAAGCTTCCTAAATTCCCGTTAAATAAAAATGCAGAATTTTCCTCTCTCCTCTTCCAATGCTGACATTTTAAAATACCATTTTCCTATTTCATTTCCTATCTTTAGAGAGGAAACTGTGGCAGAAAGAACCCCATTTGGAATTCAAGAAAACTAAGTCCTCAATCTTGCTCAATTCAGTTTTGTGACTTTGGGCAAGTTACTTAACCTCTAGGGGCCTATTTCTGTACAGGAAACCTAGGGGCTTTCCTATCTAAGCTTTAAGATCTCTTCCAACTCTCAAATTCTATGATTCATTTCTAACTTAGGTTTCTCTTATTTAATGTTTGCTATTTGTTCTGTAGGCTGGTAATTCATCATCATAAGCCTAGTTTAATTTCTAGTTGATAATAAATTTCTTATTAAACTCTATAATTACTAGCATCAAGATCCCATCTCTGATGGAATCTGCTTTGTTCTTTTCATATAACCTGAACATTATTTATCATATATTTTGATCAGTGTTACAAATATCAGTGTGCTTACCACTTGTATCAGTTAGTATGAAAAAAAAAGACAACTCCAACTGTCTTAAACAATAAAAAGATCTGTTGACTCATAACTAAAATAAGTAGGTAGTACAGCTTCAGGCAAGGCTTGATCAAAGTTCTCCATCCATTTCTCTGTGATTTTCTTGATGCTACCTATCTTTGCTCACAACTTCTATCCTCAGACAAATGGCCAGAGGCTGCGATGATTCTGGGCCATTTATTCATATACAACAGGGGCTCTTGGAAGACTACTATCTATTCTCTGTCGTAGGAGAGGAAACATTCCCTGAAACCCTGAGGAAAAAAACTCTCTTTGGTGTTTCATTGGCTTTAACTGGGTCACACAGTCATTCCTAAACCAACCACTGTGGCCTGCTGAGTGCCTGAACCAATCATTGATTAGGGGGTGGGGCTACCATAATAGGCTTAAACCAATCAGAGGCCACCTCTGGTAATGAAGTCCAAACGCTGAATTACACCTGCTCTTCGTAATGGTGCAGGAGAGGATGAATCAGTCTCATTGTTCCATTATATCCTGCCTACTCAACTCGAAGAACATGGGAGTCAAGACTGCATTTTCCCACCCTCTGCATGCTAGGCACCCAGTTAATATTTGTTAAATTTAATTGAATTTCAGGTAGTGGTAAAGACAAGTCAAACAACACGCAGTTCTCCTTACCTCTTTCTCTCTGTTTTATTCTTGTGATGGCATGCTCCCTAACTTTCCCCACTATTTATATGTTACCCCTTTTATTTTTAGCCAAAAGTTTTACTTAGTCTGAAGATAACCAAATATTTCCTGAATAATAAGTCTCTGAATATGCATATTCTCTAAATTTGAATATAAGCCTATTTGCAAATCTAGCACTTACATTTAGAGTGTTGTTGGCAGGACTCTGAAAATCAGTTTTTCTTTTTTTCTTTTTTAATGGAAAAATGTACTACAGCAGAAGGATTTGTTTTCCACAAAGCTGAACCAACTTTTTTGATGTCAATGATTTTGATACTTCCATCTATACTTATATACTCATAAAATATTAAATAAATAAAAAAATACAGTCTTCACTGGTTATATAATCCTCTGCCATTACAAAAACGGAATTTAGGATTGACAGGTCCACCTTAGAAAAGAGAAGGGGTTGTAGGAGGGGGTGGAAGTGCTTCTGTTTAAAACCCTGTTGCCAACCAAGCGGAGAGCACCTGGGTTTCTTTAACTCCTGTCTCCCATTCCAGCCCCTCAGGCAGCCCCATTCTCTCAGAAGGTCCACAGGGCACTGGGCCTGGCAGGAGGTAATGCTCATAACTGACAGGGAACAGGAAGCCGCCATATGGATTGAGTAGCACCTTTTTCTAAAACAAGACCACAGGGGCACTTGGGTGGCTCAGTTGGTTGGGTGTCCAACTTCAACTCAGGTTAGGATCTCACAGTCTTTGAGTTCAAGCCCCGTGTCAGGTTCTGTGCTGACAGCTTGGAGCTGGAGCCTGCTTTGGATTCTGTGTCTCCCTTTCTCTCTGCTCCTCCCCTGCTCACACTCTGTCTGTCTGTCTCTCTCTCAAAAATAAATAAACATGAAAAAAAATTTTAATATATAAAAATTAAAAGAATAAAACAAGACCACTCCTACTGGCTGATCAGGGCTCGATGTCGGGGAGTGCAGGATCCAGAGTCTCCCAATTCAACAACTCACGTTAGTCCTTTATAAACCTGTACAAAGTGCATACTCTGTCAAGTTCAGCCCTATAAAAGGAAGACAGTCCCTGCTCTTAAGGAGGGGAGATGGACAAGGAAACAGGCAGTTGCAATCCAGCTGGGTAAAGTCAGAGTAAGAGGTAAGCCCAGGGTGCTCTGATAGCACACAAGAGGGACATGTGGGGAGGTCTGCCTCATTGCATTAACTCCAGGGGCACCATCCACTGGAAACACAATGTGAATGGTACCCTTCTAGTTGGGCAACATGGTAGCCCTGACCCACGCCCTGTATTGGGCTGGTGGAGAAAGCCTTCCCAGCAGAACTTCTAAACTGAGGTTTAGAAGGAAGAAAGGGGGAAATCATTTGGATAATTCACATCAGGTTCAGAATGGTGCATGCATTTACACACTGTAAGCATCACCTGACCCTTAAAGACCAGTGTGGATAGCACATCCTTGGTTGAGTAGATGAAGCATTCCCATCTCTGCCCTCTCTTATTATGAGCTGCTTAAATGTATATGAGCCTTAGTTAGGTCTTGTGAGTACTAGTTAGTACTTTATCCATAATTGTCTTGTTGAGTCCTTAAATATCTGCTAACACTGATGAGTTTGGGGGAGAAAGAGTCCGAATACAGGGCATGTCCTGGGGTGTCTGAAGACAGATTGTTACTGTGAACAAAACAGGAATAGTTCACCATATTAAACAATTAATCCTCCCACATTTCTTAAAGTCTCACCAAATTTGTGTTTGGTAGCCCACACTGCCTAGAAAACAACAAAAGAAGTGAATTCGTAAATAGAAAAATAATCTGTTTGCCAGATATGTGAACTTTCAGAAATGCACTAGCATAATTCAGGAACCCAACTCAGCACAGGTTTGAAAACAAGCATTTGGATCCTGGAAAAGTCAAACCAGTGGCACAATGTTCCATGTACACTGATGGATATCCTGAAAACCTGAACTGACAGATATGAAATGAGATCATAAAAACATCGGTATTTAAAAATGTGTTATCTACAACCTTGTTGAAGCCCCCAAATTGTAACCCTGTATCATCATTAGAAAATCTTGGGTCAGATTACATTTGATCACCAGTTATTATCACGTTTGTGTTACAAGTCACAGTGCTGCTTGTACCTCTTTGGGTTTTGAACCCCACACTGCTGGAGCCAGACTCTTAGGATACATGCTTGTAAAGATAAATTATGGACTATGGAGTCATTTTTGGAGCCATTCGTGAGATAAGTGTTGGTATTTCCAGAAGCATCCCTAAAGAAAAGACAATTTTTATGGAATAAATTTTTACCCTGGATGAATACCTCCTCCAGAGTTTATTAGAACTTCCACGAGACTAGGGAGTATTTTAGGCTGATGGTGTCAAAGTTATGTCAAAGTCCTTTGGGCTTGTAGGAGTTCATTTTGGTTTTCATTTGTCTTTGTAACACCATGAATCTTAAGAGGAAAACCTGAAGTCTCCATTCTTTTTATACCACCGGAGAAGTTGAGTGTTGTGTATAACGTCTGGTTAATGACGTTCTACTGTGTGCCTGAGAAAACCATTCTTTTTTTTTTTTTTTGAAGATTAAAAAAAATTTTTTTTAATGTTTTATTTATTTTTGAGTGTGAGAGTGTGAGCGGGGGAGAGACAGAGAGAGAGGGGAACAGAAGATCTGAAGCGGGCTCTGTGCTGAAAGCAGCGAGCCCAATGCCGGGCTCAAACTCACAAACTGTGACATCGGGACCCAAGCCGATGTCGGAAGCTCAACCAACTGAGCCACCCAGGTAACTCTGAAGATTTTTTTTTTAAGTTTATTTCTTTATTTTTGAGAATGATCAGGGGAGGGGCAGAGAGAGAGGGAGAAAGAGAATTTGTAGCAGGCTCCTCACTGTCACCACAGAGCCCTACGTGGGGCTTGAACTCACGAACCTGCGAGATCATGACCTGAGCCGAAACCAAGAGTCCAATGCTTAACCAACCGAGCCATCCAGATGCCCCTGAGAAAACCATTCTAACCTCAATCACAGATGTTACAGTTTTGTTGTGGCCCTGTGGCATCTAGACAGGTTCACATGTGCACATGTACATGGGCACAGAACCTATTGGAGACACAACAGCAGCAAAGTACCCCATGAACAGCTCAGAAAAATGTGTTTATTCTGAAATAAAATTTGCAAAGAAAAGGAAAAACAGACTTTTTCAACCTGATCAGGGTTCTGACAACTATGCAAGAGAAAGGCTGTTTTGTTTCGTTTTGTTTTGTTTCTACTTTCCCTAAGGGCTATTAGGTTTCCTCAAGGAATTAATGACCAGATCAGAGATTCCACACAAACTCTCCATTCATCACAAGTCACTTTACCTTCTATAAAACAGAATTCCTTTAAAACCTTAAGTTTTTCGAGTTCTTCTTTTCAGGCAGACGAGTACATTTCGCTTACATTGACACAGGGCATTAACTGCAGATAATGCAGATCTTTGTGACCTTCTCCTTACGAAAAAGTATAAAAATCCTATTATTGTCCCTTTTTTATTCATATCCATCAACTCTCTGGTTAAGTTCTCTCTTATTTCCACAGCACATAATCAAAGACACGGACAGTTAAAATTTTGATAACAAAACCTAGACTTGTTTGTTAAATTTGCAAGATGATTTTGTTGTTACACATCACCAATGAGGGCTTATGTGAGTGAGAATGTCAACCTTGAAAAGTCATATTTGAAAAATCCATGTTAACACCAACTACTTATGCCATTATTTATGTTAGACTGGTAGCATTTTGTAAATGAAAGGGACCATAGCGATCATCAGGGCACAGGGGAGGAAATTCTTTCAGAGCATACTGAATTACACTGTTAGAATAGATGAAGCAAGAAACGCTCAAAAAAACCCAAAAAACAAAAAACAAAAAAACACTAGATCCATATAATTTTCTGAAGCCACTCATCTGAACCAAAGTATTTTTGCGTCTGTGTGCTTTTCAAACTACTTACTGAAATATAACATGTATTGAGAGCCCTACATTCTAAGATTATGGCAAAGCTTAGAAATGAATGAAAATGTCTAGATCATCTGTATTCTTCAGAGGTCTTTTTTACTTAGCTGGGCTCCCTGTGCCTCTCTATGGCTGAAATCTTTCTATATATCCATGCAGGAAGTGTAAGCGATTATTGAAATTTTCAGTCAAAAGTCTGGTTATAATTTTTTTGTATTGTAGATGTGACCATATGTATGGTAAAACAACTAGATATTTAAATTCTGTTCTAGTCTCTCTTTGTGTCCTTGGTATCAAAAGTCAAAATCTGATGAAAGGACAAGGTTAGCGTTCACATATATATGTGCCTGCAAGCACATACACACTCCTGTGTACATATGCACAAAACGTAGCAGAGACACAATAACAGTAAAGTCACCACAAACAGTTCAGAAGACATGTCTGGCCTGAGATAGAATTTGAAGAAGGAAAAAAAGAGACATTTTCAACCTGGGGTCAGGCTTCTGACATCTACATAAGAGAAAGCCTGTGAATTCTTTACTTTCCACATAGGCTAGTATTACATTTCCTCAAGGGATTCCTTACCAGATCAGAGATAGCAAGTGTATTAGTTTGCTAGGGCTTCCATAGGCAGTACCAAAAACTGAGTGGTTTAGACAACAGATAGGTATTGTCTCACAGTTCTGGAGGCTAGAAACCCAAGGTCTAGGTGGTAGTAGAGACGGTTCTTTCTAAAAGCTATCAGGGAGCATTTGTTCCAGGCCTCTCTATTAACTTTGGAGGTTTGCAAGCAATCTGGCACTCCTTGGCTTATGTATATATCACCTCAGTCTATGCCTTCACCTTCAAGTGGCATTCTCCGTGTGTGTGTGTGTGTGTGTGTGTCCAACTTTCCCTCTTTTAATGAGGATACCAGTCATATGATTAAAGCCCACCCTAAGAACTTTATTTTAACTTAATTAATTACATCTGTAATGACCTTATTTCCAGACAACTCACATTCCGAGGTCCTGGGGGTTAGGACATGGACACAATTCAAGTTGCAGGACTGAGAAAAAGTAACCCAGCTGCCCAACAATTTTCTTAGGTCATGGAGAATAAAGGGAAACATTAAAATTAAAATAAAACATGATGATGAAAGCAAAATAGACTCCTCATCAAAACTAGTACCTGGCTCACAAGAATATTTACTGAGTATCCAAATGGAGTAGGCAGTTCCTAATCATGAGATTAATTGAAATTCCCAAGTGTTTTAATTTTGGAGAGAAATGAAAGCTCCCACATTGTGTGGCTAATAAATGTGATCTAATATTTTTCACTAATTGAAATGGAGTGAAACCACAGAATCATAACTCATGACTCTGAAGACTCTAAGGTAGGGGATTCTAAAGACCACCTTGAGTCATGGATGAAGAAACTGGAACCCAGACACATTAAATGAGTTCAGGTCACATGGCTAGTTAGTGGGAGATCAGAAACTGGAATTTTGATCCCTGATTTTTATTTCTAACACAATGACCTTTCCACTGATCCCAGAGTAAGAAGCTGACTGACCATGACCTACTACTCCAAATTATAGAATGTCACACGATCTATTGCATGCTTGCTTCTAAATTTCTATTTGTGGGGGTGCCTGGTCAGTTGAGCATCAGACTTTTAATTTTGGCTCAGGTCATGATTCTGGGGTTGTGGGATTGAGCCCCACGTCAGGCTCCGTGCTGAGCATGGCTCCTGCTTGGGACTCTTTCTCTCCCTCTGCACTCATGTGCTCTTTCTCTCTAAAAATTAAAAAAAAAAAAAGTTCTAATGTTTTTGATTTATATTTGTACCTAAAAGTTGTCTGAACACTAGTTGGAATTAGGATATATGAGGAAGAAAAAAAGCAAATGGTTTCCTACCCCTGCACCCCCAAATCCAAGTCTTCAATATTCTCTCATGGTTAAAGGAGTGGTTATTTCAGAGCCTGAAAGGGGAAAATGTACTTTTTAAAAGGACAGTTCCATTGGACACCACTTAAGTGATCAAACTTAATCTCACGGCTAGAGTTAGAACTTGACATCACATGCCTCCTGATAGGATGCAATAAGTATATAGAATCACCTACTAAATGTTCTTCCAAAAATATTTAACCTGGATCTAATCAAACCTTTAGGATTAACCTTCACACTTACAGAAAATACTGGGAATAAAAGCACACAGTAAACAATACCATGAGGAAACAATCAGACAAATCTAGAGTCTGGGACACTCCAAAAGTCAAGTAGCTTAGCCTCTTTAAAAAGTCGATATTATGAAATATATATATTATATATTTTATTATTTATTTTATATTTTTATTATGTATATATAATTTATATATTATAACTGCAACCAGTCAAGGTCTACACATTGCATCTAACGGTTATGTTAATATCTATTATTTTATGTATGACTAAATCATCCCTGGAAGAACACATAAAAACCCTTGTGCTGTGTCTATGGAACATCAAAAGCTAACCCTATACTTAATGGTGAAAGAAAGTTTTCCTCCTAAGATTAGGAGAAAGATAAGGATATCTGATCTTACCACTTCTATTCAACATAGTACTGGAAGTTCTAGTACAATTAGGCAAGAAAAAGAAATGAAAATCAGACTGGAAAGGAAGAAGTAACTTCCTAACCAGTTGGTTAGGCATGCAACTCTTGATTTTGGGTCATGTCACAATCTCACAGTTTGTGAGATTGAGCCCTGCATTGGGCTCTGCACTGACAATGCAGAGCCTGCTTGGGATTCTCTCTCTGCCCCTCCCCCATTCATGGCCTCTCTCTCTCTCTCTCTCTCTCTCTCTCTCTCAAAACAACAACAACAAAACAAAAACACAATTTCTCAAGTAGTCAAACACAGAGCTATCACACAACCCAGCAATTACACTCCTAGGAATATACTCAGGACAATCAATGGTCTATGGTTTACTATTTTAACAATTCTTTGGGTCACATCTGTCTCATCTGTGCTCACTCATGTGGCCACAGGCAGCAGGTGAATCAGAAGAGGCTGGACTCCAAAGGACTCAGCTGGGAAAGCTGGAATGTATAGGCCTCTCTCTTCTCATGGTCTTTCATGCTAGGATTCTTCATGGTGTGGTGGTCACATGGAAGTGTTCCAAGAGGCAAAGGCAGAGGCTGAAAGGCCTGTTGCAACTCCTGGATTTGCATGCTATCACTTTGGGCACTTCTGTAGGTCAGTGAAAGTTACTAGAACAGCCCAGACCCCAAGTATGGACATATAGACTCTACCTTTTGATGGAAGTACCTGTAAAATATTTTTGTCATGTTTTCCAGTCATCCACAGGAGGCAACAAGAAGACCCTAATCATCCAGAGAAAAGTCTGGAAGGGGAAGAAAGAGAAGACTCCTAAAAGGAGGTTCCAAGACATGAAGATAAGCAATGCCTAATTCCAGTCTTCCTTGGACCTGCCAACTACACATACCTCCTCAAACCTAAAGGAGAGAAGAGTCAGACAATACATTTCTCTGCCTTTCATTAAAACTACAATAGTGGTTTCCATTTATGAGCAAGGAAACCCGAAGTTTATCAGTTCAAAACTCACTAAAGTCACATAAAATTTAGAATTAAAGTACAGAGATTGCTAGCTACTGAAGGGGAGGGTCTCATACAGAGTCTAAAGATCGGTACCTCCTCATTGTCATCATTTTGGTTCCATTTTTACACCACGTTGTGCTTTTTACACATTGTATCTTCCAATATTTGTCCTATGACAAAAGTACCTTAATGAGTCCAAATTTATTAACGGAAGGCAGGCAAAGGGAAGCTAAGTGAGTTGTTCAAGGTTACTTGAGTTAGCAATGGAAGAGTGGGAATTCAAACCCAGGTAGGCTGACCCAGCTCCCACTCATAACCACAACCCCACCCTGCATTTATAAATAAATGTCTATTGTTGATGGTGATGATGATGCAGATTATGATTATCACTTTGTTCTTTCAAAAGCCATGGTATAGAAGGGTTTTCATTCTGTTTCTCTTTTTTTAAAGGTTTATGTATTTTTGAGAGAGAGAGATCAAGCAGGGAAGGGGGAGAGAGAGAGACAGAGACAGAGAATCCTAAGCAGGCCCCAAGCAGTCAGCACAGAACCCACTGCTGGGCTCAAACTCACAAACCGTGAGATCATAACTTGAGACAAAATCAAGAGCCAGATGCTTAAGTGATTGATTGAGTCACCCAGGTGCCCCATCATTCTGGGGTTTTTTGTTTGTTTGTTTTTTGAGAAGAAATGACTGTGTAAATAGAACAAAAAAAAAAAGCCAAATAAATCAATACCGCACAAACTACCGCCAATAGTATTTTCCATGAGAATAAAAACAAAACAAAACAAAACAAAACACTATAGGGTTGTATTTGCAACAACTGTTGGCAGTCTCTGTTCTGGGTGCTTCTGTATGTTGCCTTATTTCAGGTAGATTCTGTCCCCACGGTATAGATGAAAAAGAGGGAAAATGGAAATAATTAGACTTACCCAAGATCACACCATAGGCCTTTGTTCTTGAATTCTTTCTAAAATGATACTTTACAAAAAGATTTTAGTAAAATAGCCCTTCTTTTCCTACCATACCCTATAAAACTAAAATTAATTTGAAGATAGTTTTCAATAACAGCCAAGCACAGGATTTTAGCAAACATCGGTCAAGTTCTCTTATGAAGGCTTCCCCTACCCACCTCATCGTATTTGTCAGAACCTTCTAGCCTTTTGAGGAACAAATGCCTCTCTGAAAGTTTAAAAAACAAATTCCTCAAACCCATTATATCACCAATAGTGAAATCTTCATCACTAATCTTTGGGATAACCAATTTTCATGGCAGCAAACATAAACAGTTCAGGGAACAGAAATTATTTCAGATCCTGAATCTTGGTCAGGAAAAACTGACAGAAGTAAGAATTGCAGTTATTGGGTAAAACTGAAATAATTCACATTTTTAAAAAAATGGCCTGAGAGGGGTGCATGGGTGGCTCAGTCAGTTAGGCGGCTGACTCTTGATTTCAGCTCAGGTCATGATCTCATAAGGAATGGAACCCACGTGGAGCTCTGTGCTGACTGTGCGGAGCCTGCCTAGGACTCTCTCTCTCTCTCTCTCTCCCTCTCTCTGCCCCTACCCCATTCATGCGCTTGCTCTCATGCACTCTAAATAAATAAATAAATAAATAAATAAATAAATAAATAAACAAACAAACATTTTAAAAAATGGCCTTAGAGGCTTTAATTCTTTTTTAAAATAGAGAGATTGAGGGGCGCCTGGATGGCGCAGTCGGTTAAGCGTCCGACTTCAGCCAGGTCACGATCTCGCGGTCCGTGAGTTCGAGCCCCGCGTCAGGCTCCGGGCTGATGGCTCGGACCCTGGAGCCTGTTTCTGATTCTGTGTCTCCCTCTCTCTCTGCCCCTCCCCCGTTCATGCTCTGTCTCTCTCTGTGCCAAAAATAAAAAATAAAAAATAAAATAGAGAGATTGAGAACCTTTCAAAATAAGATCTTCGCAGATTAAGCAAGATGTCAGCAATGTTAGGACAGGTTTTCCCTCCCACTCTGCTCAATAAAAAAGTTTCAACATTGGTGCCTGGGTGGCTCAGTCGGTTGAGCATCCAACTTCAGCTCAGGTCATGATCTCCCATTCCTGGGTTTGAGCCCTGCATCTGGCTCTTGCTGACAGCTCAGAGCCTGGAGCCTGCTTTGGATTCTGTATCTCCCTCTCTCTCTGTCCCTCTCTGTCTCTTAAAAAATAAAATAAAACATTTAAAAAATTAAAAAAAAAAAAGGTCTCAACATTGGTCCAGCAGAGCATCTTTTATCTTCCAAAGAGCATTAAGTATCAGACTATATACATAAAATTCACCCATATCAAGTGTATCAATGATATTTAGTAACTTTACCAAGTGATACAACCATAATCATAAATCCGTGTTAAGTATAGTTTCATCTTACTGACCCAAGACAGATCCATCTCTCATGCCCATTTACTATTGATTTCCCTTCCCTGTTCTAACCACACGTTCTCATTTAGCGCCTGTCTTTATAAATTTGCCTTTTCTATATATTTCATCCAAATACAATATGTGCTTTCTTGTGTACGGCTTCTTTCACTCATCATGTCTCTGAGCTTCTATGATGCAACACGTGTTAGAGGCTTGTTCCTTTTGGATGCTATAAAGTAGTCCATTGCATGGATATGCCACATTGTGTCCCTCCCTTCAATGGTTGATGGACACTTAGGTTGTTTCCATTTGGGACTATTATGAATAAAGTTTCTATGAACATCCATGTGCAAGTCTTTGTGGGAACACAGGTTCTCGTTTCTCTTGGGTAGGTACCTAGGAGTGGAATTGCTGGTCATATGATCGTTTTATGTTTTAATGTTTTGAAAAACTACCAAACTATTTTCCACAGTGGTGTGGCTGATTTTTGACACGAGGAAGATTATTCGCTTGGAACTGGTCTAAAATCCAGCTGCTACTTCCCACGCACCCCCAACCAGAAGCATCAGCTTGCACTCCCCTGGGCTCCAGTCTGGACTACAGGTCTGAGGATAAGATTTAGCGACAGAATTTGTTGAGTTGCCATCACAGTCTCTACCTAGGGAGAGCCTAAAAAAAATCATAATGGGTATAGAAAAGTTAAAAGAACAAAAAATGATTCTGAACTGAGGTAGCCCACAGTAACTTTTAATGGGTACAGAAATTTCCATTTGGGATAATGAAAAAGTTCTGGAAATGAGTAGTGGTGATGGTTGTACAACATTATGAATACATTAATGCCACTGCATTGTCCACTTAAAATGGTGGACTTAAAATGTCCACTTAAAATGCTAAAATAGTACAATTTATGTTATGTATGTTTTGCCACAATTTTTTTTTTTTTTTTTAGAAAGAGAAAAACAGCATCTGGTCACCACATTCCTTTGCAGAAGCTCTTCATGGTCTGGCCATCACACTCAGAATAAAACCCAAATTCTTTACCAAGGCATACATATCGTGCACAATCTGGCTCCCACCCCTCTTTGCTGCCTGTCCTGTGCCTCTGTCATTCTTGGTCACTTCACTGTGGCCATGGTGGCCTCCTTTCTGTTTCTTGAACATGAAGACTTTCTGGCCTCTAGGCCTTTGTTCCTGTTGGGCCCTCTGTCAGGGAGGCTTTCCTAGCTCTCTTGGCAGCCTCAATTTCACCCTTCAGTACTGGACTCAAATTCATCTATCTCAGAGAGGCCCTTCTTCAAGCAGCCTCCCCATGTCTGTCTGGGGGGTCTACCTCTTTCTCCCACCTCTCTCTCTCTCTCCTCCAACACCACTCTGTTTATTTCCTTCCTAGCACTTATTACAAATAGTAATTATTTTTACTGTTTTATTGTCTGCCTTCCCCACTAGAATTAAGCTCCATGGTAGCAAGCTCCTTCTCTGTTTTGTTTATACTCTATCCCTAGCAAAAGCATGCTGCCTGGGACAGAGCAAGCCTTTGATAAATATTGTTGAATATGATGAATAAATAAGACAGAGCTTTCAAGTGTCAAGGAATGAGACTTAATTACATTTTTAACTATGCTAAGCTTGCCTTTAAACATTCATTTTGCAGCTGATTTTCTAATAAAAAATAATAGCTCTCATTGGCCTAGTTAGTTTCACATTAATGATTTTTACAAGACTCTTTCCCACACATAAGTATAATATGGGAAAAATATAACCTAGGAAGACTTACTTCCCTTGTATCAGTTATTCAAAAAAAATTTATAAGAGAAAAGATTAAGATATTTCTTAAGCTCCTTTACAAATTAAAAAAAAAAAAAATAAGATCATGCAAAAAGGCATCACACACCCTCTGACAAAATATTTTCCAGAACAAAACTGGTTTCTTTGCTAAAAGTCCAAAGAATGAATGCTAAATTCTAAAATTATAATGGGGAGTGGACAAAAAAAATTTCTGCGAGAGATGGTAGAAAATTGAATTCACAAATTAAAAGTCTGTGATATATACAGAGCCCAACTCTTGCTATGTGACAAATGTACTATTTGTAACAAAAGTGACAATTTCAGAATTATGTGTCTTCATAATACACAATGACAGTGCCTCTGTTGGGCAAAATTGTAAAATGTAGAGAATTCCCTTTGCAGTTCCATCCTGTCTTCAGGGCATTTAGTACCCTCTCCCAATATGGCGCCTTGCCCTGAACTGTCTCCTAAGAGAGCATTCCATCATCTGTCCCAATTAAAACCTATCTATCCTATGTCTTATCCTTCATGCCACCATTATAGGCAGAAAAATCTGATAAACTAAACCATAATGACGTGTTAATGGAACCCAAAGCATTTATAGGCCAGCAAAGATTGTTCACTAACATATGTGTTAGCAGTGGCCTCTTAAAAAGAATGCCTTTAACAAGAAGGTGTGGCTGCATGGCTTTAGTGGTGATGCAGAGGAAACAAGATGGGGACAAAGGCTTTAGAGGAAACAATAGAGTCTGAGGTGCCTACAGAATACAGGGAGAGGAGATGGCCAGCAGGTCTTTGCATATGTGAGTCTGAAACTCATGAGAGAGATTTGGGCTGGAAAAATAGACCTGGGAGTAGCAGCACATGAATGATAATTAGAAATATGGCAGCACCAGTACCTTGGATGGTCCAGGAAAAGCGTGTCGAGTGAGAAGACACTAGCACTCCTCTTGGTTTCTGCTTGCACCCTGTTGGTCTGCCCTCTCGGAGGCTCTGCTGCCATTACTGCCAGTCCCATTCCCCTCTCAAGTGAGCAGCTAGAGTGGTCTCCTTGATAACTTGATTCATCTCCTCAAAATGCCCCAGTGACATCCCATCTCACTGAGAAGAGACAAGGTCTTGACAGTGGCTTACAAGGCCCTACAGGATCTGGAGACAATTCTCTCTCAGACTTCATCTCCTACTGTTTGCTCATTGCCACCACAGGGGCATCTGACCTGTTATCATACACTGCAGGCACATTCCTTGCCTGACTGTCTTTGCACTGTTGCTCCCTCTGCCTGGAATGTTCTTTCTCTATATATCCACATGCCTGTTTCTTTACCACTTTTTTTCAAAGGCTTTGTTCAAATGTCATCATCTCAAAGAGATGCTTTCTGAGTTAGATGATTCAGATCTCTATTCTGACCACCTTTCTTTAAATCCTCCCTCCCCACCCCATACTCTCTACTCCCATTTTCTTTTCTTTTCTAAAGCATATATTAAATTCAAGCTTTTGTAATAATGTATTTTATTATGTATACATTTAAAATTTTCTCCCAGGGCAGGGAGTTTTTGTTTATTTTGTTCACTGACAGATCTTAGAACTTAGAACAGTGCCTAGTGTTTAGTAGGCTCAATATCTATTAGTTAAATGCTGAATGAAGTCTAAGAAGGGAAGGAATCCTGAGGAACTATAACATTAAGTAGTAGATAGAGGATCAGCTCCCCTAAAAAGAAATTGATAAAGAACTTCATAGAAGACAAAAGAAAGGTAGGAGGTTATGATTTAAACAAATAAAAGAGGAAGTGTTTCAAGATGAAAGAAATAGCCAACAGTGTCAAACGCTGACCAAGAGTCAAACAACATGACGACTGAAGAACATCCAATGGATTTAGTAACAAGGAGTGTGTTGACCTTGGTGAGAGAGGTTTCAGTGACACGTGACTGAGACAAATTAGAAAAATTTCAATAGAACATACTAAAAGTTAAGCAAAAAGGAAAGTAAAAAGCTAAGCCATGAAATCATCAAGCTTATAAAATATAGATATCAGATTTTATCATTTGTTTCAGTTGTTGCTGTATAACAAACCATCCCAAAACTTAATGATTTCAGACAGCAAACCATTTGGCTAGCACTCAGCATTCTACAGGTTGATTTGGTTCAGGTGGGCATTCTGCTTCACATGATGTCAGCTGGGGCTGCAACCATCTGGGATAGGGGTCAGCAAACTTCCCTCCCAAGGGTCAAACAGAAAATATTTCAGGTTTTGCAAGTTGTAAGGGCTCTATCGTGACTCTTGATGCTGCCACTGTAAGGAGAAAGCAGCCACAGATGATATATAAATGAACGGGCATGGCTATGTTCCAATAAAACTTTATTTACAAAATCAGGTGGTAGGCCACATTTGACTGAAAGCCATAATTTGCCCACTCAGGATTTTGAGGCTCAACTATGGTGGTATATCCAAGATGGCTCGCTCCTGGAGTCCCTTGGTACTCCTCTATGTTTCTTCTTCATGTGGCTTGGGCTGTTGACAACACGGCGTCTGGTTCCAAAAGTGAAGTGGAAGTTGTCAGGCCTTCTAAAGTTTAGGCCTGGAGCTTGCATAGCATCACTTCCACCATATTCTGTCAGCTAAAGTGAGTCCCAGGGCCTGCTCAGATTCAAGGAAGGGAGCTATTCAAGGGTATAAATATCAGAAGGCATGGTTAACTGGAGGCTATCAAATGCAACACACTGCCACATAATTCTGAGGTTTTTGCTTATTAAAACTATATTCCAGGGGTGCCTGGCTCAGTCAGTAGAGCATGACTCTTAATCTCAGGGTCATGAGTTCAAGCCTCATGTTGGTCATGGAGCCTACTTAAAAAAAAAAAAAGAAAAAGAAATGAAATAAATAAAATACTTCCAAAATAAAATAAAGTAAAATAAGATAAAGTGAAATGAAATAAAATAAAACAAAATTAAATTAAATTAAAATAAAATAAAATAAAACTATGTTTCCTTCCATATTCTGTCTAGAGACCCTTACCTGGGGAAAAGATTCAGTGACTTGTGAAGCCATCTTTTCTCTCCAACACTGATCCTTTCAAGAGTTGTTTTTTTGTATCATCAATTGAAAGAGTGTATGAGTTGTTATTTTAAGACAGGCTGAGAAATTACTTCCTTCTCATTAGCCTGAGAAAACTCTAGTCTTCTTGTACTCACCCTTGAAAATGCTCTTTTGAACACACTGTACTTAAGTTATAAGGCACCCCAACCCATTAAACCTAGATTATAAGCGTGATAGGAAAGGGGTTATTAGCAGTAAGATCAAAGCATTCATACTTAACTACTTGATGATCTATCAGAGTGATATTATTTTGTGAAAGTAAGTAAATTATAATCTATATGTAGTATATTCATTCATTTGTTCATCGATTTTTAAAATTTTTATTGAACACACTAATGGTTGGGCGTTGTGCTAGATTGTGGTATATACGACCATCACTTTGTCCTTAATGTAGAACTGTAGCCCCTTACATGACCTTGACCCTACAGAAAACAAAGACTGCAGACAGCAAATATTTTCAGTGGACTGAAAAAAAAGGTAGGAATTTAGTACTCATAAAAATATTGAGCCATAAGAAAAAATACATACAATATATATACTATATTATATCACATACCATATATATATATATACACACACACATACACACACACACACACACACACATACATATTTTAGGTTGACAATATGGCTTGATTTATCCAGACTATTTTAATTTTTTTATTTGTTTTTGAGAGAAAGAGAGAGCAGGAGCAGGAGACACAGAATCTGAAGCAGGCTTTAAGCTTTGAGCTGTCAGCACAGAGCCTGATGTGGGGCTCGAACCCACAAACTGTGGGATCATGACCTGAGCCGAAGTGAGTTGCTTAACCGACTGAGACACCCAGGTGCCCTATCCAGACTATTTTAATCAAATAGTTTTATTGATAAGAAAGTAATATTAGAACATTATGAGAAGGTTCTATCCGTTAAAAAGTATGACCAAAAAATACTAAATATGTGCTCATATGCCAGGGGCTACAAGATGTCACCAGATGAATTAGCACATCTTCTTCATATTAATTTTAATTTAATATTTCCAGAGAAAAATGTTTTAACTAGTAAGTAATTTAAAACATTATTGTGACCTCAATACAATAAAACTACAAAATATTTTAAAGACCTTTAGAGGTGAAAATTAAAACACTCGATTAAACAACACTTACGTGAAAGTGGAAGTAAAAACCACAAAAGCAGGATTTCTAAAAAATGACAATAATGAAAGTATTACATATGAGAAACTATAGGATACATTAGAGCAGCGACCAGAGGAAAATTCATAGCCTTACATACTTATGTAAATAATAATAAAAGACAGAAAACAAGCGAATGAAATGCCAACTGATAACAGCTAGAAAACCAAAACTAAGTCAACCAAAAGAAAGTTCAAGGAAAGAAGTAATACATATTAATTAATAGGGTAAAAACCCCAGAAAAATAGTATAACTAATTAATAAATAAAAAAAATACTTCCTTGGAAGTGGAGGAAAACACTAGCTAACCTAATCAAGAAGACAAAAAGGCATAAATAAATAAAAAAGAAAAGTGAAAAGTTTTAAAAGGGAGGAAATTTTTTAAATCATGAGACCATACTCACAATCCTTCACAAATAAAATTGAAAACTTAGATGAAATGGATAACTTCCTAGAAATACAGTTTTATAAAACTGACCTTAGTAGAGAGAAAATGTTTAAGCAGACAAATTTTCATAGGAGTATTAAGGACTATTTCAAAGAACTACCCCATAAAAAATCACCACACTCAGATGATTTCACAGGGGATTTCCATCAAACTTTCAAATTTGAATAATCCCAATGCTATATGAATTATTCCAGAGCATAGAAAATAGAAACTTCTAAATTTTTTATAAAGATTAACATTTATACTTAAACCTAATAAATATAGCGCACACCAAAAACCTAAAGATCAGACTCACTTATGAATATTGATGCATAAAAAACCCACAAAACACCTCATTTAAAAATATATCATGATCAAGCGGAATTTATTTTAGGAATGCAAAAATGGTTTGGTTTAGGAAATCCTTTAACATAATTCACCATATTAGTATAAGAAGAAAAGTTAGGGGTGTCTGGGTGGCTCAGTCCGTTAAGCGTTTGACTTCGGCTCAGGTCATGATCTCACAGCTTGTGAGTTTGAGCCCTGCGTCAGGCTCTGTGCTGACAGCTTGGAACCTGGAGCCTTCTTCGAATTCTGTGTCTCCCTCTTCTCTGTGCCCCTCCCCTGCTCATGCTGTCTCTCTCTCTCTCTCTTTCAAAAATAAATAAACATTAAACATTTTTTTAAAGAAGAAAAGTTATATGATTGTTTCCCTAAATGCCGCAAAGGCTTTTGATAAAATTCAATATTCATTCCAATACTCAATAAAATAAGAAGATAGATATTTCCTTAATATAATAAAGCATACCTAAGCCCAAAAGCCAGCTTTTTATTTAATTGGAAAACATTAGAGATGTTACCACTAAAGTATGGTAAGGATGCCAACTATCTCTACTATTTAACACAATATTGGAAGTATCAGCCAATAAAATTAGACAGGTGGAAGCAATTTGAGGCATAAGAATTAGAAAAGTGGAAGTAAAATGATCTATGTAGATGATATGATAGTAGATATGCAAAACTCCAGAGATTCAATGATAAAACTTAAATAATAAAATAATTCAATGATATAGCAGGATGTAAAACTAACCCACAGAAATCAATAGCTTCATATCGACAAATAATAACCAATTAGAAGAGATTTTGAAAACAAAAGCCTCAATGACAACAGCAACAACAACAAAGCTAAAATACTTAGGTATTAACAAGAAATGTGTAACAGTTCTATGAGGAAATCTTTAAAACACTCCTGAAAGATGTAAAAGTAAACTTTATGGAAAGACATCCCTTGTTTTTGGAAAGTATGCCCCATTATAAAGATGTCACTTATCCCTAAATTATAAATGTAATGCAATCCAATAGAAATGCCATTAAGCCCCGAATAGCCAAAGTAATGTTGAAAAAGAAAACCAAAGTGGAAGCATAACAATTCTGGACTTCAAGTTGTATTACAAAGCTGTAATCATCAAGACAGTATGGTACTGGCACAAAAAAAAGACACATAGACCAATGGAACAGAATAGAGAACCCAGACATGGACCCACAAATGTATGGCCAACTACTATTCAACAAAGCAGGATAGAATATCTAATGGAGAAAAGACAGTCTCTTCAGCAAATGGTGCTGGGAAAACTAGACAGCAACATGCAGAAGAATGAACCTGGACCACTGTCTTACACCATACACAAAAATAAACTCACAATGGATGAAAGAACTAAATGTAAGACAGGAAACAATTGAAATCCTAGAGGAGAAAACAGGCAACAACCTCTGTGACCTTGGCCACAGCAACTTCTTACTA
The DNA here is from genome assembly GCF_028018385.1 of Neofelis nebulosa. Classification (NCBI taxonomy): domain Eukaryota; kingdom Metazoa; phylum Chordata; class Mammalia; order Carnivora; family Felidae; genus Neofelis; species Neofelis nebulosa. Next base: position 123,057,784 of record NC_080785.1, on the reverse strand, counting down.
GACATGTGTCCAGAAACAAGTGAAACAAAACCAAAAATGAACTATTGGGACTTCATCTAGATAAAAAGTTTCTGCACAGAGAAGGAAACAATCAAAACTAAATGGCAACCGCTGGAATGCAAGAAGATATTTGGAAATGTCATATCAAATGAAGGGTTAGTATCCAAAATCTATTTTAAAAAAAAAACTTATCAAACTCACTCAAAAAACAAATAATCCAGTGATGAAATGGGCAAAAGACATGAACAGACACTTTTCCAAAGAAGACATCCAGATGGCTAATGACACATGAAAAAATGCTCAACATAGCTCATCATCAGGGAAATACAAATCAAAATCACAATAAGATACCACTTTGTGCCTGTCAGAATGGCTAAAATTAATCACCCAGGAAACAACAGATGTAAATGAGGATGCAGAGAAAGGGGAACACTTTTGCACTGCTGGTGGGAATGAAAACTGGTGCAGCCACTCTGGACAACAATATGGAGATTCTTCAAAAAATTAAAAATAGAAATACCCTATGACCAGCAATTGCACTACTAAGTATTTATCCAAAGGATACAAAAATGCTGATTCAAAGGGGCACATGCACCTCAATGTTTATAGTAGCATTATCAACAAGGGCCAAAGTATAGAAAGAGCCCAAAAGTCCATCCACTGAGGAATGGATAAAAGAGATGTGGTATATATATACAATGGAATATTACTCAGTGATCAAAAAGAATGAAATCTTGCCATTTGCAACAATGTGGTTGGGACCAGAATGTATTATGTTAAGTGAAATTCAGTCAAAGAAAGGCAAATATCACATGATTTCATTCATATGTGGAAATTAAGAAACAAAACAGATGAACATAAGGGAAGGGAAGGAAAAATAAGATAAAAACAGAGAGGGAGGCAAACCATAAGAGACTCTTAAATACAGAGAACAAACTGAGGGTTGCTGGAGGGGTGTTGGGTGGGGGGATGGGCTAAATGGGTGATGGGCATTACAGAAGGCCCTTGTTGGAATGAACACTGGGTGTTACATGTAAGTGATGAATCACTAAATTCTATTCCTGAAACCATTATTAAACTGTATGTTAACTAACTTGGATTTAAAGAAAATGAAAAATAAAAATAAATACCATTAAACTTTTGCTTCTAGAGCTAGACAAGTTGCTTTTAAACTTCACCCATATTTTAAATATAAAGCACACAAGAATAGCTAGAAAAACTGAAAAAGAAAGGCAAGGAGGGAGGACTAGCCCTGGTGGACATTAAAACTTACTATGAACCTCTATAATTAAAACTGTATAATATTATAACATAAATAGACAGACCAGCACAAAAGAATAGGAAATCCAGAAACAGACTCAAGTCTATATGGAAACTTAGCAGCAGACTATATAGTCAGGATAAATTCCCAGAAGTGAGATGGAGCAAAGGTCAAATACAGGTATTTTAAAATATTTTTAGATACTTTTAGGTATTAGGAATTTTTAGATATTAAAATTTTTTTTAATATTTATTTATTTTTGAGAGAGAGAGAGAGAGAGCATGAACCAGGGAGGAGGAGAGGGAGAGGGAGACACAGAATCTGAAGCAGGCTCCAGGCTCCGAGTTGCCCGCACAGAGCCCGATGCGGGGCTCGAACCCATGAACTATGAGATCATGCCCTGAGCCAAAGTCAGTAGCTCAACCGACTGAGCCACCCAGGTGCCCCAGAAATTTTTAGATATTATTGCCTATTTTACCCATGGTCTCACCAACAGCGTGTATTGTCAAGTTTCTATTTTTGCCATTTGAATAAGTGAACGTGGTATTTCAGTGCTGTTTTAATTTGCATTTTCTTATTAAGAGTGACATTTCATTTAAGAGCTATTTTTCATATTTTTATACTTGTCTTTTTATCAAGATAATTTAGATACATTAAACTGTACACATCTTAAGTGTTCAGTTCAATGAATTTTGACAATTGAATACACCTGTGCAACCACCACTCAGAACAAGATCTAGAGCATTTCCATCACCCTCGAAAGTTCCCCTGTGTTTCTTTCAAGTCAATTCTCCCACTATCTCCAGACACAACCACTTTTTCTGATTTCTATCACCATAGATGAGCTTTGCTTATTCTTGGACTTTGTATGAATGGAATATACAATGTACCCAATATACATGTCTGATTTTTGTGTGTCTGATTCTTTTGGTCAACATAATTTTTTAGATTCATCCATTAATCCACGTTGAGCATTAGCGCATTCCTCTATTTTACAAAGTAGAATTCCATTCTATGGATATAGCACAGTGTTTGCAAGATTAAATGTTATCTTCTATATAAATATCTATATATCTATTTCACTGTTCAAGAACAGAGTTGTAAAACATGGAAAGGGAGAAGAATAGAATGAATCCTGTAGTGTTTGCTTGGAACTGAGGCTAATAGTATGATCTCACAGTTTTTAATATATGTAGACAGACATAGAAATAGCTATAGATATGTGGGAGTATATGTGTGTATGTGCATGTATATACATACATGTATTCCCAGGTTCTATTCTACTGAATGTGGAAGCAGTGTCATTCCAATAGTAATGGGTACACCCACCACCTATACCTTGATTTCTAAACACCAAAAAAAGAATCAGGGCTCCTTGGAGAAATGACCGATTCCAGGATAAGCAGAGAAAATACAATGTCATTCTGGAACATCTTCTGCCAGACACTAAAGACACTTTCAAAAGCTGATATGGTATCTCCAAAGGACAGAGGAGCCACCATGAAGGTACTTTCGCTGGCCAAATTTCAGACACTATGAGCAGCAGAATGAATAAAAATAGAAATGGATTGTAACACATTAAATTTTAAAAATCCACTAGTCCATCTTGCTAATAAAAATAAAAATTAATATTGAGTAGAGAGAAAGCTTCTTTTTAACAGAATAATACCAACTAATAAATGTGGGAGAAATAGCAGAAATAGAAAAATAACCATTTTACAATCACCATAGTAATAATGGACTCAGACAAAAAATCACCATAAGGTGGAAGGTTGTTGGAAAACAAGGTATTCACATGATCGTATGTGAATTACTTATTAATTATACAAGGAAACTGTATTGTTATAATGATAGACTTAGCAGGTACTAGATTAACCAAGTGATCAAAGTGAACATGGCCAATAATTGCACACACTGATATCATGTGCCCCTGAGGGAATACACTGAGAAGTACACAGTATTCCATCCAAAAATGTTGAATCTCATCATAAGGAAAGACTCAGAGTTCCAAATTAAGGAACATTTGCCACTGGAGCTTGGGATCCAAAAACATCAATGACATGAAAGACAAAAAAGGAGACTAAAAAAATAAGACAACAAAACGCAATGTGTCATGCTTGATTGGATCCCAGAGCTGGGGGAAATTACTTTATAGGACATTACTGAGACACTTGGGGGGAATTTGAATATAGACTATATGTTAGGTAATAATAGTACAACCATGTTCAATTTCTTGAACATATCAAGTAGCTAGAGATTATGTGGGAGAATGTCTTCTTTGTAGATATAAGTGTTCAGGGGTAAAGTGTCATCATACCTGCAACCATCTCTTAACTGGTTAAGAAAAAAGAAAGGAAATATTTTTATTTTTGTGTAGGTCTCTATCTTTCTACATACACATGAGAAGAGAGAGAAATCAAATGGGTGTGACAAAATGTTAACAATTGTTAAATCTGAAGGAAAACGGATGTTGATTATACTGTTTTTTCAAGTATTCTATAGATTCAAGATTTTTCAAAATAAAAATTTGAGGGGGAAACCATAATTTTTGGCATCAAATGGGGATAATACAGGGGCGCCTGGGTGGCTCAGTCGGTTAAGCGGCCGACTTCGGCTCAGGTCATGATCTCGTGGTCCGTGAGTTTGAGCCCCGCGTCAGGCTCTGTGCTGACAGCTCAGAGCCTGGAGCCTGTTTCGGATTCTGTGTCTCCCTCTCTCTCTGCCCCTCCCCCGTTCATGCTCTGTCTCTCTCTGTCTCAAAAATAAATAAATGTTAAAAAAAAAAATTTAAAAAAAATGGGGATAATACAGTTCAAGATATTTTCTTTGAAACAGTAGACTTCCAAAAATGTTTAGACTGACCATGCCTGCTTTGAGCTCTGACTCTAGATGCAAGGAAATAAAAACACACAATCTTCAAGGTTACTTGAAGGTGAAAGTCTCTTCAACAGAGAGGGTTAAGAAGCTTTACCTGGGGGATGGACGGCATTCTTTTGGAGCTAGCTGACCGCTTGAGGTTAGAGCAGATCAGAGTCATGGCTGGGAGCAGACATGTATTTCATCCCCACAGCCATCCCTTTGAGATCTTCTGGGAGTGGCCACCATTCCTTCAAGGAACTGCTGCCTCCCCTCCAGGTGCTTCAGTCAGGGTTGCTGATCGCAGAACCCTGTCCCCTGGCCAAAGTTGGATTGGCCAGCAATACACTCCAGCCTTGAGGCCACAGTGATTAGGCCAGGGAAAGGTAAATGACCTTAGCTGGACCAATCAGGCTCCTTTCCCAATATTTTACTTATGGATTCTTGGAGAGAAAATCTCTTACTCTCCTCTAGGATCCTTTGGACAGGATGATGTAAACCTGGGGCTGCCTGTAACCAGCAACCAAAAGAATGAAGACTATTGCAGTTGGTAGCTGTGCTGTTTTACAGGGTGAGCCTCAGGCAAAATGGGAGGGATCCACTTTGCTTCAGGCTTCTTCAAGTTACTGCCACCCTGTGGTACCAGTTTCCTCCTGGTGATCTTCTGGCTTCTGGGTCACCTGGTCCTGGACACAGGCAACATCTTGTACTACAGACCAATCTCTATTTTGTAAATCATGTGGCACATATGCACACACACGCACACACACACACACACACACCTCTGCAAAATGCCTTCTTTTTTTTTTTTTTTTTAATGTTTATTTATTTTGAGAGAGAGCAAAGAGGAGGGACAGAGAGAGGAGAGAGAGAATCCCAAGCAGGCTCTGCACCATCAGCACAGAGCCCAACATGGGGCTCTATCTCACAAACTGTGAGATCATGACCTGAGTCAAAATAACGGATCAGATGCTTAACAGACTGAGCCATCTACGCACCCGGCAAAACGCCTTCTTATTTGTCAAGTCCTTGCATTCTCATACATTATTCTTTTTTTTTTTTTTTTTTTTTGCATGAAAGCTAACCATGAGTAAGACCTGGAGCACAGCACTCTGGGGCCGTGCATCCCAAACACCACACTGGCTGCCTAAAATCTCCCCAAAAGGCTTGTAAACAGAACTCACTGTGTCCCTTTCCTTGAGATTTGGGAGAAAATCGGTACTTTTTTTTCAAGTCACTCGTGCAATTGGAATGCCTGTTCCAATTTAGAAAACACTACAAGGGTAAGTAGCCAGCGATATCATGGTGAATGTGGCTCAAAGCTGTTTCTCAGGGAGCATGTAGACTAGTGGGGATGATAGTCAATTCAGCTAATTATATGATCCAGCAGAAATCAGCTAGGTGTCCAAAGAGAACACTACAGAGAGCCGGCCGAGGAATTTAAAGCTAACCGGAAGTAATGTGTCGCTTGGTCTTGCTGATCGGTGCTCATGGCTTTCCTCTTGTAGTTACCCTGCCTGCTTTGTGTCTCAAAACAGCCTTCAGAGGAACGACCAACCTGACTCTTTCACAGCAAGTTTACATTGAAGATTGGGGAAATCAGATTATTTAGGGAGCTACTGTTAGTGCCTTTGGGGGGAGGGACGGTGCGTATATGCACGCAGGTGTGTGTGTGCAGTGTGTGCTTCTGGTGTGTATTTAAGGGTAGGGTTGTGCATGTTTTGTATATATTGTGGAAGCAGTGTGTTGTATATGTATTGTATATTGTGTTGTGTAAGTGTGTGTGTGGTCTGTTTTGGGGGGTAGAGCCCTGTATGTGGTTTGGTGTATGTATTGCGGAGTGTGGAAGGAGGGTGTGTGTGTATTATGTATCATGTTGTATGACTGGATGTGTGGTATGTGTGTGTTGGGTGAGTTGTAGTGTGTGTGTTGTCTGTGTGGTGTGGTGTGTGTGTGGTATGCATTTGGGGGCAGCGCTGTATGTGTGGTGTGGTGTGTGTACTGGGGTGTGGGGTATGTGTGTGTTATGTATTTGGTTGTGCAAGTGTGTGTGTGGTGTATTGTACGTGTGCGGTGTTGGTAGTGGGTGTGGTATGGTGTCTGTGTGTGTGTGTGTCTGCGTGTGTGCAGTCTTATCCAGGGATACATGTGTTCACCCCAGCCTTTCAAAACGGTGTTCTCAACAAGGAGAGACCATGGATGAAACTGTATAAAGCTCTACGTTACCTCTGTCAAATCAGAGTGGGCCATTTTTAGCAACTTTGTGGATAAAAAGCACACTGTATCGTAGTCATAATATAACTGTAGCTTATTGACATGCCAGGGAACACAGCTGCTTTTTGTACCTTCTCATTTTGTCCTCTCAAGAACCCCATGAAATTAGTGCCTTTATCCTTATTTGATGGAGAGGGAAACAGAAACTTAGAGGGGTCAGTACACACTTTTCGTTTTTTTCTTTTCAATGTGATCCCTCTTGCAGGGGATCCTCTTCCAAGGATCCCTAATAGATACTACAACCAAGTGTACATCAATTAAATTGTAAGATTTTTTTTCTCAACTGTCACTTGACAAATATTTATTATTTCTTATGTGCATAGTCCCTGCTGGGTGTTATAAGATCGAAAAATATTGTAAATAGCTCTTCTCTAGGAAGCAGCCAATTTACTCTGGTGGTGTAATCATAAAAGGATATTTTCGTGAGCCACTTTTCTTATTTGTTTTTTGCTCTTTTATAGCGATTATCAAACTGTATTTGGACTTATTCCACTCCTCCTTAGTCCCTCAGGGATAAAGAACTCTATTTCACTCACCTTTGGATTCCTAGATGATAGTAGGTGCCTAATTGATGTTGGTTGAATAAATGAATTGATAATCTGGGAACTGGGAGGGATGAATAAACATTCTAACCCTTCCCTTATTCGGATGCTGGAGGAATTAGTGCAACCTGCAAATGAACCCAAAACCAGAATAGAAAATAGCTATTACTCAACAAAGAAAAGTTTTCAAAATAGGGTATGTTCCATATGCAACCATTCTGAGGTAGCTCTTAACCAACTTCCAAAAGGTCCCATGAGATGTCAATAAGTATTCCTTTTAAAAAGCAAAAATAATTCCACAAATACATTGGGGAAATGCAGGGTTAACTAGGCTTATAGGATTTCTTTACTGCAGGAGTTCTCAGGGCCCGTAAGAGACAGCTGTGCACTGAGTATAAACCAGAAAATGCAGATGGAGAATTGAAGAACAGACTGTATATGGCGAGCCATATTTTCTAAATTTATTTGCCAGTGGATTCTTTGGGGAAGAAATGGGGGGAATAAAAAAAAAGAATTACTTGCAAGGCCGGAAATAGGGTTAGGCAAGGGAGGCACGTAGGACACAGCATTTAAGAAAGCGCCCACTTGCACAAAAGCACTTGAGCAAGAGTGAGTGTCCTCTTCAGTTTTCTGTCCTAGGTACCTCCCTTGCTACACCCCAGCCCCAGACCAGAAGAAACACCTGCCACCACCACTGAAACAAATCTCCCATGAACACAGTTTGGGAAACTATCTGTGGCCGTTCCTCAATGGCAACATTTAGTCAGGGGTCATCATTTTGAAGGTGGCAACAAACATTTCTTCTTTTACACATTTTGTAGAGAATCTGGCTCAGCGTTAGAGTCCTCGTCTTTTCTTGGCCCTGTCCCAGAGCCAGAGCCTTCTGTGAATATCTGGCCAAGGGCATTGGAGATGGATTGGTGTTCTGAAAGAGCCAGGCTGCCCCTTTGAGCTAATTCAGGGAAAGGAAGTTTAAATGGGACTCATCTGTTCCACATACCAGAAGTCACTGGTTGCTGTTTCTTTCATTCTTGAAAACAACACAGACTAAGAGGAAGTCAATAAAAGATTTCTTAATGACAATTCCCAAAGGACAATGTCTGGCACTCAATAAATTGAATGAATGAGTGAGTGAATGTACGAATGGAAGAGAAGCCAGGGAAAGAATTACAGGATTAACAGGTGAGAATCAGAGAGAGGCCCCCCACTTCTTTTCAGAGTTTCTCTTCTGAGCCAGATTTTCTGCTGAAATCTTTGCTGTTTTCCATTTGTATGGTTTCCTCATTGATATCCCTCCCAATGTAAAGTCCTGTTTGATCTTAAAGCTAATGACTAAGGCTGGGTGGGGCAAAAGCCTAAGCACAAATCATTTGTTCAAGAAAGTGTGTACAGGGGCACTAGGGTGGCTCAGTCCATTAAGTGTCTGACTTTGGCTCAGGTCATGATCTCACAGTTCATGAGTTCCAGCCCGGAGCTGGGCTCTGTGTTGACACCATGGAGCCTGCTTGGGATTCTCTCTCTCTCACTCTCTCTCTGCCCCTCCCCTGCTCATGCTTTCTCTCTCACAAAATAAATAAATAAAGTTTAAAAAAATAAGAAATATATACTCCTGAGTTCAGTGTCATCTTAAATCCTGGGCTGTGTTTTTTTTTTTTTTTTTTTTTTAAGTAAAAACACTTTGTGGTAAACTCAATCCAAATAAATGTAGCAAAGTATATGGCTTTTAAATACCACATCGTAAGGTAACCATACCCATTCAGATGGCACACTGAAATATAAGGTAATAAACAAAGCTTCATTTGGTTGTTTATTAATCTAATTAGACTCTAATACAAGCAAATGGTATTTAATAGTTCTACATTATAGTCCAGTTCATGAAAGAATTAAAAAGCACAAAGGGCATATTTGCAGAATTAAAATGGTTAGGGTGGCTTAGTCAGTTAAATATCTGACTTCGGCTCAGGTCATGATCTCATGATTCATGAGTTCAAGCCCTGCGTCGAGCTCTGTGCTGCCAGCTCAGAGCCTGGAGCCTGCTCTGGATTCTGTGTCTCCCTCTTTCTCTGCCCCCACCCCCCACTTGCACTCTGTATCTCTCTGTCTCCCAAAAAAATAAACATTAAAAAAATTTTTTTAAATAAAAAGGTTACTGCATTCACTAAATGTCTCTACACTCCTGGGGCAATAACTGGTTCCTGAGAGTTGGCATCAGAAGTTCCACACTCCAGGTCTATAAAGCTGAAAGAATTGTTGTGTTTCTCCGGATTTCATCTGACTCATTGGTGTAAATGGGGACTACACCTGCATTGTTACATGACATGATCCATTTGTCCTGCCCCTCATGAATTTTCAAATATTCCTTCTCTTTTCAGTATTTGCATTATTAGATCAGACCCTTAAGTAACAATACACACTTTCCCTCAATGACTAAACATCTCAGTTAGTACTTAGATGTTAGTAAATACATTCAGTACTTTCTATAATCAAGCAGTTGAATTGATGAGGATCCATGCAATGTACCCAGCCCAGAAAAGTCACTAAACCTTACTCTCCAGACGGCAGACACTGGAGGTCAAAAGCAGCCAATTTTATACGCTGCTTTTGCACTTTATCATCGCATACTTTTCACGAACACTTTCACCACACCACATGAAAGCAGACAGAAACTACCTTTTGGGGCATCTCAGTGGCTCAGTTGATTAAGAGTCCGACTCTTGATTTCTGCTTAGGTCATGACCTCATGGTTCCATGAGCTCAAGCCCTGAGTTGGGCTCTGCGATGACAGCGTGGAACCTGTTTGGGATTTTCTCTCTCCCTCTCTCTCTCTCTGCCCCTCCCCTGCTTGTGTGCTCACTTACACTCTCTATCAAAATAAATAAATAGACAGTAAAAAAGAAGAAAGTACCTTTCTGGATGAGAAGGAACTTGAATTCTACTTCTGAACACTTGGTGATGTCAGTTAGGAAAAATTATTGAACTTCTCAAAAGCCCAAGGAAGCAAATAGTTTCTACCTCTCAAGAATGTCATTGGCATAACATCAAGGCTGTAAACAAAGATCCTTGGGCTCTTGTGCCAAGATAAAAGATGTCTTGTACCAAATGAGGAGGGAAATACACCTGTTGAGTTAGGGTTAGGGTGAGCTTGATTACAGAGGCAGGCAAACCATGTGGGCGTTAATTCTATATGGGCTACTTTGCTGCCTCAGTTCTAGCGAGTCACACTGCACCTAAGCTCAGGACAGTCTCCAGTCCAACAAAGTCAGTGTTTAATTGGTCACACCACTGTGCATGGCTGCTTATCCCCAGCTGGTCTCAGTGTGGTGACTGACAACCTGCCTCAGGTAACTGACTGGGCTTGACTTGTCTCATGCTGGTGATGACACTATACATCTTGAGTCTTTCTTTTTAAATACCCTTTTAAAAAAAGTTTATTCATTTTGAGAGAAAGAGGGGCAGAGTGAGAGAAAGAGTCCCAGGCAAGCTTCGAGTTGTCAGCGCAGAGCCCAATGACATGGGGCTCCAACCCATGATATCATGGCCTTAGCTGAGGTCAAGAGTTGGCCAACTGAGCCACCCAGGCACCCCTTGAGTCTTTCTAAATAGGTGGTTAAGCATCTTAGGGTCAAAAGTCATCAGTGTAGGCAAAGTGAATTGAGGAAGCTGAATTATTAACAGACATTCTACAGTATTGTAGGTGATTGAGTTTAGCTCATAACAAGGTACCAATAAATGCCTCGGTATTATTATTAGCAAAACTGGAGAAAAAATGAACTATTGGGACCTCATCAAGATAAAAAACTTCTGCACGGTGAAGGAAACAATCAGCAAAACTAAAAGGCAACCAACGGAATGGGAGAAGATATTTGCAAATGACATATTAGATAAAGGGTTAGTATCCAAAATCTATTGAGAATTTATCAAACCCAACACCCAGAAAACAAATCATCCAATGAAGAAACAGGCAAAAGACATGAATAGACACTTTTCCAAAGAAGACATCCAGATGGCCAATAGGCACATGAAAAGATGCTCAACATCACTCATCATCAGGGAAACACAAGTCAAAACCACAATGGGATACCACCTCACACCTGTCAGAATGGCTAAAATTAACAATTCAGGCAACAACAGATGTTGGCGAGGATACAGAGAAACAGGAACCCTTTTGCACTGCTGGTGGGAATACAATCTGGGGCAGCCACTCTAGACAACAGTATGGAGGTTCTTCAAAAAATTAAAAATAAAACTACCCTATGACCCAGCAATTGTACTACTACATGTTTATCCAAAGGACACAGGTGTGCTGTTTCAAAGGGGTACGTGCATCCCCATGTTTATAGCAGCACTATCCACAATGGCCAAAGTACGGAAAGAGCCCAAATGTCCATCAATGGATGAATGGATAAAGAAGATGTGGTATATATATACAATGGAGTATTACTCGGCAATCGAAAAGAATGAAATCTTGCCATTTGCAACTATGTGAATAGAACTAGAGTGTATTATGCTAAGCGAAATTAGTCAGTCAGAGAAAGACAAATACCCTATGATTTCACTCATATGTGGAATTTAAGAAACAAAACAGATGAACATAAGGGAAAGGAGGGAAAAACAAGATAAAAACAGAGAGGAAGGCAAACCATAAAAGACTTCTAAATACACAGAACAAACTGAGGGTTGCTGGAGGGATATTGGGTGGGGGGATGGACTAAATGGGTGATGGGCATTAAGGAGGACACTTGTTGGGATGAGCACTGGGTGTTATACGTAGGAGATGAATTACTGGAGTCTACTCCTGAAATCATTATTGTAAATTTAAAGATTAATTAATTAATTAATTAAAAGAAAAAATGGAGATAATCAGATAATCCAGCCTTCGCTACCACTACAATCTCCTCTTGTGTCACTCATGACCCTTAAATCACAAAAGCCTTGTGTCTACTCCTAGAGCATGCCAAGCCCCTGCCACCTCAGGGCTTTGGCCCTCGTGGTCCCTTCTATGGAATACCCTTCTCCTGGCTGGTCTCTGGTGTTTGGCTCCATCTTATTGCTTCATCTCAGCTTAAATGTTTCATCATCAGAAGTGCCAGTGGCCTCCTCATCTCTTGCTCCATTATTTTCCCTCTGGAGACCCCCTTCATTTCCTTCATGGCAGTCATCATGTTCAGAAATCAATTGACTGTACTTGTTTATTCACTTATTGTCTATTTCCCCTCCTCCAGGAGGAAAGAGATAATATTTGTATTTCCAGTACCAACCACAGGAAAGCACTTGCTAGGGACTAAACTGTGTTCCCCCAAAATTTGTATGTTGAAGCCCTAAGCCCCAGTGTAATAATGTCTGGAGTTGGGGCCTTTGGAAGGTAAGTAATAGTAAGTAAGGTCATAAGGGTGGGGCCCTTGTGATGGGACTAGTGCCCTTATAAGAGGAGACACCAGAGAGCTTGCTCTCTCCCTCTCTCTCTGCCACGCACAGACACGGTGAGAAGGCAGCTGTCTGCAAACCAGGAAGAGAGTCTTCACAAGAATCCGACCATGCTGGCACCTTGATCTCACACTTCTAGCCTCCAGAACAATGAGACAATAAATTTCTGTTGTTGGAGCTACCCAGTCTATAGTATTTTATTATGTCAGCCCAAGCAGATGAATTCAGCATTCAATAAATCTGTGTTGAATGAACCGGTATATAATCTCTTATACATAATCAAGAGTTAACCACATTTTGTAATATGAATAGTCCTGGACAATTTTTTTAAATAAAGTGTGGGTTGGCAGAGTTTCATACTGTATTTATTAGGAGCTTTATTAAATACAACTTGTCTATTTTTCTTTGCTACTCTTATCACAAATCCCTATTATTGCCAAACTATTTAAAAAGATACATCTAGGCAAAGTCCACCCAGGCACAGCTGGCCATTGGATCAGATGTCTTAACTTACTGGGCCCATCTGTAAAACAGCTTTTATTTTATTTTATTTTTAAAAAATACTGGCCAATTGTTTGAATTGTTCAAAAGTTTCAGCACCCTGTAGACAAAACCACAGAGCTCTGAACACTTCCATGGAACTGCCTGACTCTTTGTGGAATGAATTTATGTAGGTTAATTCTAAAAATTTCCATGACTTTGCTTAGATTCTAAGGGAAAATACTTTCACATAGGTCTAATCATTTTGTTTTCTGTTCAGTCACAATTCTTATAAACATTAATTTATATTCCTCAGAATCATCTATTTATTTTTTATTTCTGTTTTTAAGAGAGAGAGAAAGAGAGAATGCACAGGGAGGGGCAAAGCGAGAGAGAGAGAGAGAGAGAGAGAGAGAGAGAGAGAGAGAATCTTAAGCAGGCTCCACGCTAATCCAGGAACTCAACTTATAGTTGTGGGATTGTGACCTGAGCCCAAATCAAGAGTCAACCAACCAAACGACCCAGGCACCCCTATTGATTTTTTTATATACTTAAAAGCTAAAATTTAAGGTTTGCTTTGTTTATTAACAACAACAACTAAAACTTATTAGGTTACTCTGGAAACTTCACCATGCTGGGGAAGGGCAACACAACAAGGTCAATGTTTTATTGTGCAAAAAGCTTAGGATTCCCAAATTGTTACCTTGCTGCTAGTTCCAAAAGCAATGGGCAATTTGCATACGAAACCCTTCCAGTCTTAGAATCTGAGGTCAATGTCAATACCTTTCACAGAGAAAATTCTGCTCAGATATGCTAAGCAATTCTTGGCATTCTACTAATAAAAATAAATAGTATTGACAAACATTGAGTCATTAGTATGTGCCGACCACTGTGAGAGTCTTTTAAACATATTTAATTTGATCCTCACAAGGACCCCATGAGATAGCTACCATTGTTACCTCATCTTACAGAAGAGTAAATTGAGGTTTTAAGTAACTCCCACAAGGCTCTCATCCTCATTGGTCTTCTTCCACCAAAGCACTGGTTCTAACTACTAAAAATATCATTCTGCTTCCTTGGACCTCTTTTTAAAAAATTTTTTTTAATGTTTATTTATTTTTGAGACAGAGTGTGAGTGGGGGAGGGGCAGAGAGAGATGGAAACACAGAATCCAAGCAGGCTCCAGGCTCTGAGCTGTCAGCACAGAGCCCGACTCGGGGCTCAAACTCATGAACCAAAAGATAATGACCTGAACCGAAGTCGGCAGCTTAACCGACTGAACCACCCAGGTGCCCCTTGGACCTCTTAATCTTTTTTATCATTCACCATTTATAAGTCCTTACTCTTTGAAAACACTGTGCTAATGGTTAGAGGTCAGCTTCAACTTTATCTTTGCCATTGAAGAGGGTAAGGGCACTGCTCAAGAAAAGGAATCGGGTGGATAATATCTGAAGAAATATGATTTAAGCACTTAAGAGAACAAATTAATTTCCAGTTAAAATGCCCTTGTTTGTATGCAAAAATCATGGTAATTTTTCAATAGTTCTTGTCTACTCATTAAACAGTTGCCCCAAGGGAATAGCATGCAATAATTAGTTAGCCTAGTTCAAGTTACTTACATGCTTTAAAGTAATAAAATTGCCATCCACAAGCACCATGAGAGTAAAGTCATAAAAATTTTATTCACATAGTGTCTGGTACATAGAAAACTCTCAGTAAATGTTTTTGATTAAATAAATACTGCAATCCCTTAAATTCTCTCTAACTAGATGTCACCAAAACTTTAGATTATTTCCCTCTACATCTTTTTGAGTGGTAAAGTTTTATTAAATTGAATCTGTATCTTCAGCTGGTTTATCATTATTTTCCAGATTTCTCCATGCTTTCTTCCTAACAAGGCAATCTGGACTGTAATCATCTTTGTTTGAGATTAGTACTGCATTACTAAATTCAGAAACTGAAGGAAATTTTATTTTCTCTTCTACTGAGGTATTAATTAGTTCTGTAAAAAACATAGGACCAATAGCTAATATCGTAACTACAAAATTCCAATTGGTAAGTCTCTTTTGGTGAAAACAAATCTACCTGGCTATTGGAAGGAAAACGGGGGCAGGGGAATTCAGGTGCTCATTTGTAACCCCTTGAATATTCTCTGCAGTTGCCACCACTCCATGTACAAAGCCAAACTCTTGGCTGAGCTCCTAGGGAGCTGCCCAAACCCTCTCCACAGGTCCTTTTTCCATCCTTCCCTCCTTGCAGCGGTGTTCCCAGGCCTCAGGCAGACAGCAGAGCCATAAAAGGCCTGGTTCACTCCTTGAGGAATTTTTGGCTTTCACAAAGTCCAGGGATCTGCAAACGACTGAGAGGCACAAAAGGGCTGGAGGAGATCTCCAGAGGGGCAGAAACAAGGGGGGGCAAAAGGCAAAGAGAAATCAGAAAGTTATCATCCAGGTAGTAGAGCAGGGAGAGATTTCCCTCCGTTCTCATACCTGTTAGCTTGGTTTTGAAGTACAGGTAAGATCTCAAAATTCTCACCAGAGCTCAGATCTCAGACTTCGCGGAAGGGGAAGTCCTAATCTCACTCTGAAAACATTTGAAAGCAGCAGGGAAATGAATCTAACTAAAGCTATGACAGAGCCCTGGCCCAGCTCAATTACAGATCAGACTGACTCAGCCTTTCACAGAAGGGGCTTACTCTTTCTGGAGGTAAATACTTACTTTCTGTTCTACTTTGCTTTCCTACAAAATACGAAGCACACAATAAAAATCTAAGACCTATCGGGGTGCCTGGGTGGCTCAGTCGGCTAAGCATCCGACTTCAGCTCAGGTCATGATCTGGCGGTCCATGAGTTCAAGCCCCACATTGGGCTCTGTGCTGACAACTCAGAGCCTGGAGCCTGCTTCAGATTCTGTGTTTCCCACTCTCTCTGCCTCTCCCCTGCTCATGCTCTCTCACTCTCAAAAATGAATGAATGAATGTTAAAAAAAATTTAAAAAGAAAACAAAATCTAAGACCTACAGAAAACCAACAAAATGTGTCTTGTGGTTAATATATAAAAGAAGCAATAGAAGCAGATCCAGAAATAGCTTAGAAGTTGCGCTTAGTAGCAGAGTCAATAGCAGAGGAACCTGAGCATTGGACAATAAGCTCAATAAATTCAAAAGGAGGTAGAAAAGTAGAAACAGAAACAAAGAATATATAGGATACGTAGAAAAAATACCAAGATGGAAGATTTAAACTCAACTGTATTGATTACCTCATATATAAATATATTAAACACTGCAATAAAAAGGCAAAGATTGTCAGACTGATATAAAAGGGGTTGTTGTTTCAAACAACCCAATGTGTAAATGGTGTCCCAGAAATAAGAGAGACGACAAGACAGAAGAAACCACTGAGGTTTTGTTAGCTAAGACTTATCAAAATTGATGAAAAATACCAACTTACAGAACCAGGAAACAGCACACCCCAAACAGAATAAATACAGGGAAAACCACACCTAAACAAATCATAGCAAAAACGGTGAAAAGCAATGGTAAGCAGTAAATCTGAAAGGGGATAAAAGGTATAAACATAAAGGATTGATGGTATGAATAACAGGTGACTTTTCACTGGAATTAGTGGAGGCCAGAAGACAATAGAATATCCTTAAAGTGCTAAGAAATGCACTTTAACAAATGTTAAAGACCTTTAAAAAAAAGTTTTTCTTGAGAGAGAGAGAGAGAGACAGAGTGTGAGCGGGGGAGGGACAGAGAGAGAGGGAGACACAGAATATGAAGGAGGCTCCAGGCTCTGAGCTGTCAGTACAGAGCCCGCCATGGGGCTCGAACTCACAAACCACGAGATCATAACCTGAGCCAAAGTCAGACACTTAACTGGCTGAGGTACCCAGGTGTCCTGAGACCTTTTTATAATATATGTGCATCTATATCTATTTATCTGCATGCATGATATTTTAAAATACTATTGAGTGTTTCAAGAAAAAAACCCAATATATTATGAGGTTTATAATTTATGCAGAAGTAAAATGTAAATAACAGGAGCACGAACGTTAAGAGGAAGAATAAATAGAATTATATGGTAAGATTCTTATACATCTATAAAGCTGTATAATAGTATTTGTCAGCATGTTATTTGAACATAGATTGTGATAACTTAAAGATAGAGTATAATCTCTACAGCAGAAATGACCAAAGTATGGTCCCCAGATACACATCGTCATTGGCATCTGAGAACTTAGCAGACATGCAAATTTTTTTTTAAATTCACATCCAAGTTAGTTAGCATATGGTGCAACAATGATTTCAGACGTAGATTCCTTAATGCCCTTTACCCGTTTAGCCCATCCTCCCTCCCACAGCCCCTCCAGCAACCCTCTGTTAGTTCACTATATTTAAGAGTCTCTTATGTTTTCAGACATGCAAATTTTGAGCTCTATCACAGACCCACTGAGTAAGAAACTCTGGGGGCATGGCCCAGAAATCTATATTTTAATAAGACCTCCATCTGTTTTCTAAAGTATGTACAGTTTAAGAACCACTGCTCAGGAACAGCCACTAGAATATACCACAAAGAAGTATACTTAAAAACAGGAGATAAAATGGAATGTTTCAAAAATGCAATAAACCCAAAGGAAGTAGAAAAGTAGAAACAGAAGCAAAGAATAAATAGGGCACATAGAAAATAAACATCAAGATGGGAGATTTAAACCCAACTGTATTAATGATTACCTCTAATATGAATATATTAAATACTGCAATAAAAAGTCAAAGATTGTCAGACTGATATAAAAGCAACATGTGGCTTAATAATGTATAATTCAATTATAAAGACACAGATTGCAAGCATAAGGGTAGAGAAACATATATCATTCAATCACTAAGTATAAAAAAGCCAGTGTGGGGGCACCTGTCTGGCTTAGTCTGTATAGCACGCCACTTATGATCATGGGTCATGAATTCAAGCCCCATGTTGGGTGTGGATCCTACTTAAAAAAAAAACCAAAAAAAAAAGCTTATGTAATTATATTAATATCAGACAAGGATAAAAGAATAATACTGGACTTCAGGATAAGAATAATACTGGAAGAAAAGAGGAAAAAATTTTAATGATAAGAATAAAATCATTGAGAAGACATATCAATCCTAAACATATTTGCAACTAATAACAGAGTTCCAAAACGTATAAAGAAAAAAAAGACAGAAATGGACAAATCTTCACTCATAGTTGAAGAGATTTTAATACTCTTGTCTCAGTAATTTTAGGACACAGAGAGAAAAAAAAATCAGTAGAGAGGTATACTTGAATAGCACTGTCAACCAACTCAATAAAATACCGACTTGACAAAATATTGCACCCAAATACAGAATACACATTCTTTCAAACCCACAGGGAATATTCATCAAGATAGATTATATGCTGGGTAATGAAAGACATCTTCATAAATGTCAAAGAATTAAAATCTAATAGAGTATGTTTTCTGACCCAATAGTAATAAAGTAGAAACCAACATAAAAAAGATATCTGGCATTACACACCTATTTGGACAAGCTAAAATTAAAACTAGTGACAACAGCAAATGTTAGTAGGGATAAAGAAAAACTAGATCTTTCATTCCTTGCAAATGTGAAGGTAAAATGGTATAGCCTCTCCAGTAAATAGTTGGTCAGTTTCTTTACAAACTAAACATAAATTACTATATGACCCAAGAATTATACTCCTGGGCATTTATCTCAGAGAAGAAAACTTATGTCCACATAAACATGTGTAGAAAATTATTCACAGTAGACAGACTTCAAGTTGTATTACAAAACTGTTACCATCAAGCCAGTATGGTACTGGCCCTAAAACAGACACTCAGATCAGTTGAACAGACTAGAGAACCCAGAAATGGAGCACAAACGTATGGCCAACTAATCTTTGACAAAGCAGGAAAGAATATTCAATGGAATAAAGACAGTCTCTTCAGCAAGTGGTGCTGGGAAAACTGGACAGCGGCATGCAGAAAAATGAACCTGGACCACTTTCTTACACCATACACAAAAATAAACTCAAAATGGATGAAAGACCTAAATGTAAGACAGGAAGCCATCAAAATCCTCGAGGAGAAAGCAGGCAAAAACCTCTTTGAGCTCAGCCGCAGCAACTTCTTACTCAACACGTCTCCAGAGGCAAGGGAAACAAAAGCAAAAATGAACTATGGGGACCTCATCAAAATAAAAAGCTTCTGCACAGCGAAGGAAACAATCAGCAAAACTAAAAGGGAACCAAAGGAATGGGAGAAGATATTTGCAAATGACATATCAGATAAAGGGTTAGTATCCAAAATCTATAAAGAACTTACCAAACTCAACACCCAAAATACAAACAATCCAGTGAAGAAATGGGCAAAAGACATGAATAGACACTTCTCCAAAGAAGACATCCAGATGGCCAACAGGCACATGAAAAGATGCTCAACATCACTCATCATCAGGGAAACACAAGTCAAAACCACAATGAGATACCACCTCACACCTGTCAGAATGGCTAACATTAACAACTCAGGCAACAACAGATGTTGGCGAGGATGCAGAGAAAGAGGATCTCTTTTGCATTGTTGGTGGGAATGCAAGCTGGTGCAGCCACTCTGGAAAACGGTTTGGAGGTTCCTCAAAAAATGAAAAATAGAACTACCCAATGACCCAGCAATTGCACTACTACATGTTTATCCAAAGGATACAGGTGTGCTGTTTTGAAGGGGCACGTGCACCCCAATGTTTATAGTAGCACTATCGACAATAGCCAAAGTATGGAAGGAGCCCAAATGTCCATCGATGGCTGAGTGGATAAAGAAGATATGGTATATATATACAATGGAGTATTACTTGGTAATCAAAAAGAATGAAATCTTGCCATGTGCAACTACATAGATGGAACTAGAGGGTATTACGCTAAGCTAAATTAGTCAGTCAGAGAGAGACAAATATCATGTGACTTCACTCATATGAGGACTTTAAGATACAAAACAGATGAACATAGGGAAGGGAAGCAAAAATAATATAAAAACAGGGAAGGGGACAAAACATAAGAGACTCAAATATGGAAAACAAACAGAGGGTTACTGGAGGGGCTGTATGGGCTAAATGGGTAAGGGGCATTAAGGAATCCACTCCTGAAATCATTGTTGCACAATATGCTAACTAACTTGGATGTAAATTTTAAAAATACATGAAATAAAATAAAAAAGAAAATATTCACAGTTTTATAATAACAAAAAATGGGAACAAGTCAACTGTCCTTCCGTGGGTGAATGGGTAAACAATCCATGCCGTATCATGAAATACCACTCATCAAAACTTATTACTGATACACATAACCACTTGGATGGATCTCAAGAGATTATGCTGAGCGGAAAAAAAATTTTACCCCAGAGGTTAAATACTATATGGTTCCATTTATGTATCATTCTTAGAATGAGAATATTATAGAGATGGAGAACAGATTAATGGTTGTCAAACATTAGAGATATGGGAGGAGAAAGGAATGAGTATGACTACAAAGGGATAGCATGAGGGGACTTTGTAGTAATAGGATAGTTTTGCATCTTGATGGTGGCAGTAGTTACATTAATCTATGCATGTAATAAAAATTTCATAGAACTAGAAACGCGCACACACACACACACACACACACACACACAAGTGAGTGCATGTAAAGTGGGTGAAATCTGAAAACTGTCGGTAGATTGTGCCCATGCTAATTTCCTTGTTTTAACATTGTATTATAGACAGTAAAACGGTGCCAAGCAGGATGAGTGCAGGATGAGTGCAGGATGCACACAACTTCTCTGTATTATTATTGTAACTTCCCATGATTCTGTAATTACTTCAAAAGAGAAAGAAAAAAGTTATCTGAAAAATTCACAAATATTTGGGAATTAAACATACCCTTCTAAATAACCTATGAGTCAAAGAAGACTGGTAATAACTATTAGAACATATTTTCACCTGAATGATAAGTAAAACACAAATCCCACTATTGTGGGGTTCTGTGAAAGCAGTGCTTAGAGGAAAAATTTTAGCTTTAAATACTTATTAAGAAGAAAGGTTTAAAATCAGTGATATTACCTTACATCACAAGAAACTAGAAAAATTGGAGGAAATGAAATCCAAAATAGCTAGAAGAAAGAGAATAAGAAAAATAAGAAAGAAAATTAATCAAATATAAAATGAACAAACAATAGAGAAAATCAACAAAATCAAAATTTGGATGTTTGTAAAGATTCATACAACTGATACAACTCTTAGCAAGATGATCAAGAAAAAAAAGGAAACACAAATTAACAAAAAAAATTTTTAAGAGTAAAAAGTGTTTATCACTATAGATCATATAGACGTTAAAAGGATAAAACTTTATACCAACATATTGACAAATTCCAATGAAATAGACAAATTCCTTAAAAAACAAAAATTACCAACTGAGAAAAAACAAAAAGTATATATCTGACACGTTATTATAGAAAATGTATACATAGTAAAAACCTTCCCCCAAAGAAAATTCCAGGCCCAGGAATCTTCTCCTGGTATGTAAGAAAGAAGTAGTACCAATCCTACATCAGGTCTTACAAAAAAGAGAAGGAATATTTCCCAACTTATTTTATGAGGGTAGCATTACTCTGATACTAAAAGCTGACAAAGATTATGAGAAAAGAAAAACTACGGATGTATATCCTTCACAATCATAGACACAAAAATCTCTAGCAAATATTAGCAAAGCAAAGCAAATCTGGAAATAAAAATAAGGATAATACACTGATCAAGATAGACTTCTTCAGGAATTCAAGGTTGGCTTAACATTCAAAAGTATCATAATTCATGATATTAACAAAATGAAAGAGAAAAACCATACGAATTTCTCATTGGATGCAGAAAAAGCATTTGACAAATTCAACATCCTTTCATGATAAACTCTCACAGAGCTCTAGCAATAGAAGAAAACTTCCTTCACTGAATGAAGGAACTACATTTCATCAACATATAACATTATATGCATTGATGAAACTCTGAATATTTTTACTCCTACATTTGAGCATAAGGCAAGATATCCTGAATGGAGACATTTATAACATTGAATTCAACCAGGGCCAGCAGCCTTATGTAACATTTTTACAAGTGATTTGAAAGATCTTCAGATATACAAATGCTATTGACTTCTTTCTGATGGGAACCAGCTAAAATTACAATACATCACTAGTGGAAAGAGCATGTTTTCAAACTGTAGGTTCAAACTGTAGGTTAGGATTTGCTGGTGAGTTGTAAAATCAATTTGTTAAATAAAGACCAGAATACTTTTTAAATAGTCTACTTTTGAGTAGACTAGCAAATACCAGAATTCATATATCAAGGGAATTTTGTTTTGTAAAATTTATGTCTGAAATACACTGAGCTGGCTTCTTCTTAAATGGTTTAAGTTTTTCTTTAAGTTAGCAATGGTTACTCAGGAGTAAGAGATTGAGGGTAGTGGTGACTTATTGCTATAGCCCCGCCCTGGACTTGGCTGCCTTATGCTTAAATGTACTTAAAGTGTGTGTGTTTTTGTGTGTTTATTGGATCATGATGTATAAAAGTGTGATATGTGAAATGTGATTTTAAAAATTTGAGGATTCATAAATAGGCAAAAAGTGATGATATCTGAGCAAAAAAGGTGTGGGTAAATGCAGGAGGCTATGAGCTCTAACTTCTTACACAGGAAGGAACCCGGTAACAGTACAGACTCTTCCCAACACACAGCATCAGACCTTCAAAATGCTGAGTCTCAGTAGGAAAATAAAAGGAGACTCTTGTCCTTCTCTGTACAAAATTATGTTTTCTCTACATGTAAAAGAGAGAAAACAGAGGGGAGAGCTACAAAATGTCACCATTACGCAGTGCAGCTGCTCAATGTTATAATGCACAACTCTAGAGGGTGCTCTCACACAGACTGTGATGTGAATGGCTCCCCCTAGAGTTGAACAGTACACAACACATACAACCCTACCAAGCAGCCAAGAATGTAGTGATTAAGAGTACAGGCTTTGAAGCCAAACAAACCTAGGGTCTAATTCCAGATCTAACCCTCTGGGGCAGGTTATTTAACCTCCCTGAGCCTCAATTTCCTTAAGAGGACACACGTATTCCTAGGACATAATTCAATGCCTGCCATATAGTGGTTCTCAATAAAGCTGTGTTAAATCAATGTAAGAATGAGCTAATAGCTGCCTTATAAGGTGGTGGTGAGTAAATGAATTAACATAGACAAAAGTTTTTACAGACAGTCTAAAAACTAAAACAGCATTAAACAAGTATCTACAAAAGCTGACAGAAAGAAAGTTTAAGATTTTCCAAGGTGTAAAGACACAGGCTGGGAAGGAATTATTTTGTTTATTAATGAAAAAATAATCACAAGCTATTGAGAGAAGAAAAACTTTGGTAGGGTGGAGATCCTTTGCCTCCTTCCTTCCTTCCTTCCTTCCTTCCTTCCTTCCTTCCTTCCTTCCTTCCTTCCTTCCTTCCTTCCTTCCCTCCCTCCCCCCCACCTTTCTTCCTCCCCACTTCTCCTCCTCCCTACTTCTCTTCCTCCCCATCTCTCCTCCTCCCCTCCTCCCCCCACCTCTCTCTCTCCCTTTCCTTCTTTTTTTCTTGAGATATTTCTTGAAGCTTGAGAATACATTTGGTACAAAAAGTAGGAAATGCATACATTTTGTTATTTCCAACTGTAGAACGGGTAAGGACAAAAAGTATTGATAACATCAAAGCATCTAAGAATGACACTGAGGCTTGGAAGCTCAAATGTTTGAGTTCACGACTGGCACGGGGTGCGAGGCGTATATGACAGCTCAGGGACAAGTGTTCCTTCCTCCCCTAGTGCTTCTTTCCTGATGGAACTGTGGTTTTGATGCAGTCATGACAATTCTTCACCCGTATTAAAGTCACAATGAAGCAGGTCGCCCTAGATTGAAAGCACAAACCCAGGGCAGGCCAGTCCCCTCCTTCTCCTTCTCTGCTGCCCACCTCCTGGCAGGAAGTTGAGTGCCGTCATTCCCTCCCTAAAGATGGCCGATAACAGAAACCAGCAAAAGTACATTCTGCGAAGGAAGGATCCCTGAGCCCCCAAAAGAGGTCACAAGCCAGTTAGCAGCTAGAAAAGGAGGCATTTCTCACACTTGCTAATGAGTTCGACGCTTGTGAAACATAAACAGGAAGTGGGAGCTCTCCAGAGCGACCTGGAGGAAATCCACTCCCAGTTTGGTCAAAGTGTGAATCCCAGTTCTCTAGGTTGTCAAGGACACTGCCAATTAAGACTGACACCCCCAAACTGCGCCCCAGGCTAAACTTCACCCAGTCCCAGCGGCGACCCTGTTTTTTTTTTTTCAATCCTTCCCACAGCCAGGCCACTCAGCAGCGAGGTGACTGACCCGAGGCGCGGTGGGAACTGCTTACAGTCATCTCTCAACTCCCCGAACTTGCAGGGCAGGGCAGCACAGAGGTCAGTGAAATCCCCAGCCAGGCCTTATTTTAGTCATGAATTTCCACTGGCTCCCTCCTCTGACTGCATCAGCGCGGCTCACACCGCGGGCTTGGAGTTTCAGCTGTTTTCCCTGCTCCAGGCTGAGTTAGAAGGTCACAGAGACCGGACTTTGCCGGCGGAGGTAGGTGGGGGCCCCCGCCCGCGCACATTGCAGAGGTCTGGGGCCCCTTGCGGGAGGCCTTTCTGCGCCAAGCTGAGGGCAATGGGTTAGCTTCTTCCCCCTCCCCCTCTTCCAAGGCATCTTGGTCCGTATTAAATAAAATTTGAAAACAAAACAAACTTCTCTTTTTTTCTCTGCCACTGGCACCTCTATAATTTTCCCAGGGCTGCCTTCCCCTCATTGCCCAATTTATCCTCTTTCCAGAGGCTCCTGTAAATTCAAGGGTGGACTCTATTGGACTCCCAACAGTATCTCTAGCAACGGGCACAACGCCTGGCACAGAGTAGGGGGCTCAGCAAATGTGTATCCACTGAATGAATGCTAGGATTTCAATGTGATGGACAGATAGTTTGTCCTAGTCTCTCTCTTCCCTCCCGCTCTGGGTGCAGACCGCCAACAGCGCCGCCCAAGCTCCTGGCAGGCGGAGGGATGGCCCACCCTGGCGGGCACACCGCGTCCCGGTCCCCGGGGTCTCCGGCCTATGGCCGGCGCAGAGGGGCTCGCAGTCGACTGCCCTGAGGCCGAGCCCCGGCCACGTGAAGCGTCACGCCCCGTGCTGCTGCGGGGCAGGCGTCGCCGCCGCAGTTGTGTAACGTTGCAGCCGGAGGGGAGGCGACCCGGGAGCCTCTGCTCTAGGGAGGGCAGGGGAGGGAGGGAACGCAGGGCACGGCGCCCGGTATCTTTCAGTGTTGGACTTGTCGAAGTCGGATGGAGATGGGCACTGGGACACCCAGGGGGTACGCGCAAGAGGGTGCCCGCCGGCGCACCCAGGAGCGAAGCTCCGGGGGAGCGAGGGGCCCGTGGCGCACACGCTCGGCGGTCAGGTGCGCGCAGCGTGCTCGGCGGCGGCCTCGGCTGCCCCTGCGCTTGGCTGGCGGCCCGCTTCCCATGGGGTGACATCCGCCCCGCCCCTAGGCCCCTCCCCACGGCGGGCAATTCCTGGACGCCCGGCTGAGGGGTGGGGGCGGGGAAGCCGGGACGGAAAGAAACACCAGCCTCTGGGGAAGGCAGGGGGGCCGGGCGCCTCCCTCAGCTGCGCGCCGGTTCCTCGGAGCCGGCCGGGCGGGGGAGGAGGAAGAGGGTTGGGCTGGAGCGAGCGAGGGGATATTCCTCTCCCGGCTTGAGTCAGACGCGGGCGGATCCGTCCTCCCCCGTTCCCTCCCAGGAGACGGGAACTTACTTCATTTCCCTGGGGCAGGTTCGCCCACGTTACTAACCCCCCCCCCCCACCCGGCCCCAGCGACTCCCCGGCCCCTTCCAGCTTCCGCGCCCCCCACCCGGCTGGGCAGGACCCGGACCGCGCTGCCACCCCCTCTTCGGGGAAAGGCAGCCGCAGCCGCAGACACCTGGGGGCCGGGACTGGGGGTGGGGGCTCCCTCGCAGCCGCGGGAGCGTTGTCCAACACGTGAGACTCATGTGATGAAGCCGGGGGAGGGCGGGCAGGTCGCTCCTTCCCTCCCTGGCAGCGGCCAGACGTGCCTGGAGTCACAGGGTAGAACACGTAGCTCCAACCCACCCACTCGCTCCCATTTAACCCAGCCCGCAGCCTCTCCATTACTCCTCAGCTCGCCCCCCCACCCCCCTCCGCCCTAACCGCCCCCCCCCCTCCGCGCTCCCTCCCGCCTCCCCGCCCGCCCCACTTCTCATTCACTTGGCTCGCACCGCGCAGACGGCGCAGGGAGCACACACCGCCAGTCTGTGCGCAGAGCCGGAGCCAGAGGCCGCGGGGACACCATGCACGCCCCCAACTGAAGCAGCACCTCAAAGCCGCAGCGCCCCGCAGCCCAGCGGATTTCAGAGCTCAGACTCAGAGGAACCCTTGCGGAGAGACCTCCCGGAAGCCCCTTGCAGGACAGTCCTCACCCCGACGTTCCGCTACTGCAGACAGGAGTGCACAGTGGCCCCGGCTCGCCGCGCCATGGAGCGGATCCCCAGCGCGCAACCGCCCCCTGCCTGCCTGCCCAAAGCTCCAGGACTGGAGCCCGGAGACCTACCTGGGTAAGTTCGCACTCCCTGGCGCCTTCAAGCCTCGGCTCCAACCCTACATTCTGCGCCGCTCTCAACTCGGAGCAGCTTCGGGCGCATCCGGGGGCTCTTACCCGCCAGGGTTCCTGCAGCCTGTGCGCACGCAAAGTCACGACCCTACCTGGCCCCTCTCCCTGCAGGATGGATTTTGCCCACATGTACCAAGTGTTCAAGTCGAAGAGGGGAATAAAGCGGAGCGAGGACAGCAAGGTAAGAACACCGCACCTCTCGGGACCCCAGCCCCTGGCGCGCGCAGTTTCCAAGAAAAGTTTTCTCACTTTGAGCTTGGCGGGGGTATGCACGGTGTGGGATCGGTGGTTCTATTAAATGCTTGGAGAAGAAGGGACAGAAAGTGGTTCTGGGTGTGACTTCGCTGCCCCAACTCTTATCCCGCTGCCGGGTGAGGGAGGAGAGGGGCTTCAGTACCCGCTTCGTCTGGCGCCCACCGCCTCCCCGTGCGCCTCGCAGGAGACCTACAAACTGCCGCACCGGCTCATCGAGAAAAAGAGACGTGATCGGATTAACGAGTGCATCGCCCAGCTGAAGGATCTCCTACCCGAACATCTCAAACTTACAGTAAGTGAGAAGCTGGCCCCTCTCCAAGGCAGCTCTTCTGCCCAGAGGGCGGGCGGGGGTCACTCGCCGCCTGCAGGCCCCTCAGGGAACTGCAGAGCAGATGGCCGGCTCGGAGCTGGCGGGTGGCTCTGTTTGGGGGTACCCTTCCCCAGCCCTGGAATTTTCTGGCGTCCTCAGCAAATGAAATGAGAACCACTTGGGCTTCTCCAAGTTGGCTCCAGTACCAACTAGCCTTCGTTTTCAAGAGTCTAAGCCTTTCCTTTCTGGTGATTTTCAGGGTTTTTTAGTTTTGCTAACTTGGGTAAAACCAAGCAACACACAGATTTTATTTACCCCTTTCTCGCCACCTTTTCCTTTTTAAAAATAAAGAGGACTTGTTTTTGGTGCCTGATTTCTATGTCCTGTCCTTTCTTGTCAGTAGCCAACGGCTTGGCAGCCTTTGGTTGGGGAAAGGGGAAAAAAATGTATTTAAGGAGGAAGTAAAAGGCTGGATGAGCTGCAAGTTGTGAAAGGGTGTCAGGAAAGAAGCTAGGGGAAGCCTCTTGGCTGCCAGACACGGTAGAAGTCCCTCCTCAGGTTGACACCACGGCAGAGAAATGTTATCTCCGGATTCCCCTGAGTTAAGGTCAGCAGTGGCTGCTGGAGAAATTTATCTGTCAGAGCTGATGTAGCAGCCTCTTCCAAAATGCCTCCAAAGATAAATGACACTTCTTTTTTATTCTTTAATCAGAAGTGTGTGCATATGTATTGACGTATACACACACACTTTTTAAAAACATCATCTCCAAACTTAAAACTAAATGTAGTCAACCACGAAAGGCTGTTTCTTTCTTTCTTCCTTTCTTTCCTTCTTTCTTCCCTCCTTCCTTTCTTCCTTCCTTCCTTCCTTCCTTCCTTCCTTCCTTTCTTTCCTTCTTTCTTTCTCTTTCTTTTTTTTTTTTCTTTTCCCTTTAGAGATGTTTCCCATTGCTAATAAGTGTCCCAGAGGTGGGACTTCTCAAAGCTCACTGCTGACTAAGGCTCTTTTTATTCCAGACTTTGGGTCACTTGGAAAAAGCAGTGGTTCTTGAACTTACGTTGAAGCATGTGAAAGCACTAACAAACCTAATTGATCAGCAGCAGCAGAAAATCATTGCCCTGCAGAGCGGTTTACAAGCTGGTGAGTGCCCGAGTCTGGTTACCATCACCTAAGAGTTGTAGCGCAAATAGCCTGTGGGCTCAACATCTGGTATAAAAAACATTCCTACAACAAATTGCTTATGCACATTCGTCGGGGGAGATGTCATTTTATGTCTCCTAAAAGGTCAGACTTTTCATTTGGAATGTTGCTGTGTGCCACCTGGCATGAATAGGTATTAGTCAAATGATAAAATATTTCTGTGGCATTTTGGTTTAAGGGTTTTTGGGTTCTGGGACATTTTCCCCCTCCGGTTTAAAATGCCAAGGCACCTCTAATTTGTATCGTGGGTGTTTTACAGTCGGTCTTCTTCGTCCTCTTTCACTGGAGAATAAATCATGGGTATGCCCCAGTGTTTTCCTGTTTCTGTACTTCCTTATCACTCCGTGTGTGGTATGATCCTGGCAGGATGACAGCAGGAGTTTTTCCTGCATTTCATGTGGTTCCCTGAATAGCCACTAGGTATCTCCGTGCATTGCACAATCTAATGAAACCACTGAAGTTTCATCATTAGTTTCTACTGACTTCCAGAGAATCACAGGCACCTTGTAACCTTCTAGTTTCACCCGTTCCAAATAATACTGAACAGACTGGGGAGAAGTTCTTCTACCCACTGCCTCGTTCCATTCTTCTCCCCCATCTTTCCAAGACTAGTACGATGAGAATCCCCAAAACCTAGCAAGTGCTTTTTTTCTGCCAGTTCCCTCATGGAAAATAGGAAGATGAACATACCTAATTTATTGGGGGTTGGGGATAGAATACATGGAAAAGGCTTTGAAATAGCTTTGAAATGTAAAGATCCCAGCATGGCTGTAACTTTTATAATTGAAAATAAGCTTACTTAGGGGACATTGTTCCTTTATTCTTCCTCTCATTTTTTGACTGGTCTCTGTGCAATATGGTAGGGTTGATGTTCTGTAAAATGACTCTTGTTATAAACATAGGAGGATGCGGGAACAAGCTCTAAATTGAAAAAGGGAAAATAGTCCATCTCTATAAATTATGTTCTGTTTCTATGATGGGATATTATGTAGCCATCACAACTCATAGTTTACCTCTGGATGGCAGGATAATGGGTTATTTTTGTTGTATTTATACTTCTCGGTGTAATCCACATTTTTTCTGAGATTACTTTTGGAGTTAGGGACACAAATCAGCAGGTGCTGTTAAAAAAAAAGGAAAGCTCTCAGTCTTTGAGGTATGGGATGCGGCTGAACCACAGGGCCTTCTGAAATGTCTTCCTTTGGATCTGTGTTGATCCAGGTGAGCTGTCGGGGAGAAATGTGGAAGCAGGTCAAGAGATGTTCTGCTCAGGTTTCCAGACGTGTGCCCGGGAGGTGCTTCAGTACCTGGCCAAGCATGAGAACACTCGGGACCTGAAGTCTTCACAGCTTGTCACCCACCTTCACCGTGTGGTCTCAGAGCTGCTACAGGGTGGTACCTCCAGGAAGCCGTTGGACCCAGCTCCCAAAGCCATGGACTTCAAGGAGAAACCCAGCTCCCTAGCCAAAGGCTCTGAAGGCCCTGGGAAAAACTGTGTGCCGGTCATCCAGCGGACTTTTGCTCACTCGAGTGGGGAGCAGAGTGGCAGTGACACGGACACAGACAGTGGCTACGGAGGAGAGTCCGAGAAGAGTGACTTACGTGGTGAGCAGCCGTACTTCAAAAGTGATCACGGACGTAGGTTCACCATGGGAGAAAGGATCGGTGTTATTAAGCAAGAATCTGAAGAACCACCAACGAAAAAGAGCAGAATGCAGCTGTCAGATGATGAAGGCCATTTCACTGGCAGTGACCTGATCAGCTCCCCGTTCCTGGGCCCGCACCCACACCAACCTCCCTTCTGTCTGCCCTTCTATCTGATCCCGCCATCTGCAACCGCCTACTTACCCATGCTGGAGAAGTGCTGGTATCCCACCTCCGTCCCAGTGTTGTACCCAGGCCTCAACGCCTCTGCTGCAGCCCTCACCAGCTTCATGAACCCAGACAAGATCTCAGCCCCCTTGCTCATGCCCCAGAGACTCCCTTCTCCCTTGCCAGCCCATCCAGCCATCGACTCTTCTGCCCTGCTCCAGGCTTTGAAGCAGATCCCCCCTTTAAACTTAGAAACCAAAGACTAAGGGACCCTGCCACTCTGCTCTCTTTCCTCCCTACTTCACCCCCCCCCCCCACAAAGTGTGACTGCAGCAAGATTGTTCTAGTGTGTATGCTGAGATAATCTGAGTCATGGAGAGAAGATTTGGGGTACATGTGTGTGCACATGCACGCGTGTGCATTGGTGGGTTGGTATAGAACATTAAAGCTCCTTTTGGCATAGGGAAGATATGAAGGATTGCCTGACATCAGGAGATATAGGGGGGATTGTAGCAGACCTCTGGACTTTCCCCCACCCAGAAAATAGCCCCCTCCGATAACATACAAATCAGCTGGATATTCAAAAGCTTCAGACTCTTGGTCTGTGAGTCAGTCTTCATTTTGGGAGCCGGGTCTGTGGCTTTGAGAAAAAGGTACTTTCAAAAGAGGGCTTTCCAGAGCGCAGCTCCCAGCCAGCTCTTATGACCCCACCCTTCTCCCTTTTATTGTTGCCGTGACTCACCAAATGGGGAGAGGGCAGCCACACTGAGCTTTCTGCTAAGCGGTGAGGTAGCAGACACTGGCATAGCACGGTAGTGGTTTGGGGAGATTTCTACAGGTCTGCCCCCCACCCCTGCCTCTGATGAATAAAGAGAATGTAGTTCCCTACTCAGGCTTTCGCAGTGATTAGCTTAATAAGGAACTGAAAAGGGCCCCCTGATAAAGCTGAGCTGCCAGGGAATGAGGGAGGAGTCCCTGGGGCCTCTGGCACCTGTTTCTAGGTCTCACCTAGAAAACAATCTCGCTGTCTGGAGAACCAAAGCAGGGTCTGAGAGACGCAGGTGCCTAAGTTCCAGTACCCCCAAAATGCATAAAGCCAAGTAACAAACTGCTACCTTCAACAAGCAGAGCTAGATTCGGGTTTCAGTTCTATCCTTAAAACTGCTTTTCACCAAGCTTAGCTTAAAGGCCTAACCAGCTCTCGGCACAGCAAGATCCTTTCTGCAGGCTAATTCCCCTCACTGACGGCATAGGGAGCGTCCTTATTGCTAAAAAGGATTCGGTCTCCTTCAAAGAAGTTTTATTTTTGGTCCAGAGTACTTGTTTTCTGACTTGTCCAGCTAGCCCTGCACCAGCTTTTCAAAATGCACTATGCTTGATCGCCGATCGTGTTTTAACTTTTTCTTTTCCTGTTTTTATTTTGGTATAAAGTCATTGCCTTTATTTGTAAAACTGTTATAAATATATATTATATAAATATATTGAAAGGAAAATGTTTCAGATGTTTATTTGTATAATTACTTGATCTACAAAGTGAGAAAAATGAATGTATCCCTGTTTTTGAAGAGAAGAATAATTTTTTTCTCTAGGGAGAGGTACAGTGTTTATATTTTGGAACCTTCCTGAAGGTGTGAAATTGTAAATATTTTTATCTATGAGTCAATGTTAAGTAGTTGTTTTAAAATACTTAATAAAATAATCCTTTTCCTGTGGAAGAGAAAGATGGTCTTTTGCATCTTTAAAAATAGCTCAGTCGTGTGATATGGCTGTCTCCTGCCCTCCCCTTTTGGCTGTAGGCAACAACTACTTAATCTTGGCATCATTTCATTCAGCTTTTAATGTGCCTCGTATTCAATCAGACAGAATAAACTTGGTCAATTTCGTAGGTAAATACTTAATTTGTTTTTTTTAACTAACCCTTGTTAGAGGTTCATAGTCACCCTGTGCCTCCTTTCAGAGTTAAGCAAAAAGAAAAGTACATTGTCCCCCACCCCAGCCTGTTTTTGACATGGTCCTTAAGAACTTGACAGAAAATCAAAGTGTGGGATGGTTGGGCCTTAGGGTCTGGGGAGCTTGCTGGAGGGGGAGGCACATGGAGAAAAGATTTAATGGATTATTATGCAATAATAATTGGTGCTGGGGATAGTACCTCTGCCAAGCCAGTCTAACTTTTTTGAGTCTAGCAATGTCTAATGGATTTGCCATATCCTGCCTTATTGCTGCTGAAGGCAACATTCCATAATTATGTTCTACATCCTTCCTGGACTTCCTCTCATTGGGTGTGTTTGTGCGTGAATGAATATCGGTGTTCCTTAGTCAAGCACTCTTATGAGAAAAAAAAAAAAAATTCCACGGGAAAAGAAGTGGGAAATGACCCGGTCGAGTATTTTTGCTTCTCCCCTTCTCCCTCTAAGGGATGTCCTGACGGCCAGTGCCTGGTTTGCCATGCTTCAGATCCCCAAGCACAGGAGTCTTCTAGAACCCTCTGGGTGTCTGGAGCCTAAGTGGGGAACGTGCCCCCAGGGAGTTCTCAGCCAGGTCAAGGCACCACCTGCCCAGCAGGACTTTGCTTCCCTGCCATCTGATGAGCCAGCAGGCAAGAGTGAGAGTTGCCTGGCTGTGTGAGATGCAGAATGCAGGCTGTAAAAAACACAGTCCTCCCCAGGCAGCATGGTGTCACGGAAGGAGCCCTGCACAAGGCATCCAGAGATGAGCTGGTGGCCCATCATCTCCCTTCCATGCCTATTCTTGATTAGGTAAAATAAGGATCCTGAGCCCTTCTCACATGTTCTACAGCAAGACGGATGGCAAATTCTGGAAATCCCGCTTTCTCCTAGCTCTTTAGGGCCTGGGCCTCCAGCTCTCCTACCTGCTAAACCCCTGAAATGCCTCCACGAATTGCTAGGCTTTTCTGGCTAGACTTCTTTGGTAAAAACCCAAACAAGTCAAGTTTATTCTGGAGATGGAACATGGGGTTGACACCAGGGCCAAGCTCGTTTTGCATGCCTCTCTCTCTTTCCGGGGCCATAACTCAAGGAGTAGCTGTGGGGACTGAAGGAAGTGGTTGGAGCACCCTCAACTAAGAAAGGGTTTGAGGCTTCAGACACATCCTCAGCCCAGAATCCGCCCCCCCCCCCGCACGAGCCTGCCCTATCGCACACCCCTAAAAGTAGCAGCTGTCCCTCTGCCCCCTTTGCCCTTGCCTTGCCTTCTAGCCCAGTTGCAGCAGGTTCCAAGTAGCTCAGAGGGAGATGCGAGGAGAGGCTTCCACCCCAGTCCTTTGCCCATTGGGTACAAAGAGGGCCTCTGTTTAAAAGGGGTGTGAGTGTGAGGGGGTGAAGTGCTGGGCTCCGAGGCAGCCGGAGAGAGGTGGCGAGAGGCAGGGGAGCCCAGGCCTGGGATCTGGCCGCCTTCAGACAGGGCGTGACCCTCCGGGCCTGCCGGGATGGTCTCACCCAGCGCTGACCTGCCTCGCCTGTTGACACAACGTCACGTTTCCGACTGCAGCCCTTTCATGTGCGGCCCGCGGCTAAATGCGGCTGCCGGTTCCTGGAAGCAGACGTGCCTGGCACCGCGTCAGCAGAAACCTGATCCCCGGGGAAGCTTGGCACGGCCACGGGATCGCTCGGCCCCCAGAATAGGGCCTGGCAGCGGGTGCCGGGCAGCCCCCCCCTCCCCTCTTCGCACCCAGAAGGAAGGAATCCAAGCGCTTTCCCTCAGGGGTGGGGTGGGGAGCTGGATTTAGTCAGGGCATTGGGACAAGGGCCTAATTAACTACAAGCTAGGAGCTTCCCACGGGTCATCGCTCGTTAATGAAGCCTAACAACCTAGAAGCACCATTATAGGTGGTATTGCAACTCGCATTTTGGAGACAAATAAAAGCAGGCTCAGAGAGGGGAGGTAATTTGCCCGAAGTTACACAGCTTCCGAGTTGCCAAACCATTAATGTTGCATTGCGGCTGTCAATCGGATCCAAGGTGAAGACTTTCAGAGTTTGGTTGTTGATAATAATAATAATAATAATAACAGAACTACTGTTAACAGCAAACACATTTGTAGAATTTATAATTTGCCAGGCACTCTTCAAAGCGCTCCACATACAATCACTGAATTCTTGCAGCAACTCCATGAGATAGGTACAAGTATTATTCCACTTATGTGGTTTTTAAAAATATAGGCACAGAGAGGTTAAGTAACTTGCATAAGGTAGCACAGCTCCAGAGGTGAAGTGGAATTTAAACCCAGGCAGTTTGACTCCTGTGTCTATGTGCTTAACCCACATTGCCCTTCTAGTGAAATGATAGTAATAATAATAAAAGTAAAAGTAGTGATAATTACAATTGTTCTTAACCATATTTTGAGTACTTTCCCTGTGCCAAGCACGATATTAAGCACTTTGTGTGAATTATCTCTATTTCCTCTGGTAACTATGAAGGGTAGATATTAATATGCCCATTTTACAGATGAGAAAACTGAAGCTCAGAGAGAGGAAATGCCTTATCTGAGGTGACACTTCATGGAAGAGACAGCAAGTACCATGCCCTTTCTCTGGTATGGAACTGCTTCTAAACTGAGCTACTGCTGGGCTTGGATATGCATGAACTCATGTAACCCTCAGAACGGCCCCGTGGAGTAGGTACGCTGATCCCCCGTGGGCAGAAGACGTAACAAACGGGGAGAGTAAAGTTACTTGCCCAACTCTTTGTTTCCTTACAAATGCCCCCACATACCATCCTGCAGTACAAAAATAAAAAGGGCCCATTCTCTAAAGAACGAAACCCACAGGAATTGGGGGACATTTAGGGGCATCCTACAGATTGATTGTGCTGAGAATCAGGATCTGGGTTTAAGGAAATTCTATGTCCTATTTTCTGCGGTGGGAATAGGGGTGTGCTCACATCTCTCTTAAGGTTAGGAGAGGTAGGGCAGAGATGCCTGGGGCCCAAGGCAGCTCTGCCAGAGGGAAGGAGGGAGAGAGGGAGGCAGAGACTGAGTTCCACCCTCTCTCCCTAGAAGGGGACCTGAGCAGGCTTGGAGACCAGGCCACTGCACCCACTGTCCCTCTCAGCTTCCTTCAGCCCACCCAAACCCTGGCACGTCTCTCCAGCCCTTGACCACTTCCCCAGTGCTCGGCTGGTGAGGGGTAAGCAAGAGGCCACCGCACTTTGGGGAATAGAGCCAGTATCTCTGGTTGGAGTTTGCCTTGCTGTTAGTTTCTCCTCAGGGCTCTGGAACCCACTGCAAGGTTCAAAGAGACAGAATGTGTTGAGTTCCCAAGTGCTTTCATATAAAGACTATGTGTTAACGGGATCGGAGTGTTCTCCTGAGACCCAGAATTCCCAGAGGTGCCACGTGGCATGGAGGGAGAGAAGGCTCTGGGCTTCTCACTGCCTCTTCAGCTGGAGCTGCTCCCTCTTTCCTTCTTCTCTGACTTATATATTTTAATGATTGGTCCGAACAAGAGTTCCACTGCTAAAAACATCACACGCATGTTTGGAAGACACCAAACGATAGCCCATTCCTCAGGCATGGCTTTCATGTCTCCTGCCTCTTTCTCTAGGATCCAGAGGGAGGCTAAGGCCACTCAAAGCCACCTCCACCCCCCCCACCAACCCAGCACCACCCCCCTGTTTATCCCAAGCCATCTGTTTGGCCCGACTACCACAGGGGAACATGAGCTGGGGGAAGCCTCTCCCATTGGCTATGGAAGCCACTGACATGCTTGTCTCGCGGCTGGGCCATCCAGTCTTGTGATGTGGCTGGATTTGGGCCCAGAAGGTTTCTCCTGCTATAGATGGGACCCTCCCTTCCCGGAGGAATCTTAGCAAAGACATTGAGGTGGGACATCAGGGAATGAATTATTAGGCTTCTGGGGGGGGGGGGGGGTCAGCCCCAGGCTGAGGCCAAAGTGACAGGGACAGCCAGCCTCTGTTACTCCTAAGCCCCAGCCCTGCTCTCCCATCCCCCATTCATCCTTGAAAAGGCAAAAGGGAAGAAACTTATGCTTATTTATTTGTTTGTTTGAAGAACAAATAGTTTTTTGAAATCACATTACGAATGGTATATGGAGATAGGGATTATGCAAGGGTCTCTGGGGAATTCACATGTGGGGGCGGGAAAGAGGGAAAAGTACTCTCCAGAAAAAAAAAAACAAAAACATTTTTTAAAGTTTTAAATAAAATATCTAATACTTTTACATCTTTTTTTTTTTTTTTTTTTTTTTTTTTTTTTTTTTTACTACGGAGCATTTAAAACATATATAAAAGTAGACAGCAACAACAAAAAGGAAAATGACCCAATTTAAAAATAGGCAGAGGACTTGAATAGACATTTCTCTAAAGAAGATATACAAATGGCCAAGAAGCACATGAAAAGATGCTCAACATCATTAGTCATCAGGGAAATGCAAATCAAAACCACAGTGAGATATCACTTCACACCCACTAGGATGGTTGTAATGAAGAAAAAACAAAACGGAAAATAACAAGTGTTGTCGAGGATGTGGAGAAATTGGAACCTTCATACGCTGCTATCAGGAATGTAGAATGTTTCGGCTGCTTTGGGAAACACATTAGTGCTTCCTCAAAAAGTTAAATATAGAATTACCATATAACCCTGCAAGTCCACACCTAGGTAGGTCCCCAAAAGAATTGAAAACAGGTACTCCAACAAAGTACATGTACATGCACACACTTAACAGCACTACTCACAATAGCCAAAAGGTGGAAACAGCCCAAATGTTCACCAGTGGATGAATGGATAAACAAAATGTGGTCTCTATGTATTATTAGACTAAAAAGGAACGAAGTACTGATATATCTTAAAATGTGGATGAGACTCAAAAACATTACACTCAGTAAAAGAAGCCAGACAAAGAGTCATACCTTGTGTGATTCCATTTACATAAAATATTGAGACTAGATAAATCCACAGTGACAGAACAAAGACTGGTGGCTTCCAGGGGCTTGGGGGAGGAAAAAATGGGGAAAAAATACTTAATGGGTACAGTGGTTTTAGTTGGAAGTGATGGAGATATTTTGGAACTAGAAAGATGGGGTAGTTGCACAAATTTATGAACATGCTAAGTGCCACCGAATTGTCCACTTCAAAATGGTTAATTTTTTTGTGAATCTCACCTTGATAAATTATTTTTCAATGTTTATTTGTTTATTTTTGATAGAGAGACAGAGAGAGAGAGAGAGGGAGGGAGGGGCAGAGACAGAGGGAGACAGAAAATCCCAAGCAGGCTCCGCATTGTCAATGCAGAGCTAAATGTAGGGCTCGAACCCACGAGTTGTGAGATCATGACCTGAGGCGAAACCAAAAGTTGGTCGCTTAACTGACTGAGCCACCCAGGAGCCCCTCGATAAATTGTTTTTAAAAAAAATACACAGAAGTGGGGCGCCTGGATGGCTTTGTCAGTTAAGCGTCCGACTTCAGCTCAGGTCATGATCTCACAGTCCGTGAGTTCAAGCCCCATGTCAGGCTCTGTGCTGACAGCTCAGAGCCTAGAGTCTGCTTGGGATTCTGTGTCTCCTTCTCTCTCTGACCCTCCCCCATTCATGCTCTCTGTCTCTCTGTGTCTCAAAAATAAATAAATAAACATTAAAATTTTTTTAAATACATAGAAGAGCGTAATGAACCCTCTTTGTATCAATCACTTGGCTTTAACAATCATCAATTCATGCCCCATCAATTTCATCTGTAATATATGTACTGATCTGCTTCCCCTGCTTATATATTATTTAGAAGCAAATCTGGACATTAAATAACTTCATTTATAAATATTTTAATATATATCTCTAA
Source organism: Neofelis nebulosa (assembly GCF_028018385.1). NCBI lineage: Eukaryota > Metazoa > Chordata > Mammalia > Carnivora > Felidae > Neofelis > Neofelis nebulosa. The sequence continues at coordinate 123,019,801 of NC_080785.1, read as the reverse complement.
AAGGTAAGCATTCTCTAAAAATTACTACAATAGCATTATCATACCTAAAATACCTAAAATAATTTAATAATACTGGAAGACAATTTCAATTTATTTTATTTTTTTTTAAAAACTTGATAAAAAAAAAGCAGTATTTCAAACTGTACAGTCACCAGAAACACACAGTTATCAAAAATGCACACACTTCACTTGACATCTCCTGGAAGGCAATTTTTAAAGACTAATTGTCTGAGTATAAGCACAGAATGGTTTCAAAATCTAAAAACATAAAAAGTGATCAGTGAAAAAAATTTCTCTCCTGTCCTGATTCATCTTCTTTTATCCGGTCCCCCTGGTCTCACCAAATCCACTTACAAGTAAGCAGCTAGACACTGTTTTAACTTATCTTAGTGCTTATTTATGTTTATAGGTGCAAATATGAACGCAGGCTATCATTTCTTCATACAAAAATAACATGCTGGCGAGCCTAAGTGGCTCAGTTGGTTAAGCGTCTGGCTCTTGATCAGGTCATGATCTCATGGTTTGTGAGTTCAAGCCCTGCATCAGCCTCCGTGCCTGCTTGGGATGCTCTCTCCACCCCTCTCTCTTTGCTCCTCCCCCACTCATGCCTGTGTTCTCCCTGTCTCAAACATAAATAAATAAACTTAAAAAATAACATGCTATCGACACCATTTTGCACTTATTTTTAATTTACTATATCTTGGCAGCTATCCCCATGAATACATAGAAAGGCTTTTAATTCTTTTTCACAACTTCACAGGATATCATTGCATAGTTATACTATCATTTATTGACCAGTTCCTTATTATGGACATTTGGGTTATTTCTGATCTTTTACTATTACCAACAGGGCTGCAAGGAGTAATTTTATACACGTATCATTTTGAATGTGTACAACAATACTTATGGGGTAAACTCCCAGAAGCGGGATTGCTGGATTGGTAGCATGAGCGGCTGTCATTATGATGGGTATTAGCAAAGCTGTCTTCCATGAGCGGTGATAGTTAATATTCCTTTAGCAACTCAGGAGAGTTGCCTGTCTGGGAGGTAGTTCGCAAAAGATGTCAGAGGCCTTGGAACATGTACACCTTCAGCCCAAGTGATTCTACCTCTAGGAGTTATTCTAAGTAAGTTATTAATTAGGTGTTCATATACTTAGCTGCAAGGATGGACATTTCTGTGTCATAGTAAAAAAATAAAATAAAAAAATGATCTAGAGAAGACTGGTTGAGTAACTGAGTAATTTATGGTTTGTGTAAATGCTGAAATACTAAATAGCCATGAAAAAGTATGTTGGGAAAATATGTTTATTGTGAAGGGAAAAAGTAGGTCACAAAACTGTCTTCAGAATGATCCTATTTTTAAAATAAAGAATAACATCCATACTTTTAAATTTTCTCTTTCTCTGCCTCAATTTCTGTACCCATAAAAATGAAGGCAGCAATAATCTGCTGAGTTGCTGTAAGGATTAAATTAGCCAAAATGTCTAAGATGCTTAGAACTGTATCTGGCACAAAGGAAGTCCTGCTCAGGGTTAGTGAAAATTAGCGTTATCATCATCATTATTATCATTATTAACGAACATGTATTGTGTCTGTGATATATATCATGAAGTGCAAAAAAAGGACAAGAATGGAATTCTTCCTAGGTGGTCTTGGAAATCTACACTCAGCAGAGCCCCAGAAAGATATGGAAAGAAAAGTCAGCAGGCTCTTTTGGTTTGTCAGCTCAGCCTTGGGCAGGGCCAGTCCTGCGCACCAGGAAGAAGGCAACTCCATCCAACAGTCAATTGGTCAGAAGGGGAAGGCTCTCCCTTCCCACATGCACAAGCTTTTAAAAGGACTTGAACAATGAGAGCGACGACAAAAGGTAAGATACACAGAGTAGCCCACGAGAGTCTTAAGATAGGGGTCCAACTCATTCACTGCTGTGTCCCTAGTACCGATCCTGAAAGAAATTTCAGTCATTGTTTCCTGAATGAACAAGTGAACTTAGACTCTGCTGTGTGACTTTGGGAACATTCTCTCACCTTCCCGAATCTCAGTTTCCTCCACTACCAAATGGGCATATTGGTGATCTTACAGAAACAGTTGTGTACACAGAGTAGTAGCACCCAGCTCAAATCAGGTGCAAGGAAGGTGCACAAGCATTTGTTGGGTAAGTGAATGAAAACAACGAATGACACTTATAGGAGCTTATTTGTACTAAAGTGTAAATGACTGATGACATTCTTGCCGGAAAGAAGCGTTGTAGGGGATAAAGGGAGAAGCTGGAAGAGATCTAGTATATATACCAGACGCTGTGCGAAGTACTATACTTGGCACGACGTGTGCATTACCTTGTGTAATTTCCATTTTTACATGTACAGAAACTGAGACTCAGTGAGATCAAGTGACTTACCCAAGGTCACATGGCAAACAGATGGCACAGCCAGGATTTAAGCCAACACATGACTCAAAAGTCCTTGCCAAAGAGCCCTGGATGACAACATGGACGATGTCCTGAAGAGAGAAGAGGGTCTGGGGCATCCATCAGAGACAGGCCGCACTCTGGGCATGGTGCTGAGTTAACCACTACACAGGTGCACTGAAGGGCCCTGAGGAAGCAGCCCCAGCTCTCTCCCACTGCCCCCAGTACTGAAAAATAATGTTTTTGATATTTCAGAGGAAACTACTGAGACAATCTCATGAAAAAAATCAAGACCTTGTCAAGTTTTTCTACATTTATTTTGTTTAGTGTTGTTTTCTGTTTGAATTTCCTGTGGGGAGAGAGCACCATGACATTTATGCCTCAGGACATGAGGGCTTAACTCGCCCTGGGGTCTTAGAGCCTCTCCGAACCTTATCCAGCATGTGTTATGCCAGCCTCTGAGAGTTTGTGGGTGTGATGAGGTGTCCCCCCCGACCACCGCTTCCCTGGGGGCTCCTGAGGCCTCATTCGGGTGTTTCCCAGGGCAGTGGCCTGGGCTCCCCTGACCCGTGGCTTCTCATGGACCAGCCTCTCAGACAAGGCATTCACTGTCCAGGCATGTTCCAAGCCACCGGCTCGAGTCAGAGCCAGCCCAGGCCTGTTGCAATGAGTCAGCCTTTCACTGGGGTAGAACGTGGTGACTGGCTGGGAAGTCACTTTTTCCAGCTTGGCCCTGGTCCTGGGCTGGGTTTTGGGAGGGCTTCATTTTTTTCCCTTTGGGATCCTATTGCCTATGGCATGCTCCCAGGGGGGTCCTGGGAAGCCTGAGGGCTGGAATTCTCCTGCTGGGGATAGGCTGAGTTGCTTCCACTGATGACACTGTCCATCACTTACACAAGAGAAAGTGGAGGCCACAAAGGTTATAGCTGCATCTCTAACACAGGTGACCCTGTGGAAGGCTCACTGGGGAAGGGGTGTACCCTGCGGAGTCCATCCTGCCACCTTTCGCAGGCCATGGTGGCACGGCGAGCCCAGGTACCTGGAGCTTGTGGCTCACTTGGCCCCTTGCCAGCTATAATGCTTTCCTGAACGATGCTGCTGCCTAGGGCCCCTTCTTGGATCTTAAAGCAAACACTGTTACCTTCCATGAACCTGCCTCCCTCTCAGCTCCAAGCCAGGGGTTAGGTTTCAGAGCTGTTCACTTTACAGTCCCTTCTGACTCACCTCCAGCTTCCCTGAGGTTCTCGAAGCCTTCCCTGCACAGCTATGCAGTGTACCTGTTGGGAGAGGAGAGGCGATGACTGCTCCTCAAAGGTGGGAAGGGTGTGTGTGGGCAGGGTTTTGGCCCTTGGTGGCTCATGGAATAAATTCTTTCTCTCTGGAGGCAACACTAGCCTCTCCGTGTCTGAGGCTCTGGCTTCCACCTCCTTTTCATTTTTGTGACTAGCAAAGACTCCCCTCTCTCAATCTATCATTCATTCAGGCCAGAGATATTTACTGATACCCTTTATTGGAAGACCAAGTTCTGGGCTTTGGGGCTGTAGCAGGGCACACAACAGTCATGTTCCTATATCTGGGAAGTGGAGAGTCTGAGGGGGGACACGGGTGCTTGCCAGATAATTACATTAGCAGATACCAACAATCCATGACAAATATGAAGGAAGAGTACGCAAGAGAAGGCGGCAGGGCCTGGTGCCAGAGAAGGCTTGCCTGAGATGGAATAGATAAGGAGCTGTCTGGTTGGAGTGGGGAAGAGTGTAAGCAGCGTGCTTGTTTTGGATTGAATTGTGTCCCCACACCAGTACCTCGGAATGTGACCTTCTTTGGAAATGGGGTGATTACAGAGGTAAGCAAGTTAATCTGAGGTTGTTTGGGTGGGCCTTCCTCCAGTACGACTGGTGTCCTAGTAAAAAGGGGCAGTTTGGACACAGAGACAGACATGATACAGGGAGAAGGCCATGTGAGGATGAAGGCACTCTGACCGAGTGATGCATCTATCAGCCAAGGAATGCCAAAGATGGCCAGAAATTCACCAGAGGCTGGCGGAGAGACCTGGAACAGGATCTCCCTCGAAGCCTTCAGGAGGAATCAACCCTGCCAAGACCTTAATTCTGGATTTCTAGCCTCCGCAACTTGAGCACATAAATTTCTGCTGTTTAAGTCACCCGATCTGTGGTCCTGTGTTGCAGCAGCCCCAGCAAACCAATACAGTGTTCCATGCAGAGGAAGCTGCAAGTGCAAAAGCCCTGAAGGTGAGGGGAGTGAGGCAAATTTCAGAAAGAAAGCCACTCTGGCTGGGATGCGGAGGCGCAAATCCCTTTATCTCTAGTGAGAGGAAAGTGGATCAGTATGGGCGCCTGGGGCAACTATAAAAATAATACAAATAATGACCACCTTGGGGATGTACAGAATGTATGAGATAAGCCTGGGGAGACAGGAAGTGCCTGGGCTAGGTAGAAGTTTCCTTGTGAGGATGAGGACTGCAGCCTTAACCTTAGAAGAGAGGGAAAGCTATCAGAAATCACAGGGCAAGTGACCTGGAGTCTAGTTTGAGCTGTGTGACATTGGGCAAATTGCTGTCTCTGTGCCTTAGTTCTTCAACCTCTTTCCTTATCTGGGACATTCCATGACCATGTGACTAGCAGTGTGCTTCACGTTGCCATCCTGTGTGTGACAGGCAGGGTGAGAGGGAAGACAGAAGGAATGAAAATAGTGTCCAACATCATTTTTCTTCTTATGGGACTTCTAGTTTACTTGGGGAAATGGCATTCCTTCCGGCCAGTACACAATAAAAGTGCTAGGAGTGGTTAGAAGACAGTATCAGATATTCTCAAGGGCTCAAGTGGGGGCTTCCCTCACAGGGGGTTCCTGATACCTGGGTAAAGGCCTCCTGGTGGCTGTGTCAGTGCTGTGCAACTCCATCTCCCTCCCTCCCCTCAAAGCTGATTATTGGAGGGGTATGGGGAGAATAAACACATGACCCAAACTGGGCCAATCAGAATATTTCCCTGGGAATTTTTTTTTTTTTTTTTTTGCCGGGCATGGGGCGGGGTATTATTGAATCTAGGGTAGAAAATTTAGTTTCTCTCTAAGGAAGTAGGATGCTTTGGAGGCCATGTTTCCTGCCATATAGAGGGGGCTGCTGTGACCGAATGAAGCTGACAGGCAGAGACAAGATGGGAGAGACAGAAAGAGACAGCATGGGAAAACCCTTCAGCTGTCCCAAGGTCTGGCTGCACTTCTGCTTTTCCTGTGCTTACATGACTTACCCCCAGGTTCATCACCCCTCATTTCTCCTTTTTGCCTTGGCTGTTAGAGATTAAGAACAGTATGTATACTGAGTGCTTACTCTATGCCGGGCCCTATTCTAATGCTTTGTGGGTAATCATTTAGCTGACTATCACCCAACCTTATGAAGTTGGTACTCTTATGCCCATTCTGAAGGTGAGAGAGGGCTGAGGCAGAGAGAGTAAGTGGGTAGGTCACCCATTACCTGTAAGCGGGTAGGCTAGCAAGTGTCTGAGTGACCTCTAGCCCCCTGGCTCCCAGGTATGCTCCTAACCATTAGACCCTACTGCATATTTTTGAATGAATGAATGAAAGCACACCAGCAAGCTGCAGATGCACACATACACATGTGTTTAAGGGAGATTGCAGTGGTGAAGAGCAGATGGGGAGTAAAGTCACAGAGAAGTAGTGAAGCCTGAGACTAAGCACCGGAAAGATCTCCAAAGAAGTGAGGTATGAATGAGCCTCAAACCTGGGTCATCTTTTGAATGTCAAAAGGAAATATGGACACTTAGGTCTGGAATCTCCTTCTTAAATCAACATAATAATTGCTTTCATGAGTCGAGAGCTTTCTCTGTGACCAGCACCCTTCCTACCTTATCTTCTGAGTCCTCACCCTCTGGTGTCAGAGGCTTGTCTAATCACCTTTGGGAGTCCTCCCCTGCCTTGCAGTCTACAGCAAGGTCAGCCTCCTTGGCTTCTTTTCAAAGCCATGCAATCTTCCTTGATAATGTCCAAAGTTTCGAAGGCAAAAATTGACAAATATTTATGATGCCCATGGGTTCAAGAGGCTGAGTCCAGGAAGTCCAAAACTCTGGCCTATGAATTAGACTAGATCCATTGATGAGCATGGACGGGCCCCAGAGGGAACGGTAGAGCCTGCAGCGGTCACTTTATCTGCTGGCTGCCTTTGCTGGGGGACTAGATTTCACTCACTATCTCCACTGGTGATCTCTCGAGCACCCACTTCACCCTGGTGCAAGAACAGGCTGCTTGTTAGCTTTGAGGCCAGGCCAACAAGACAAGAGAAGGCACATCCCAGTTTCAAAAGGCTGCTGAAGACCAGAGCACTGAGCAGAGGCCGGCGCCCCCACAGTGAATCCAGCTGCATCAGGAGCGAGCTGGTGCAAGGCATGACGGGGTGCTGCCTCGTAGGCTCAAGGCATTCCTAAGTTGCCAACAGGAGATTTTCCATGCAGCCTCATGACTCAGGAGAACAACCTCTGGGGTCTTTGGGGGGTAGTCTCGGGGATAAAAGTCCTTTTGGAGAAAAATGGCCCTTAAAAAAATGCACCCTCACTCTTAGACATATGAAAACTTTAATAATTTAGGGACTTTTTTTTTTTTTTTTTGTATTCCTGGTACTAAGCTAAGCACTTTATACATAGAACCTCACTTAAGCCTCAGGACACCTTATGCAGACAAGATGACTCTCCTCACTATATATCCTCGGGAAATTGAGGTTCAGAGATCTTTTTTTGAGGTTATATAGCTAATAAGTGGTAGAGCCAGGAGTCAAACTCAGGTCTGACCTCAAATTCCCTGCTTTTAAGCGTAGTGCTATGCTGGATCCTGTTTAGGCACATTCACTGAAACCTAGATGTTTCACTCTTGTCCATTTACCCAACACGTATTTCTTAAGGACCTACTATGTGACAGGTACTGTTTAAGATACTGGGGATATACCAGTAGTTAAATAAAACAGGAAAAAAAAACCCCTACCCTCATGGAGCATAAAGCACATCAACAAAATTTAAAAATAGCATTAAAAGGCAAGGAATCTCTGTTTCCATTTTACAGATGAAGTCACTGAGGCAGGTGTTTATTACTGTCTGTTTAACTCCCAAATCCATTCCTTTGTGTCTTGTTGTTCAACGAATATTCCTTAAAAACCTACTAGGGGTCAGGCTGTGTTCTAGGTACTGCTCCCCACCCCCACCGTCTCCCCTGCTGTGGTCCCTGCCCTCAAGGAATCAACATTCTTCCTAACCGTGTAGCTGCTGCTCAGGGGACCTGAGCTGTCCTGGCTTCTGCCCCAAGGCTGTTTTCTCAGAAAAACCTGAAGTAGAAGGAGCAAAGCCAGCGGTGTGTGAAATAACCAAGTCAGCACAAGTGCTGGGGATCATCGATGCCCTTTGTTCTCCCTCACTGGACGGTGACCCCTGACCCAAGGTTTGTTGGGAGGAACTCTAGGGGAGACATGAGTAGCCCTGAGTCTTAACTAGCCAGTCGTCTGAGCTCTCCAATCAAGCCTCATCTCCCTCATCTATAAAATGGAAATAGAAGCTCTTGACTTGTTGGCCGATTTGCAAGATTGTGATGAGTTCAAATGAAATAATGGCTACAAGAGCAATTTTGGATTTTTCTTCTGAGTCCTAGCTTCTACTCTAGTGTCTACGAGGGCTTCCCATCCTGTTACCACAACGCCTCAGAAAAGATCTTATAAGTTCGTTCACATGAATAACTAATAACTAATAATAACTAATGGGCTTTCCAGTCTTCCTCCTCCCAGGCCTATAGCCTTTCTCCCCAGATCTACTCTCCCACCTGAAACAATTAAAAAAAAAAGCCTCATCTATGTCCTAGACAAAACTCAATTATATTTATGAGTGAAAAAATATCCAGCAACCAACAAGGTAAATTTCCCAATGTCTGCCATCCATTCAAAAGAATTTCCAGTGGAAATATCTTTGACAAGAATATAAGCTCCCTGAGGGCAAGGGTTTTGTTGTTTTGTTTTGTTTTGTTTTGTTTGTCTGTTTTATTTCCCAGTTTGTAGAAAAGTGTTTGACACATAGTAGGCATGCAATAACTACTTGCTGAATAATGAATGAATGACAGGGGATGTCCGGCATCAGTGAGCACGATGTGAAGTCTGGGCAGTAGTCTCTTCCAGAGCTGTAGAAACCACCCAGTGCTTACAGCCTGTCTGCCTGATACAGTCCTTCAATCAGCCCAAGCATGGGAGATGAGACCCTCCGAGCAGTGACAGCCTCTAGGGGAGGGAACCTCTGCTACAGGAGCCCCATCATCACATCATCCCAAAGGGAGGAAAAGGAAGGCTTTTACTCAGTGATAAACATCGCTGTGAACTCCTCCCCACAGCACCCCCTCCCTTCAAGCCCTGGCCTGTTTACTGGAAGGCACGACCCTGTTTTCTACATCCTGAGCACTGAGAGATTTCATCACTGGCTCAAGGCAAGACAGAAAGGCTGGGAGTGAAGGACCAATGGTTGGGGTGCTGTGGCAGGGTGCCACACATGTTGAATGAATCTGCTCATTCATGTGTCAACCTTTCATTCTGCACAAAGTGATTTGGGTCATGTGTGCACGGGGCCCTAGAGACAAAAATGAAAATGGTGGTGATAAAATAATTATAAAACGCATCATTTTCTGAATGATTACTTCAAAAGACAATATGCTGGAGAGGCTAGGAGCATGGCTCTAGGCCAGTCTACTTGGGTTCCTAATCTCAGCCCTGTGTATTACCAGCGACTCTGGGCAAATTATTTAAATTATTCTAAGACTCCATTTCCTTGTCTGTAAACTGGGGTTGTAACTAAATGCGTTAGTACATTTAAAGCTCTTAGAACAACAGTATTCCCTATTTCTTTACCAAGCACCCTGTTAAACACTTTTCAGCCTTATGCTGGGGCAGGCCGGGCAGGGGTGGGGACGGACGCTATTGCGGTTTATGCTCTGAGTTAGAACCTGGGCACCCCCTTGCTCCCTGTGTGACCTTAAGCAGGTACTAACCTTCTCTGAACATGGGTTCTCTCTGGCAAATGACACAAAGTAAGCTCCATGAGGGTGAGAAATTCTGTTTGTTCACTCCTGTCTCCTCAGGGCCTTAAACCATGCCTGGCTTAATAAATAGCTCTTGAATTTATGGATGAATATAAAATAATCAGGGCCAGCTGCATAACTTGTAGGGTTCAGAGTAAAAATGACAATGTGGGACTCTTGTTGAAAAATTAAGAATTTCATGGCATGGCATGGCAACATGAAACCAAATGTGGGGCCCTTTGACGTGCAGGGTGGCCCTGCGTGACTGCATGGGCCACATGCCCACGAAGCTGGATCTGCTAACAATACCGATCCCACGTTGTTGATACAAGGATAAAGTGAGTTAATGCCCGTAAAGCAACGAGCACATGCTTGACCCAGAGCAGGCTCTCCATGTTTTCTGACGCTACTCCTATCTTGTTGTCTGTTCACCCACATTCCTGTGACAGCAGACAGGTATTAGCCCACTTCACAGGTGAGGGAAGGGGGGCTCAGAGAGGCAATTAAACCACTTGTCCGCTGTCCCACTGGTAATGAGGGTAGGATCTGAACCCAGGTCAGGCCAATCTTGACACCACTGTGACAGACTGGTAAGTGGAGGCAGAGAGGAGACCCAGAAGTCTGCAGGGAGAGTCTTGGGTTGGAACAACTTCCTTAGGTCTGATTGTCTGATAATTTGAGTTTGTTCCTGTTGTTCAGTGGGGAACCAGCAGACCTGGGAGGCTCCTGCGCTGGGCAATGGGCATGTCTGTGTCCACCCTATGACCCTCTGCGAGTGGAGGTGACCTAGGGGAATGAGGACCGAGGCCTGGGCCAAAGGGGCAGAGCCTGTGCTGGCCATGGAGGCCTAAAATTATGGATTAAAATCCAGCCTCTGATACTGACAGTCCCTGACAAACCGATCCCTTTCCCGTGGTCTACAAGATGTTGTGACCCAGGCCCTGCTGCCCACCCCCCACTCCATGCTTCTCCCTTCACACCTCAGTCCCTCCTTGGACATCCTGGAAACCCACTGGGTTCTTTCCCACCCCAGGACCTTTGCTCTCACAGTTAGTCCTGCTGAGAACAACCTTTCCCAGGGTCCTCACCCACCCAACCATAGTTCGTACCGCATCTCTGAAAAAAAGCCTTCCCTTAACCTTTTTTCTAAAACACCATCACATTCATACTCTCTGTTTCCTCACCTAGCTTGCCTCCTATCCCAATCTGCAATTACTTTCCTTGTTGACTTGCTTATTTATTCACCCTTCTCTAGAACATACACGAATAAACTTGGTGACAGGAACTGCTCTCAGGGCTCTATTCCTCTCATCTAGGACTATAGCCACTGCATGGGTGGGATCAGTAAGTATGGCTGATTGCATGGACAAATGAATAGCTGTGTGACATTTGGGAAATGGGAAATTTATGCACTTTGAGCCTCAGCTATCCCATCTGAAAAATGGGATTGATACCTACTTCTTAAGTAGATATGTGGATTAAAACAAGGCTGCATTTATTGAGGGCTACCTGTGTGTCAGGCACTGTACTGGCATCTAGAAAGTATGTGATTAATGACAACTGTTACTTGCATTACTACCATTGCTACTACTCCCCAGCCCCATAGATCAGGCTCCCTGAATTGAGAAGTTGGACCCTAGATCCCGAGATGTCCCCCAAGAGGTGCTGCTGTGGAGTCCCAAGGTAGGGAGACAGTCCTGGGAGCCAGAAGCAAAGGGGATGCTCTGGGAAGGAAAACTAGGCTGAAATTCTCTGGGGTTCCTTCTTTTTGGATTTCTCTGCTCTCCCCTGACTATCCCATCCCACTCCACCCCTGCTCAGCCCCGCCCTTTCCAACCACACACCAAGAATAAACCTCACACCCTGCGTGCCTCCGTGTCACAGCTTCCTGCCTTTATGGTCACGGGCTGCTCGGGCTCTGAGGGATTTTCCAGCTCAGGGCAATGCTGGTGGGACCCGAGGCAATGTGACATAAGAGGAGCTGTGATGCAGACTCAGAACCAGGAAAACCCCTGAGCCGGCACCAACAGAGAACCGGGGTGCGGGCCCCCACCGAGAGCGCCTGCGGCGGGAGGCCCTGGGAACAGGGAACCGGGCCTCCTCTCTGCCTTCCCCCTCTGCCCGAAGAGCAGGCGGTCAGTGGCTCGCTGTCGGTGAAGACTGTGCAGGCTGGTGGTCAAGGGTCTCTAGGTTGACCAGGACCAAAACAAGAAATTGCACTTTGTGTCTGGAACCTTCACGGCCGGGCTGGATCCAGATGGATTCCAGTTTAGAGACCCACCCGTTCCTTCAGGAAGTCCTGTTTTCTCTACCTTCTCTTCCCCTTTAGATAGTCTCCAAGGACTCTCCGGTGTCCTGCCCTAACCCTAGCAGCCTGATAACTATCATAGCCAGATACCATCTGGAGAGAGCTGTTTCCCCCATTGGTCTGTCTCTTCTAATCTCCACTCCTGATATCTATCTACTTCATCCAAACCTGTCAAGGGACCTGGTTTTGAGTCCTGCTCTGCCTCTGACTTAGTGACTCGGAGCAATTTCCAGCCTTTCTCTGGGCCTCAGTGACCCATCTGTAAAATGAAGTCCCAAATGGTCCATTTCAGCTCTGACGTTCCAGAGTTCAAAGTTTAGAGACTCAACCACAAGAATCTTTACCAGGAGGTATGCTGTCCCCCACCCCCTCTCCATGCCCTGAGGAGTTGAAAGATTCACACACAGTATGACCTGCTCCCTGCCCACCTAAGAAGTGGGTCACCAAGAAGTGACCATGGCCCTAGTCACTATCAAATGGACAGTGGATAAGATATTTGGAAGACTAAAAAGGCAAAGTGTCTAACACAGTGCTTCCTAACACCTAGCAGGTGTGCATTAAAAAGAAGCCATTATGAATTAAGTAGAAAAGAACAAGAGAACAGAAAGTCTAAAGGAAAAAAAAGGTGACCAAAGAAGGATCCATTCAGCAAACATTTGGAGCATGTCCTATGTACACTGGGGTTACAAAGATGAATATGGAGCTCAAGAACTCAGAATTCAAGGTACTGAAAGTGGAGGAAGCAGATGTGACAACAAATGTTCTACAGCATTCTGATTTCTCTACTTCCCAGAATGCATGTCTATTGTGTACAGTTGTACAGGTTGTTCACTGCACAAGGGTATAGGCTCAGAGCTAAAAGATGCTGAAATTCAGGCTAGGCTCCATTTCCCAAGCATGAGTCTAGAGGGCTGTGTCTTCCTTGAAGGGTGCTTTCTCCTAACTCTCACAAATGTGCCACATGAGCTAGCCCAGGCCCTGCAGCATCCACATTTGCCCTGCTCTGAGCCATTCAGCCCCCTTCAACCACAGTAATCACTTTAGGTTTAAAAGAACAATGTTTGCATACACACACAACCTCATGAGAACCTCATCATCCTTAACTTGACTTTCAAGCTCTTTTGCTCTCTGCCACCAGCTCCTTCTCAAGCATCTTCTCCTCCCTTGTACTCCTTAAGACAGGGGGGCCTCGGTGGCTCAGCCGATTAAGCTTCTGTCTCTTCATCTCAGCTCAGGTCAGAGGATCTCATGGTTAGTGAGTATGAGCCCCGAGTCAAGTGAGCTGGGCAGTGGCAGCCCCTGGAGCCTGCTTGGGAGTCTGTCTCTGCCCCTCCCCCACTAGCGTGAGCGCACATGTCCTCTCTCTCTCTTTCTCTATCTCAAAATAAATAAATAAACTTAAAAAAAAATAAAAGGACTACATAGTCCATACTGCGTTCCTTTACTTCCTTCAACAAGCCATGCTTCTGGCCTTTGCACATGCTGTTTCCTCCGTCAGGAATAACCCCTTTTCCCTGTTGGGCCAGCGAATGCCTCAGATCTCCAGTTTAGACGCTACTCTCTCCAAGAAGCCTTCTTTGAATCCTCTGCACGCCCCCACCCCATTAGATATTATTTTTCCTTATGATGCCCCACAGCCCCTGCACTTCTCTAAAGCACTTGTCAGAATTCTAATCCAATGATTAATTGTATTAATAGTTGATTATTGCCTTTCTCTCTTAGAAAATCAGAAGCTCTTGGAGATAGGTACCTATGTTATCTATACCATCTATCATCTACCTACCTACCTGCTTGCTATGTGCTATAACCCCAGTGCATATAGTTGGTGTTCAGTAAAGAATTATTGAATAAATACCTTAACATAATGAAGGCCAACAGAGAAGTGAATTCCACTTGTGTGAGGAGGGAACAGTTGCAGACAAGGACGGTTGTAAACAGGAGGTATCCTTGTTTCTGGGGAGTCTGGAAGGACAAGCCCCAAGAGCACACCGAGTGAAGGTTGCAGAATGCACTAGACCTTCGGGGCCTGTGGAGAGGGGCCACTCCCAGACACTTGGCCATCATTTGGAAGTCGGTGATCTTGTGTTGCCCAAGTTCCAGACTGTCCCAGGACGTGCACAGCCTCTGTGCCTTTGCTGGCACATTTACAAGAGACTCCCCAAATCTCCTGTCTGAGTGAACATGAGCCACATATGGTTCCAAACTCCCTCACAAGACCGCAGTGCGGCTTCAGGAACCCTAACATGCATCTGCACTTGGCTGACAGTTTGGGGAAGATTATTCTCTTGGATGCAGAGAGGGCCCTTGTGGTCCGGGCAGAGCAGAACCAGGAGGCCATAATGAATACCTTCTCGAGGCACCCTTAAAGTGCTTTCAGCTGTGGGGCAGGGCCATGCCCTACCCCCACCCCTAGGGGACAGGGCCTTTCCAGGGCCATTTTCTTTATCCTGAATTAATTACTTTTTACATGTTAAGTGTAAATTACGTTTTTGAATGATCAGGGACGTCCTCAAACATGTTCACAATGGGAAAGAACGGTGTAAACAAACTCCCACCCAATACCCAGCTTCAAGAAATATCAATGCCTGCACAATGTTGCTTTATTCCTATTTCCCCCCAAACTGGATTCGTGTAGATCAAATTCCAGACAATATATCATGTTATGCTTTGATTAGTTGCTCCCTTTAAAAAAATCTTTTTTAATGTTTATTTTTGAGACAGAGGGAGACAGAGCATGAGTAGGGGAGGGGTAAAGAGGAAGAGGGACACACGGAATCCAAAGTGGCTCTGGGCTCCGAGCTGTCAGCACAGAGCCTGACGCGGGGCTCAAACTCAGGAGCAGTGAGATCATGACCTGAGCTGAAGTTGGCCACTTAACCAACTGAGCCACCCAGGTGCCCCTGGTTGCTCCCTTTTAAAATGCGAGTAATCCGTCTTCATTATATGAGGGAAATGCTTTATATTTAAAAAAAAAAAAAAAAGAAAAAGAAAGAAAATTACACATCTTCTTCTAATCACCTGGTGTTGATTTCAACGGACTGGCTCCGTCAGAAAGAATCAGGTTGGGTTTCGTCTCTGCTTTGTCACCTGTGTATGACCCCGGGCAAGGTGCCTCTGTGGGCCTCAGCTTCCATGGATACCAAATGTGCATAGTAAGCATGTGTGTCTCACCTAGGGTTGTTGCGAGGAGGAAAGACACGGTGACTCTGGCACTCAGTGGGCGCTCCGTATAGATGGAGCATCCTCCCTAGTATAAGACCTACAATGTGCTTGGCATCTGTCGGAACTCTGCAGAAAGCACAGCTGCTTTTACCCACAGAATCGGGGCAGAATTGCTCAGGAAGGGAGGTGGCCCAGTGTGGGAGGGAACACTTCTGCTTGCCTGTGGGGTTTGGAATCTCAGATCCCCGGGGCCATCTTCAATTGCTTCCAGAGGCTGACCTCAGTGCTGTGTTATTGAGTAATCCATATGCCATTTGATCAGGGTGACTTTTGCCTTCAAATTCCATATCCTTTGCTCTGGAGAGAGAGGAAGAGGAAGGGCTGAAAGGAAAATGTAGCATACACACCTCCACTTTGCAGATGGGAAAACTGAGGCCCGGCAGGTGAAGCCACTAAGGTCTTCTCTGGTCACGAGGGCCAGAGAGGCCAGGTTCCAGCCTCAGTTTTCACCTGTAAAATAGATAGGCTGAAAGCCTCAGAAATGTCAACTCTCATCAGAGGCTGAAGATACAGCAGGCAGAAGGCCCATTCCTCGGAGCTGGTCAAAAAGCCACTGAGAGTGAGGGTGAGGGCAGCTTCTAAGAATCCGGGCCATGTGTTTTCTCCCAAGAGACTTGAAAACAAAGTTGCAGGGACCCTTTTCTTAGAGACAGGAGGTCAGAGCCGAGGTATCTGGCCAGATGCAAACAACTTCCCTCTCTGTTCTTGTTAATGCTGATAAAAGGGCTTCCTTCCGCATTCTCAGGATCAGCTTTGCACCCCTTGCCCCTGGCCGACTCAGCCACCAGACCTCTTCTTGTCACACTATCCTCCCACTGCCTCCACCCTCTCGCCGCCCTGGACTTGACCTTGTCCTGGACTGTCCTTTTGACAGGATTTGGGGGCCGCTCTACTCTCTTCACCTCAGTTGGTTCCTTCTCTTCTTTCTGACACTGGCGGGTTTGTGTTTCACTTCTCCACCGGGGTGAGGGGTGGAGGCAGGCACTGTGATACGCCACCTTATTTCTGGCAGCTGTGGTGGGCCTTGGGGGCAGGAGACGTCTAGTTCTGGTTTGGCCGGCAGGCACGCCTCTCCACCTGGCCAGCTAGGGTTTCCTCTTTTGCACCCTGGGGACGGTCTGGTCGTCCACCTCACAGGTTTTGGGGACGGTCTGGTCGTCCACCTCACAGGTTTTGGTAGTGGAAACCAGTGATAATGACTAACACAAATTGAGCACCTACTACATGCCAGGGACCGCATGGGATTTATCTCATTTAGGACACACGGCGACTCTATTGTACATACACGCTTGCCCAGAATCACACAGGGAGTGAGCGGTGCAGACAGGACTTGAACCCAAGTCATGGGTCTCCAGAGCATGAGCTCTTAACCACATCGCCACACCGTCTTCCTGAAAAGTAACATCTGTATGACATACCTGGAACTACCAGCAACAGAAGCTGCAGATTTTCCACACTGTAAAGTATCTCCTCTGTTTGCATGCCTGCCATATACGAGCCACAGTGATAGATGGCGTGCCTCCCCGCCCCCCACTGCCTGACTTCACTAAGTTGAGAAGGGGCAGTGAGACATATAGTCTACACTTTGACCAGTCCTATCCCAATGTACTGGCGAGGGAAGTGGCAGCTGGGGAGGTTAAGGGACTGAACAGAGTCACCCACAACCAGTAGGAAGGGGAGCAGAGGGAGATTTGAATGCACCCTGATTCATGCATTCAGTTTTGAGCTCCTACTGTATACCAGCCGGCATGTCAAGTGCCCTTTTGAAGTGGGGTCCACAACAGTGTTCCTGCCCTCTCGGGGCTTACCGTTGAAGAGGTAGGTGAGTAATAAACTGTTGGGCGACAGATCTTTGCAGCTAGGCTGATGCCACTCCACAAGGCTGTTTGCCTTGCACTGTTCACATTGAAATCACAAAGGCTCAGCAGCCAGCTCACCATTACTTGCCAGAATGGATGGAGCCACCCACACGACAGAGCTCTGGAGCTAGACCCTGTGGCCACAAATCATTGGGAGTGAACTCGAATGGCCTGCCATGCCCCTGCTGCCTGGCTCTGTCCTGATAACACCCAGCAGCTGCCAACCTGCAGGCGAGAGGCCCCCTGGGGCCGGCAGCGGGCTGGGTGGGGCCTTGACTCACCGCCACCAACCGAGCTCTGTCTGAACACTTCCCCTCCAGCACGCCAGAACACCCATTTGGAAACCAAGGTGAAAAGAGGGCGGAGCCCAGTCTGGGATTCCAGCCTGGGCATCTACATCTGTGTGGTCTTTCTCTGGCGTCTCCTCCTCCTTCCTTCCGCAGCAAATGTGTGTTCATTCGAGCAGAGCCAACCAGGCGGCTGCCTCAGCCTGACGTTGCTGAAGGGTCACCTTGAATTTTTAAAAATCTGTCACCCCTGCCCCTTCCTTCCCCCTCTCTCAACCTCTCCTCCTCTGACTGCCGCCCACTGACTCCTGTTTAATTTCCCTTCCCCTCTTTCCCCTCTGCAGTGCCTTCCCCTTCATTCTTCTTGCTGGCTGCTGGCGAGGAGAACCACTTTCTCCCACCCCTTCTCCTTGCTTGTTTGTAAAAAAAAGAAAAGAAAAGAAAAGGAAAGAAAAGTTCCTTTTTTTCTTGCCTTCAAGATAATTTTCCAAGACTGTCTTCTCCCTTCAAAAGACATTTGTTTCATGTGCGTTGATCACATTCATTGGAGGGATTGTTTTTGTGGCAAAGGTACTCTGGTTGTCTTGCTCTCGCCAGACAGAAAGACACGCCATTAATCCTACTTACCTGTCAGTCCATTGGAAAGGAAGACCTGAGCCCAGACCAGCTTCCCTTTCTGCAGACTGTCTGCTGAAAGGCGTGAAGATCTCAGCCACTATTCCTACGGGGACAGAGGCACAGGCTGGAAGTGATGGGGGCGGCGTGGGGCGTGGGGGGGGGGGTTGGGTAGTGACTGGCACGTCCCCTGAAGTCTGGGTCTCCCAGCTGCAGGCTCCTATAGCTCTGTCCACAGTTCTCCACAAAGCGTGGAGAAGGCACAGAGCCTGGCTTGTCGGATTCCTGCAAAAGCCAAGACCAACGGGGAGTTACTGAAAACATATTCCACCACCACAAAAGTGTTTGTTTAGTCATGGTTGGTAAGAATGCATGAGAGCAAGAGGGAGAGGAAGAGGAGGAGGAGAAGAGAAAAAAGGAGAGCAGGGACATGGTAAGAGAGATGGCGAGAGAGTCCAAAGAGAGAAGGAGCGTGAGAAATACAGACAGAAACTATGCTCAGGAGCAAACACAGGAGACATGGTGACGGAGGCCAAACAAGACTGAGAAAAGACACAGAGGGAGAAACTGCGAGAGCCAAGGGAATATACAAGTCAGGGAAAGGACAGGAGAAAAGGAGAGAGAGCCTTGGGAGGGGGTGGGCAGAGGAGAGAATAACAGGAAAAAAAAAAAAACAAAAAACCAAAAAACCAACAACCAGAAAGAACCACAGATTTTTATAGCTGAGAGGAACCTTGAGAGTTGTTTCTTGATTTGGCCAACACATAGTATGCTTCTAGACCCCAGACTGCCTTGGTTCCCCACTTCCTAGTTGTGCAGTTGAGAGAGATGACTAATTTATCATGCCTCAGTTTCCTCAACTGCAAAATGCAGACAATAGTTCCTACCTCACAAGGTGCTGGGGAGAACCGCCATGCGTTAACACATGTAACAAATAGTCAGGAACACCAGTGGTTGTTATTACCATTTACTGAGCATTTATGTGGCAGGAAGTATGTGGTGTGGGACCCAAAGACGCCCCAGGCCCCTGGCCTGTAGATGGGGGTGGTGGTAGTATGTGGTCCAGTTTTTCCTGAACTGTCCCGTTGATTTGTGGTTATGAATAAAATCCCCCTTTTACTCTCAGAAATGCCCAGATTAAGAGGACAGGCTTATCTTACTGGATTTCTGGGGCAGAGGGTGTGAGCTAATTGGGCTGGGTTGGGCCTGCAGCAAACAACAGTGCAAGCCCGCTGAAGGTGACATTCCTGCAAGTGCAGGTGATGATGGTGGCTTGGGTTAGTGCAGTTTCTAATTTTCCAAGCAAAGCCGGAAATCTGGGTTTTTATGTAAAATCATCCTGGTGTTTTTTTGTTTTTGTTTTTGTTTTTTTTTTGTAGCAGACCTTATTTTTTTTTTAATTTTAAATTTTTATTTATTTAGTTTAATGTTTATTTATTTTTGAGAGACAGAGCATGAGCAGGGGAGGGACAGAGAGAGAGTCACAGAATCGGAAGTAGGCTCCAGGCTCCGAGCTGTCAGCACAGAGACTGACACGGGGCTGGACCTCATGGAGAGCGAGATCATGACCCGGGCTGAAGTCGGATGCTTAACCGACTGAGCCACCCAGGTGCCCTGCAGATTTTTAAAATAGATCTTATTTTTAAAAGAATCACCCTATTTTCAAAGTTCAGCATTCATGTTTCCAGAGACGCCTGGGTGGCTCAGTGGGTTAAGTGTCTGACATCGCCTCAGGTTATGATCTAGGGGTTCATGAGTTCGAGCCCTGAGTCAGGCTCTGCACTGACAGCTCAGAGCCTGGAGCCTCCCTAGGAATCTGTGTCTCCCCGTCTCTCTTTCTCTCTCTCTCTGCCCCTCCCCGACTTGTGGTCTTTCTCTCTCTCTCAAAAATAAATAAATAAAAATGTTTCCAAATTCCCATGTAGTCTGGTTAAAGCACACCTGTGGTTTCGGCTGGCAGGTAGTCCATTTCCAACCTCTACTAAAGGAAGTGACAGTCCATTGAGGGGAGCAAGACGAGTAAACAGGCAGTTAGCACACAGGCGATAAGGGTGGTGACTGAGGTGAGTCCGGGGTGAGTCAGAACCCAGAGCAGGGGCAGCTCCCTCAGCTGGCAGGTAGGAATCAGGGAATGCTTCCTCCAAGAGGTGGCCACTGAGCTGATTCCTGAGACATGAGTGGGAACAGTTTCCAGAAATGATAGTAACGATGACTGGAGCTTTTTCCCCCTGTTGCTTTCGAGGTGTTTGGCACTGTTGCTAACAACTCCACAAGAGTCGCCTCACTTAACCAGCGCAACAACCCTATAAATCAGGTACCTTATTCTCCTTTCCCGGAAGAGACCGAGGCACAGAGAAAGGAACTCGCTGAAGGGCACACAGTCAACGCATGCTATGTGACCCACAGCACATCCTTTCAAGCCCTACTCGAGAAGACTCCACAGAAGAGCAAGCCGAATAACAGGTGCAAAGCCTGGAAGGCAAGAGGGAGCAAGACACACTAATGAAACTGAAGGTGCACCATTGCAGCTGGAGCTGGGGACGCATCTATAACATGAGGCAAGACATGGATGCAGGCTGGGACACAGGAGGCTGACAGGAGTAAAACTTGGTTCTGCTAAGGAGCCCGGACTCCTCCTTGAAGACTAAAGCAAAATGCTAGAAGATTTGTTTTATTTTTTGTATCTTATTTATTTTTTTTACTGTTTATTTATTTTTGAGAGAGAGAGAGAGAGAGAGAGAGAGAGAGAGAGACTGTGAGTGGGGGAGGAGCAGAGAGAGGGAGACACAGAATCCAAAGCAGGCTCCAGGCTCTGAGCGGTCAGTACAGAGCTGGATGCAGGGCTCGAACCCACGAACTGTGAGATTGTGACCTGAGCCGAAGTCAGACGCTTAACCGACTGAGCCACCCAGGCTCCTCTGTTTTATTTTTTTTATTTTAAATGTTTATTTATTTTTAAGAGAGAGACAGAGAGAAGGAATGGGGAAGGGGCAGAGAGAGGGGGACAAGTATCCCCAGCAGACTGTGTGTTGACAGCAGCAAGGCCTATGTGGGGCTCGAACCCATGAACGGTAAGATCATGACCTGAGCCGAAGTTGGACACTCAACCGCCTGAGCCACCCAGGTGCCCCAAAATGCTAGAAAATGTAAAGATCAGCACAACTCATGCCCCCACTCCCCTCCCTCCATCTTACAGAAGAGAACTCTGAGACCTCGAGCATCTTCCTCACTTACCAAGGTCATACAGGCCACCTCTGGGGCCAGACCTGGGCTCTGGACTCCCACCAGGACAGGGCCCCACCTTGGGGAGAGATGAGTAGGAAAGGAGAAGGCCCAGAACCCTGGCTTTCAATACTTTACACCAAAGATTAAAGAGTTATCTGAACAAGAGAAATTAATCTGCCCTGGTTCTGTTCCCTTGCACGCCCTGGGTGGACCCAAGTTGTTCTTCTGGCCTCACCCTCCCCACCCACCGGCCTCTTGTGAAGGGAGAGTCTGAGAGATGACTCTTCCTTAGAAATCCTGGGTCTGGGCTTCCTCAGGCACAGCAGCTAAGGAAAGGCGGTAGATCAGATGGGCTGGAGCCAGCCCTTTGAAACCCAAAGTCCCTGGAAACCGATGCAGTCTGATCTGTGAAAGGCCTGCCAGGGTGTGGCTGGGCAGGCAGGCAAAGACCGACAGCCTTTCAGAGACAATTCCTATCTCTGCTCCCTGGGTTAATGCCTGCTGCTGATAGATTGATTAATATGCAGTTGGGAGGGCAATCCAGCCAAGACGTTCAGAGTCTGTCTTGTCCTAGCTTGATTTCAGGGTGGAGCCATCTCACTGTACTCAGAGGATGCCCGATGCCCGTGGCTGCTGAGCCCTGCTAATTTGCATGGATGAATTGAAACCACCTGGTTGGCTCAGGTGGTTCGAGTCTCCGTGTATATTACAGAATGTGTGTGCCTCACAGCAGGCACTTTTCTAGGATCCATGGGCAGACGACGTCCCTGATCTCATGGGACTCATGCTAGCAGAGGTGACAAAAGCCATGAATGGACAAGTAATAAAATAAATAATTTCAGAGACAGTACAGATGATTCTAGACCAGAATTTTGCAACATTGGCAGGATTGACATTTTAGGCTGGAGAATTCTTGGTTGTGAAGGCCTGTCCTATGCATCGTAGGATGCTTTGCATCTGTGGCCCCTGCCCATTAGATGCCAGCAACAACACCCTTATTTATGACAACCGAAAATGTCCCAGACATCACCAAATATTCCCTGGGGGGCACAAAATCGCTCCTGCCTGGTTGAGAACCACTGCGTTAGGCCAGAGTTATTCAGTAAAAATATGATGCAAGCCATGTGCACAATTTAAAATTTTCTAGTACCCATGTTAAAAAAGAAAAAAAAGATACAGGTGGAATAAGTTTTAGAATATATTCTATTTACCCAGTATATCTAAAATACTATCATTGTAACATGTAATAACACAAAAAGTTTAAGTTTATATATATATATATATATATATATATATATTTTTTTTTTTTTTTTTTTTGAGAGAGAGCATAAGCAGGGGAGGAACAGGGAGAGAGGGAGAGAGAGAGAATCTCAAGCAGGTCTTGCACTCTCAGCACAGAGCCCAATGTGGGGCTGGAACTTGTGAACCGGAGATCATGACCTGAGCCAAAATCAAGAGTCAGACACTTAACCGACTGAGCCACCCAGGCACCCCAATACAAAAAAGTTTTTGAAGAGACATTTTACATCACTTTATCCTCACTAAATCTTCAAAATCTGGTGTATATTTTATACTCACAGCACATCTCAATTCATATAGCACAGCACTAGCCCTCCCATCGCTGGCTGCTGCTTGAATGCCGAGCTTAAATGTACTCCGCTCCAGGCTCATGACAAAGGCAGCTGAAAACAGAGGCTTGCTACTCAGAGTGTGGTCCCAGAGCAACAGTGGTGTCCTCTGTCCGGTCAGAAATGCAGGATCTCAGGCCCCTCCCCGACCTGCTGAATCAGAATCTGCATTTTAACGAGCTCCCCAGGTAATGTATGTGCACATTAAAGTGTGAGAAGTGCTAGTGAGGAAACCACGGTGCCAGGTGCCCGGCATCTTGAGGGTGATGGAAATCTATGAATTAAAAGAAATCAGCTAGCAGACACTGCGTGTTCCTATTAGCTAACCCCTGGGTCTCAGTTTCCTCATCTACAGAAATGGGGATTACAAGTGCTCTGTGTCAGGGTTGAGCTGTCCTAAGTGTGAGCTGCCCAGGACCCCCTTTCCTCAACCCTCACTCCACTTCACAAGAGCCTTTCCCCCTAGGCTGGAGAGGGGTGAGTAGGAGGCAATTTCTGCTGCTAGTGTGGCACCCCAAGAGGAGAGAGGGTGAACCCAAGAGCAGGGCGCACCCAAGTGGGGAACCCGAATGACCTGAGAGTCTTGGGTGTGGGCTTGTGGGCATGTGCAGAATGGCTCGCACACTCACACACATTCCATGAGCTGTTGTGGGGGAGTCTGGGAGTGATAGAGTTTTGGGGGATGTTGTGGGGAGACAAAGCCCTTACCTCTGCCCCACCTCTATGGACTTCCTGTCCCCAAGGCCTGAACTCTATAAAATGGTTATTAAGGAGCTAGAGGGTTATTGTTTTCCAAGTCCTCTCCCCTCCCCTACCACCTGGCTTTCCTCAGAAAGACCTCATCCTAGGTGTCACCCCTGCCTCTGCCTGGGAGACCCAGCGCCCACCCCCAGCAGCCCAGCATCCGGGTGCAGTCCAGCTCTCTCTGCTGAATGTCAACTCTTCTTGATTTCTAGTTACAACACGTCCAAATGAAAGGTGCTTATCTCAAAGCCCCAAGGCGGTCTTCACTTGGCCCTCACTTCCTTTCCCTTTCACGGGGCCTCCAGGCGGGCTCAAGAGGTCAGGCAAGGGCTGAAGCCAAAACCAGTGAGAGAGGGTGTTCCTGCCAGTGCCTGACCTCAGCCAGAGTAGTTCAAATTAAACAAATTAGCAGAGGTTTCAAGCAAAGATCCGCCAGTATGGAGGCATGAGGTGGGCTTTGAAGGAATGCCATTCGCCTTGGTTCTAGTTCCCAGAACTAGAACTCGATCTTGTGCAAACCACAGTGCTGCACTGGGGTTCATGGCTGTGGGTTCCTCTAGAAGTGCCATATTTGTGAGGATGTGTGCAGTAATGAATAAAGCCCCAGTATTTGTCCTGCCTCCACTGTGATTCATAAATAGCACCCTAAACCAGGCTAGGACTCTGAAAAGAGGTTAGAAAAAGGAAAAAAGAAGTGGGGGGAGGCGGGAGGAGAAGGAAGGAAAGGGGGAAGGATGGGAGGGAAGGAGGGAGGAAGGAAGGAGAAGTCAGGACAGTATGAAAGAAAGAAAAGAAAGAAAGAAAAAGAAAGAAAGAAAGAAAGAAAGAAAGAAAGAAAGAAAGAAAGAAAGAAAGAAAGGAGAAGAAAAAAAAACAGACAGGAAGCAAGGGAAGAAGAGAGTGGAAGAAACAGATGAAGAGAACTAGATTTATTGCATACTTAATTTCTTATGGGCATTTTACTGTTATTCCTCCTTTTCTTCTTCATCTTTCTCTACCTCCTTCTTCTCCTCCATCTCATACCCGTTTTGCAGGCAAGGAGAGTGAGACCCAGAGAACGTACTTTGAGTCAGAGTGACTTGAGCTGGAACGACCCCTACTAGCTTTGTGACCTTGGGTGGGTCACTTAATCCCTCTGGACCTCAGCTTCCTCATCTATAAAATGCAACAATAATAATACTTTGCAGAACTGTCAAGTAAATGAGATAATGCACCTAATGCTTAGCAACTATCTCATGTTCAAAAAACGGTAGTTATTAGCTACAATCTCTTTTAAGTGAATTGCTGGAGGCCACAGAGCTAGTGGAAAGCCAGAGTTTTGACCTGGGGCTGCTGAGTCCGGGGCACAAACCTTTCACCAACCCCCCCCCTCCCAGATTGACTCACCGACAAACTAGGAAAGTGACATCTAAACGATAAACCCTCTCTCCCACACATATACATTTATGCCCAGGGAGTAGACACCTATTATTTTTGCCTGCCCAGCAACCACTACCTTTTATTATGGAAACAGCATCTACCTCTTTCTCAGTGTGTGAGGTTCTTAGTCTGTGAGATAATTTTGTTGGGAAGGAAGATTGCTTTTTAATGAGGCTTCTTAGGCCTACAGAATGTAAGCCCAGAGCTACTGGGAAGATTTTTGGCCATCATGTATGCTTATGAAGGCAGAGTTGAGAGACGTAGAACAACAGATCCTTAACACTGTCATTTGGGCACCTAGATATAGCTGTCCCTGAAGCCATCATTTGGTCTCCCCCCCCCAGCTAATTTGAATCCATTCAATGCCCCTTGCTACCTAGAGTCCCTGCCTAATACAAGGCTTGCCTTACACTAAGGCTTGTGTACCTTAAACCATACCAGATTGACTCAACATTTTAGAGACCAAAGAGGAAAAAGACAAAACAAATAAATCAAAAACTTTCTCTTTCTCACTCTCTTTCATCTTACATGCATGGTATCTTTGCTAATGGTTGCTAGATGAGTGTACAAACATGTCCAAGAAAGTCCCCTCACATTACCACTTATTTATAACCTAGTCACCTACATAATAAACATCATGGTTCTTTGTATTGGTACCATCGGTGTCCACGTGAAACCTGTGTCAATTCCACAAAAACATATCAAGCTCTAATTCTGGTGCCTCTTTGAGAAAACAAGAGTTGATAAACACCTAAAACTATATATGTTTTACTAGTACTTTAGAATTGTTCTAGTGGTTGAACTCCTCCAAAGTAAGAATCATTCAGCAAATATTTACTGTCCACTTCCGTGTGCCACTCTCTTAAGTTGTCTTAATCGGGATAATCAAGATAAGTAGAACAGTTCCATCATTTCTTAGATATTTAGCATTCCAACAAGCAAGCTCTCTCCTCTCCCTTCCCAAGGATGTATGTCTCCCCTCTTCTGCTTATAGACCATGACTTGGCAGTCCAGAGTCTCGACCTCGGAGTTGGCTTTGGTTACCAGAGCCTTCGTGAACCCATCTGTTGGGGTGTTGAGTCACGGAGTCATAAGGAGGAATGTTTCCCACTGAACTTCACACCAGAGCAGCCAGACTCCCAGCTAAGCTGGCTGTTGACTTAGCCACCCCTGAGGGGGGAAGATGGGAGGTGTGGGAGGTGGGGAGCCTGCTGCATGCAGACGGTCACCCCATGATGACCTCACCTGCCAAACCAGTGACTCACCCCAATCCTCCCCCTGCCCTACCAGATCTTGCTCATTTGGAATACCTGAGGGGAATACCAGTCTCCTGTATTTAGTGAAAACACACGATTGTGAGCTATTTTTAAAGGTGTGACGTTTTCTTACTTTCAAGCGGAGGCACAACCCTGCAAAGTCAAGAAGTGGGTCTTAGGTTAGAGCTGCTCCTGCTTGAATAAACACATGAGAATCCCCTTTTAAAAGACAAAGTAGAATAAGAATGGAGAGCACTGACGTGCTTGGTTTTCTTTATTTTTTTTTTCACTGTGGCAAAATATACATAACAAAATTTATCATTTTGACCATCTTTAAGTAGACGATTGTGTGGCATCTAGTACATTTACAGTGTTGTGCAACTATCACCACCATCAATTTCTATACTTTTTCGCTCTCCCAAATGGAAACTGTATAGCCATTAAACAACAATTCCCATCCCTCCCCCGCTCCAGCCCCTGATAACCTCTATTTTACTTTCTGTCTCTATAAAACTGTCTATTCTAGGTACCTCATAAAAGTGAAATCCTACAAAATTTTCCCTTTTGTGACTGGTTTATTTCACCGACCATAATGTCTTCAAGGTTCTTCCATGTTGTGACATGTGTCAGAATTTTTATTTACTTTTAAGGCTGAATAATATTCCATTAGATGTAAATACCATATTTTATTTATTCATTCATCAGTTGATGGACATTTGGGTTGTTTCCACTTTTTGGCTATTATGTGTGGTCTAGGCTTGTGTCCCTGAAGACCACTTTTATATTTAGTGGTTAAAAGGTTTTCTGTGAAAAGCAAAAATTCCCTGTAAATGGGGCTCAGATGACCAGTTCTTACTACTCCTCAGGAGTGTTGTGAAGATGAAGTTAAATCTTTGGTAGCAAAGGGCTTTCTAAACTCCAAAGTGTCCTATGAAAATATCCTCACTTGGTTTATAATACTTGCTTAGCAACTTTTTTTCCCATGGAGAAAATAGGAACCCTCCCCTAGCCTGCTTTCAAATTGTAAGAAATCTTAGATGGAAACAGTACGAATGAATGAGGTTTTCTTGGGATGTTTGTGTTCACTACCCTCCTTCCAATCTTTCCAAAGCAGAGTGCAATTGTGTTGAATGCCTACTACAGATCAGGGTGTGATTCTATTAATTACTAAATATTAAACTACTAGCTGTAGGACATGGACAAGTTACTTTACCTTGTTGTGCCTCAGTTCCTTTTTATGCAAAGTGTGGATCAAAACAATAAAACCCACCTCAGAGAGGTGGTGAATACCAATGTGGTAATGACTGTAACAGGGTTTAGCACAGTGCCTGACCTATAGTGGGCATTCAATGTTAGCTGCATTTAAATTATTATTATTAAATTTTTTTTTCATGTGTGTTTATTTTTGAGATAGACAGACAGACTGTGAGAGGGGAAGGGGCAGAAAGAGACAGGGAGATACAGAATCTGAAGCAGGATCCAGGCTCTGAGCTGTCAGCACAGAGCCCGAGATCATGACCTGAGCTCAAGTCAGATGCTTAACAGACTGAGCCACCCAGGTGCCCCAGCTGCATTTAAATAATTATCATCTATTTCTTATTCCTTTTTTAGGATTATTTTTGCTCTGATCTTCTCAATCGTTTTTTAACACATAATTGAAGACTAAATGCATAGTCTCAGGGCAGTAAAATGCATCAATTCTGGAGACCAAGGGTCATATCCACCATTTTAGTTGATGTTTTGAGAGAATCGTAAGAAACTGCTTCATAGAAATAAAGATCACACACACACACACACACACACACACACAAGAATTGAGAGGATTGAAAAGTCTGTTTTGCCGGGCACATCCTGTGTTAGGGCTCTTCTGCTCTTCTTTGGGCTTCGATTTTCTGGGGGTGGGGGTTGTTTCTAAGAGTGCTTCGAGTCTGGATAATGCTGTATAATTAGGAAGGATGTCCAGCAGGGCGTCCCCAGGGAAGAACCAGGACCGGCAGGACCATCTCACTGGGTCAGCACCCGTAGAACTCGTGGTTTCCTGAGTAGGTCCGGGTCACAGGCAGGATGGCCTCACCAAGGCTGTCGGGATGCCGTCGTCTCCATGACAACAGTGGAGACGCAGCTAGCAAGTGGTGTCATCCTCCGAAACCAAAAGCCCCCGCCCCCACACCGCCCGGGCCTCTGGCCGCAGGCAGTGGAATTCTTCTGGGAAGGCGGCTGACGTCGCTGGCGGCCACTGCCCCAGCCCTGGCAGTGCTGATGCAAGCACAGCCCCGCGCCTGCAGGCACGCAGCCCCCTGGGAGAGCTGGCACAGCGCTCCGTCTTGTTCCCTTCCGGCCACCGCGCCCGGTTTTCCCAGTGAGGAGTCAACAGCTCCTGGGTGGTTCCTCACCGAAAGGCCCAGAAGGGGAAAAAAATGTGTCTGCCTCCACCACTTCTTCCCTTCGGCTCTTCCCAGACCTCCTGGGGGAATCAGAGCATCCCAACCTGACCACGTGTGGGTCAATGTGAAGGGCTCTCAGGCTCCCAGCCGCTACCCGGAGATGGCCCAGGTTGCCTGAGATAGCCGCTGCCAACTGGTGCCAAGGAAACCGCCCTGATCACGAGGCGATCTTATGTCTGGGCGGGGAGGCGGCGAAGGGCCGGTGGAGTGTAAGGTGTCCAGCCAGGGCTGGTCTCCATCGCCCTCTGCTGGGCAAACGACGCAGTTACTCCACAGTTCCCGCTGGGACCTCCCACACACTTGGGGTGGGGGTGGGGAGCTGCGACGGGGCTGGAATTTTAGAGATCGCTCTCCTCGTAAAACAGACCGGGAAACTGAGGCTCAGAGAGGGCAAGGGAACTATCCATCGTCCCGCAGCCACTCCAGGACCAAGGTGGGACCCGCAGTCACATTGACACCCTTGCCGCACAGCCTCTATGTTGTTCAAAATGAAAAGTCTTCCCACAAAGGACCCATCACTGAGAACTTGCTTTATATGCCGCTGAGCTGTGAGGCCTTTCTCCATCACCGCCTCACGTCACCGATTCCAGTGGTCTGGGGACTTCTACCCTTTCAGGGTTATGCAAAGCCAAAACTGTTTTCATAACAATATTCGGACAATATTTGCCATTTTCACTGTTTCTCTCCCAAGGGTGCAGTAGAGTGTTTCAAAGACCACACGACACGTGATGCTGCAAGAGAGCAGATAGGAGGACCCAGCTGTCTTCTATTAAGGGAGACATCCAAAGAGATTTGCAAAGACGTAAAAACACTGCCCCTCTTCTCATTAATTCTATTGGTTTTAGAAGATAGAGCTACTTTCATAAAATATATGTTAATATGTAATGTTTACTATTTTTCAACGCATCAACAATACTTTTAAAAAGTATTTATTTTAATTTCTAAAATGGCAAGTACCCACAGATATATAGCTTACGTTTAAAAAGCTCATCAGGGTGGGGGCGCCTGGGTGGCTCAGTCGATTAAAGCAGCTGACTCTTGATTTCAGCTCGGGTGGTGATCTCCCGGTTTGTGAATTCAAGGCTCTACACTATGGCAGTGTGGAAGCTGCTTGGGATTCTCTCTCTCTCTCTCTCTCTCTCTCTCTCTCTCTCTCTCTCCCCCTCTCTTCCCCCCCCCCCCCCCCCCCCGCTCTCCCTGTGCCTCCCACGGCGCGCGCTCTCTCTCTCAAAATAAACTTAAAAAAAAGAAAAAGTTCATTAGGGTCCTCAACAATCTTTAAGAGTGTAAATGGCTCCTGAGACCAAAAAAGTTTGAGAACAGCTGCTGTATGTAAAGCGGCCTCTCCCTAGCCACTGTGGTATCACCCTCTCTTTTATTTACTTCACTGTCTTCTTCACTAAAGAAATTTATTTATTTAAGAATCAACTGGGGATTTTGTTAAAATTCAGATCTGTATTCAGTAGTTCTGGGGTGGAGCCGAGAGTCTGAGTTTCCAGCAAGTTCCCAAGTGCTGCCCATGCGGCTGGCCCAGGGATCTGCACTTTGAGAACTACTGCTTTAGGGTTTGTTCTGCCCTTTCAGAGCGTGTTTGTGGGGCACTCCTCAGGTGAAAACAAATCAGATGGATAGTCGATGTCAGCAGTGAGAGAGAAAGTTTACACAGGACCAGCTTATCTCTGCTGCAGGCTAAGGCCGGTTGGAAGAAATTGAGGGTCAGCTAACTTGTAAATTGGGAGAGGTAGCAAAATCAGAGTCAGGTCTAAGAGGGATGGGAGCTGCCTTGGAAAACATGCATTGAGCTTTGAACAGTGAAGAACAACTCAGTTAATATGCATTGAATCAAACATGCTAGGGGCTGCATTGTTGCAGGCTACTGACAAGATAGAAATGATGCTTCTTCAGTTACAGTTCTGGAATCAGCTAGAATCATCCCCAAATCTGAAAGCACATGGTAGACAGTTGAATAATGGGAATTTTAGTTGTCATGAAAAAAACCTTTACTGTGAGAGGGGGAAAGATTCTAAATATGCTGTATAACATTTTTGCATTGGGGTGGAAAATATATTTAAAACCAAACTGCATGTAACTGTTTCTGCTATCTAATTTGGGGTGGTAGTATAATTTACATCAGTGGAAAAATGAATATCTCTATACTGGGTCTTTCCACTTACAGAAGGGAAGGAAGAAGACTGACGTAAAACCTCTGCCAGTTGGGTTATATCACCAGAGAAGGGATTACAACTCAAATGCTTCCAGAGGCCAGACTTTTGATTCACACAAACCCAGGAGCCAGGTGGATTCTGGGGAAGTGTGGAGGTCTTTCCTGGCCAGGGGGGCAGCCATCACTCCACTTCAGCTTATTGCTGCCATGTTGGAGTGGGCCCCCCCCCCCCGTGTTGTCGTAGCTTCCCATTTTTTTGAAAAAAAAAAAAAAAAGCCTGAAACCAGGGTTTTATGTGAAATGTATCCATTTTTTTAATAACAGGAAAAAAATTAAGTTGGATACACCACTGAACAGGCTTTTGTGTTCAGCCAAACAAGGCAAATCTTCCAAACTCTGAGATAAATGAGGTGGGAGCCAGCTTAGGTGGGCCTTTTTTTTTTTTTTTTTTTTTTTTTGGCTGAGCCCTGAGCTTCAAGGTAGATGATATCTGAGGAGGGTGTGTGTGTATGTGTGTGTGTGTGTGTGTGTGTGTGTGTGAACGTGAAGTGTCTTGCCTAATCAAATGGGGATATTTCGGTATTTTTGTGGGAAAGGAACAGCCCAGAGGGAGGGCAGTCTTGGGGAACGGAGAAGCCGCAAGTGTAAGGGAGCAAGGGGGAGAAATGGTGTACAGGCCGGGGGGTAGGGATGTTAGGTGAGGGAGTTTGGGAAGAGTTTAGCGTAAGGACTGAGGAAGGGAGGCGATGCTCCACCTGCCGTTGGAGCTGAGCAGACAGAAGTTATCAGCTGCCTGAGGTGAGATGCAACTGAGATAAAATGGTAGGAACAGGATTCAGCCTGGTGGCTGAGAGAACAGAGTCCCAGGAACTTGCAGACAAACTTGAGCTTGCCTCAGGAGGGAGGTAGATAGGGGCCTTCAGTCACTTTTATGTCCAAGGAGCAGACAAGACCCCAGCAGCTAGCCTCTGTAGGATGCTAAACTGTTACAGGATTGGCCCTTGGTGCCTCTGTTTGCCTTATCTATAATTTTGGTAAAGCTATTTATCGATTCTGGGCCTCAGCTTCCCATTATTTTGCTTTTAATTTTTTTTTTTTTTTTGAGAGAGAGAAAGAGAGCATGAGAAGGGGAGAGGGGAAGGAGAGAGAGAGAGAGAGAGAGAGAGAGAGAGAATCTCCAGCCCGACACAGGGCACAGTCCCAAGACCCTGGGATCATGACCTGAGCCTAAAGAGTTGGATGCTCAAGTGACTGAGCCACACAGGTGTCCCTTAGCTTCCCTTTCAAATGGATTGTAAATGGGGTGCTTGGATGGCTCAGTCAGTTAAGCGTCTGATTTCGGCTCAGGTCATGATCTCCCGGTCTGTGAGTTCGAGCCCCGTGTCGGGCTCTGTGCTGACAGCTCGGAGCCTGGAGCCTGCCTTGGATTCTGTGTCTCCCTCTCTCTCTGCCCCACCCCTGCTCGCACTCTCTGTCTCTCAAAAGTGAATAAACATTTTTAAAAAATAACAAAATGGGTAATAATAACAACTGTGTCACCTCCTTGCAAGGTTCCCGTAGGGGCAGCTGAGGTAGCATACAAGAAATGCTCTGTAAAAGAAGAGAGTCAGAATGAGTGTGAGGCATTTGTTGACAGATGGTATTCAGCTGGTCTGAGCAGCAATGCTGGTGCAATAGTAACTGAGCACCGACTGTGTGCAGGTTTCACTAAGCAGTTCCCATGCATTATCTGCTTGAAACTTCATAACAATGGCAGAATATCTCTATCCCTGTTATGTGCGGAAATAAACAGAGGTTCAGAGAGATAAACTAACTTGCCCAAGGTTACTTAGCTGGCAACTGGTAGAACTAGGCCTGAATGACTCTTAATGTTATATTCTTAACTTCTCTGTGAGCATGTTATTTTGATAATCACTGCTAACATTATGCTGGCCTGCGGATTGGAGAATATCAATCACATGTGCTTTGACAAACTGTTAGGTTAGTATATAGAAATGGTTCTTATTCACTAAGATTTTAAAGTACCGTTTTGGTCATTCATTCAAGCACATATCTGGCGAATACCTACTGTGTGCCAGGCTTGGTGCTACTTATTAAGAATACCTCCACAAACCAAAGACAGTCTCTTGCCTTCACAGAACTTGCAGGGTAACTTCAGAGAAAAGGCTTAAACCATTATAACACCGGGTGCAAAAAGGAAGTGATTTGGTCTGAGGGAGGTGAGGCCATCTTAGCTGAGGCCTAATAAGTCAAGAGGAGTTAACCAAGGAAAGGCAAGGAGTTGAGACAGTGTCCCAGGCAGAGGGCATAAAAACAAGTGAGAAAGCCAGGAGGTGAGAGAATGCTTGGGAGATGGAGGGCAGGAAGGTGGGTGGTGAGAAATGATGCTGGGGAGAGGGTCAGGGACCAGATGACACAGGGCCTTGTGAGTCATGTGAAGTCATATATTAACATATCTATATACATATGCATTGTATATGTTTTCATTTTCCCCTTAAAAATCAAACCAGAATCTGGGGCGCCTGGGTGGTTCAGTCGGGTGAGCGTCTGACTTCGGCTCAGGTCATGATCTCACAATTTGTGAGTTCAAGCCCCACATCGGGCCCTGTGCTGACATCTCAGAGCCTGGAGCCTGCTTCGGATTCTGTGTCTCCCTCCCTCTACCCCTTCCCCACTCATGCATTCTCTCTCTGTCTCCCAAAAATGAATAAATGTTAAAAAAATTTTTAAAAAGTCAAACCAGTATCATGCCTAATTGAGTTTTTAAAGTGTTATCAAGATATAATTGCCATACAATAAACTACATGCATTTAAACTGTACACATTGATGGATTTGACATTTCTTTCTGTTTTTTTAAGATTTTATTTTAAAGTTATCTCTACACCCAATGTGGGACTCGAGCTCCCTACCTGATATCAAGAGTCGTGTGCGCCACCAACTGAGCCAGCCAGGCGCCCCATAGTTTTGACATTTCTATATAGCTGGAAAACCACCACAACCCAGAGAGTCAAGAGAATGGATCCCATCACTCTCCAAGGTTACTTATGTCTTGACAATGTCTCCCTCCTGTCTCTTCCAGCCACTGGCGACTGCTGATTTACTTTCTGTTACTCTCTATCAGTCTGTGTTTTCTAGAATTCTATCAATTGAATGTATCAAGTCAATTTAATCATAAAGTGTGTACATTTTCATCTAGCTTCCTTTACCCAGCATAATTATCGTGACATTCATCCCTGCTGTGGCATGTAACATGCTCTGTTCCTTTCATTGCTGAATAAAGTTCTATACTGTTTTGAAACCTTTTCTTCCCCATGTACTATAGAGAGATAGCTGTCTTTAGATCAAAATCAGAATTCGAATATCAGCCATGCCATTAACAAATGGACAACCTGGGGTGAGAAACCTCACTGTATTACCTACCCTTCCCCAGACCTCAATGACCATGTCTGTCAAAAGGGGATCATAGCAGTATCTGCTTGGTAAGCACGTTGTGATTGTTCAAGGAGAGGATGTGTGTGCCTGGGCCCAGCAATTGCTCAAGAAAAGTCATTAAGAGTAGTATTGCTACTATTACTCTTAGGGTTCACACCTGGCACTTCAATTTTTTTTTTAATTTTGGGGGGCTTTTTGGTTTTTAAATTTTTGAGTTTCATTTTTTTTAAGCTTCCTTAAGTAATCTCTACACCCAGTGTGGGGCTTGAATTCACGACTCCAAGATCAAGAGTCACATGCTCTACCAACTGAGCCAGTCAGGCGCCCCAAGATGTGTTTTATTTATTTATTTATTTATTTAAATTTTTTTAACGTTTATTTCTTTTTGAGACAGAGAGAAACAGAGCATGAACAGGGGAGGGGCAGAGAGAGAGGGAGACACAGAATCTGAAACGGGCTCCAGGCTCTGAGCTGTCAGCACAGAGCCCGATGCGGGGCTCAAACTCACGGACTGTGAGATCATGACCTGAGCCGAAGTCAGACACTTAACCAACTGAGCCACCCAGACGCCCCCCAAGATGTGTTTTAAAAGAGCACCAGACACAACCAGGGAAGGCTGATGCGACCCTGAAGCCAGGAAGCAGGAAGCAGAGACCGAGTTCCTTACTGGTGAAACCAGGGGCTCCAAAGTGGAGAAAGCCAGTTCTCTGCTCCCCAGATTCTCTTCCTTGAGCATGGTGGTACTAAAGTGGGGTTCGTGGTAGGAAAGACCTTAAAGATTCTCTATGGGCAAGAAAAAAGGGAAGCTGGGTTAACTGGGATCAGTTTGGTCACGTAGACAGTCACGCCTTGTCATTCCAACCCCAGAACCCCACACCTTCTTTGATGACTTGCTCAAATAACAGATTAAATCATCTGTAACATGCAATGACTATCTTATGTTTAAATACAAGTGTCTCCAAAAGACAAGTACTATATGATTTCATTCACGTGTGGAATCTAAACGACAAAATGAATGCCCAAACAAAACAGAAACAGACTCATAGATACAGAAAACAAACTGTTGGTTACCAGAGAGGGGGTTTGGGAGAGTGTTCAAATAGGTGAAGGGGATTAGGAGATACAAACTTCTAGTTATAAAAATAAATAAGTCACGGGATGTAACGTGCAGCATGGGGAATATAGTCAATAATTTAGAAATAACTTTGTATGGTGATAGGTGGTAACTAGACTTACCATGGGGATCATTTCATTATGAATAAAAATATCAAATCATTATGATGCACACCCAAAACGAATAGGCTATTGTATGTCAGTTACATTTCAGTTAAAAACATAATTTAGGTGCACCTGGTTGGCTCAGTAGTTTAAGTGTCCGACTTCGGTTCAGGTCATGATCTCATGGTTCGTGGGTTCGAGGCCTGCATCAGGCTCTGTGCTGACAGCTCAGAGCCTGGAGCCTCCTTCAGATTCTGTGTCTCCCTCTCTCTGTGCCCTTCCTCTGCTGGTACTCTGTCTCTGTCTCTCTCTCTCAAAAATACACATTAAAAAAACCCATAAATTAAAAAAGAGAATTTTCTCCAAGGTTTACCTGCAAGGGAGGTGTCTGCCTTGTGTCCCAACCACAGTGATATAAAGTCTGCAAAATTTATCTGCACTATGCTATCCTTTCAGTGCTCCATTTTTTCATCTTCCAGGACTGGATGGTCAATAGCATAGAGAGCCATGTCTTCTAATAGAAATACTCCTGGGGCGCCTGGGTGGCTAAGTCGGTTAAGCGTCTGACTTCGGCCCAGGTCATGATCTTGCAGTTTGTGAGTTCGAGCCCCGCGTCAGGCTCTGTGCTGACAGCTTGGAGCTTGGGGCCTACTTCGGATTCTGTGTCTCCCTCTCTCTCTGCATGTCCCCAGCTCATGCTCGCACTCTGTCTCTGTCAAAAATAAATCAACTTAAAAAAAAAAAGAAAAAAAAAAAAAGAAAAATACTCCTAAAACCCCCAGCTTTGGAGTCAGGTGAGACCTGAATTCAAATCCCAGTCCTACCAAATATTAGCTCTTGAACTTGAGCCAGGTACTTTAATTCCTCTAGGCCTTGTCTTTTAACATTAAAATAATCCCTAAATTCATGGATGTGTTGTGAGGGTTGAAGGAGAAAGAGGAGGTGTGCACAGCCCTGTGCACAGTGCCCAACACAGGGAGAATGCCACACAGGAGAAGTAATGGGGGTGCCATAAATTTTGTGTGTGTGTGTGTGTGTGTGTGTGTGTGTGTTTCAATAAACACTTTCTCTAAACCTTCTGTCTCTCTGTCCCTCCTTAAATCACACCTTGTACAGCAGTCTGCCTATTTTAGGCATCTCACCAGCTGGACATGAGGTCCCACGAGGAATAGTCAGAAGGAACCAAGGATGCATAAGACAGGAACTAAGTGGGACATAAAAATTGTCTTCAGGAAGAACTGCCATAGGAAAGGTGTGTTTAATTAGCCCTGTTTCACCCCAGAGGACTCAGGGCCATGGGTGAGTATCACCAGGAGGCAGATGAGGA
Organism: Neofelis nebulosa; assembly: GCF_028018385.1. Classification (NCBI taxonomy): domain Eukaryota; kingdom Metazoa; phylum Chordata; class Mammalia; order Carnivora; family Felidae; genus Neofelis; species Neofelis nebulosa. Next base: position 122,983,169 of record NC_080785.1, on the reverse strand, counting down.
ACCATGTTGCTATCAGAGAAGTCTGCAAAAGGAAATGGATTGCCTTGAGGCTTCCTCAGCTGCCTGCTGTGGACGTGTTCAGTTGAGGCTTGAGTACCAGGTGTCAAAGATGCGGTCAAGGTGATCCCTGATGTCGCAAGTTGGGCCAGCTGATTAGCTTTCAGATGGATACAGGCGAGGTGGACAGAATCAGGAGATGATAGACAGGGCTAAGGGTACCCTGCACCCTCTCGCAGCTACAAAGTACTTCCTCTTTTATTTGTTTTATATTTTTGGGTACCTAAAGATTGACAAGAAGATTTTGCTGCTGAAAACCAGAGTTGTGTGTTGTTTTGTTTTTTTTTTTTTTTTTTTGAAGCCTCTGTCCTGGATGACCTTTTGAGGTCTTTTTGAACATTGGGACTTTAAGTCGATGATTCAGAATTGCCTGTGACCCTGACTGATAGACAGTTTGTCAGAACTCTTTTGGTTGAAAGTGTCAAAACTCTTCTCAATTTGGTTTAAAGCAAGATGGGGATTCGGTGACTTGAGAAACTTGCAGGGTGGTTGAGGTAGTTCACAGAACTGATAAGAAAAAAAAACACAAAAAACAAAACAAAAAAACCATGCACATACACAGCTGTGACAACCATGACCTCAGGGGCTAGACCCAGAACTCAGTGCTGCCCAAACTCCCTCTCTGTTTATCTGACTCTCGGATCCGCTTTTCTAATTTCTCTCTGTGTGTTGGCCTCTGGTTAACATGGTTGCCAGAAGCCTCAACTGTGAGAAAGAGAACTTTGTGCTCACGGCATCTGTATACGGACCCTGGCCAGGCCATGATTATCACTGATCCTCTTTGAATCAATAACCCAGTCCATAATGGGGATGAAGCACTATGATTGGCCAGGCCTGGATTACTCCCTGCAACCAGAGCAGGAATGAGCCTTACCGGACTAAAGAAGGCTCGCTGGGAAAACAAAACGCAGTGGTGACTTTCATCTTGGAAGACCTTAAGAAAACATGTGTAGAAAACTTCAGGAAAAATTGTTGGCTCCCTTCAGAGAAGGGAGTTCCAGTTTTTTAAAATTAGTTTGTTTATTTATTTTGAGAGGGAGGGAAAGAGAGAGAGAGAGAGAGAGAGAGAAAGTGTGTGTGCTAGTGGGGGAGGAGCAGAGACAGAGGAGAGAGAGAATCCCAGCAGGATCCATATTGTTAGCGCAAAGCCCAATGTGGGGGGCTCAAACTCACGAACTGTGAGATCATGACCTGATCTGAAATCAAGAGTCAGATGCTTAACCAACTGAACCACCCAGGAGCCCAGGAGTTCCAATTAGAAGAGTTCCTATTTACTGAGTATGGATTTTAGGTCAAACACATTATATGCATTACCATTTTCAATTTACATAACAGTGATTTGAACTGGATTTTTATTTTCATTTTCCAGATGAGAAACTGAGGCCCAAAGTGTTCATTAACTTGCTCAAGACCACACAGCTCGAAGTAAGAGAGCCGGGGTGTAGCTCAGGCCATCTGTGTGGGCCTGCATTTTGAGCTCTCCTTCGCTCTGACGATGCAGAAGATGCAGACGTTCGTAACGTGTTTGGACATAAATGGAACAAGGTTCCTCGAACACAAATCCATCTGGGCTGGTGAGAAAGAATACCGCACAGGGAGAGGAGAGACTTGAATTCAGGGCCCAGCTCTGCCTCCGCTGCTGATTAGCTGTAGGTCAAAAGGAAGTCTTTTAAAAATGCAGCTCTCCCCGTGTCATTCCGCTGTTTGGAATGCTGCTGTACCCTCGGGACAACGGCCACATGTTTCACTAAGCCAGCGAGTCCCGGCACGTCTGCCTTCCTCCGCAGCGGATCTGTGCCCCTGTCCCCTCATGACTCGGACGGTCTGTTACAGGTTTTGGGCCTTCTTGCGAACACAGACCCTTGTATTCAGAATATCTTTTCCCTTCCCCCATTCTGAGCCAGGGCCTACTTTTTTTCCTTCTGGTTGTAGCAGCTTTTATGCATCACCTTTTAGGTGAAGGCTCCTCCTGATCACCAATAGATCGCCCTGCTCTGGCCAACACCCTCAGGTCACACTCATGTCTTCAGAGCACCTCTCTCAACGAAAGTGAATGATGCTATTTTGGTGGCCACTGGCCTGCAAACTCCAGGAGGGGCAGAGGGGGTTGCCGCCTCCCGCATCTGTACCTGCAAACCTAGCACGGTGCTCAGTGCACAGTGAGAGACCAGGAAGCAGTTATGGAAGGGCTCCCTGAAAGTCTGAGCACCCACCTGGGCCTCCTCTACCCCATCGTGAATGTCAGCTTGTGTACGTGTCAAATTTTCTGACTTTAAGAGCACCTGGGTAAAGAGGGAGCTAGCGTCAGTGGGTGGAATTCGGTTAAATCTCAGAGGGTGTTGCGTTTTATTTGAAGCCTGTAAAAGAAAAGGCTAGCGGGGCCATCTGGTCTGGTAACAGGTGGACTCGAAAATGAAGAGGAGAAGTTCACTGAAAAAGCAGCCCTGCCTGTAAAAAACTCACACTCCTTCCCAGAAGAAGGCTGTCACTTGGTTCCTCTCTCTGGCTCTGACATATGTTTCAATCCCTCGCTCCTAAATATGGTTGATACCCGGGGTTTGCTGCCATGTGAGGAGAGCCTCTGGGAGGACTGAAAACAGCTTCTTCAGGAGCAATTATCAGAAGGAAGAACGCAGTGCTGCCTTTTGGGCCCCGGAGCCTTTGCACCGTGTGTCCTCGGCTCCAATCTGGACACTGGAGGCTCAGAGCAAGATGGAGGCTCCAGGTGTGCTGCAGAGGGACAGGGTCTTCTGGGGCTTTGGCTGTAACAAAGAGCCTAGGTCTGCCGTGTGTGAGCACTTGGCTTGGCTTGCTTGCTGGTCAGACTCTGGAGCCAGGCCGTATTCCATCCTGGCTTTGCCCCTCCGTAGCTATGTGATCTTGTGCACATTGCTGAACCTCTTTGAGCCTCAGTTACTGCATCTATAAAATGGGGATGGTAACAGTATCTCCTTAGCATCGTAGTGAGGATTGGATGAGCTAATTTGTGTAGAGTTCTTATGGTTCCTGGCCCATACGAAACATCTTACAAAGGTTTCTAGCATTACATTTTAAAAAATCTTCTCAATGCCTACTCTGGCATCAGGCAACTGGAGTAGTATTTCTCAAAGAGTGGTCTGTGGGCCGCCTGCAACAGAATCACTTGGGCCAGAGGTGATATTCAAACTATGTAACAGCAGAAAAGGCAAGGACCTCCACTAATCAGAACTGACAGCCTTTACTATCAGAGGGACCCATACTATGCCAGGCTTTAACCCTGTAGTCTCTCAGCCATGGCAGATCTGGGAAAAATCAGGGTTAACTAGAGTGGCAGGAGACACTCAGATGTGATAAACAAGCGTCCTGTTTTCCCCAGGGTGTTCATTGCTGAAACTGGAACATTCCCAGGCAAACCGAGGACAGTTGGTCACCTACACTCAGGAGCCATGTATGTTTAGCAACTGGTTTGGAAATAATGTCAATATTTTAACAACCAGTGTGGCCATGCCAGTCTACTGGCTGAATGTCAGCTCTGCCTGGGACCTAATGTAAATATAGATTCCTGAGCTCTTTCCCAGATAGCTTGAATCAGAATCTCCAAAGCTAGGCAATCTGCACTTTCAATGTGCACTCCAGGTGATTCTGATGCTTACTCAAATTTCATTTGATTCATTAGATCATCAGTTTCTGGAAGGCAAGGACTGTGTGTATCTTGCTCTACGTCCAGGGCCAGCATATAGCAGGTGCTCAGTAAATATTTGTTTGAAGAATGGATGGATATAAGTCATAGTGATGCAGGAGGCTTCGCGTATGATAATTAAGGGTATGGGCTTTGTGCTTGGACCGTACTCAAATCCTAGTTCTTTTATTTATAGTAATCTTGATGAGTTAATTGCCTTCTGAGAGATTCAGTTTCCTTATCCAGAAAAGGAGACTATAAGAATACTACTTTAGATAGGCATGTGTTAACTAAAACAGCACACATGAGGCAACTAGCCACAGTGCCTAGAACAGAGTAAAAGCCCAATAGAAAGCAGCTATCACCACTGTTGCGGTTGCTATTATTAATAATTCAGTTATAATAATTGTTGACCTAAGTGCCAAGCACACTGGTAGGGCTTGGGGTTTCCAAGATGAACAAGGAATGCCTTGCACTTTAGAAACACATCTGAGAATAATGGTAGTATACTGTGCTAGACACAGTAGCAGTGTGGCCCTTGTCTATTTATAATGTTGGTGTCCCAAGTGGCTGGCCCAGGTGATAAAGCACCAGGCCAGGGATCAGCAAATGGGATGGGTGACATTTAAGGATTGGGAATCGCTGGCAGAAGAAGAACAGAAGCACTTTGGTTAAAGATGCAGCCATGTGAAAGGTCACGCCTTATCAGGAGAAGGCCAGCAGTTCAGGGTGGTTAGAAGATAGATCTCACAGTGTAGGGAGAGGTGAGTGGCAGATTACGAAGTCCTGTGTATTTCTGGTTGGCAAATGAGGCTCATGGAAATCACCAAGCCTCTCCTGGACTATGAGCACCACAGTTGTGGGAAAGTTAGAATGAGCCTGCAGTCCACATTAGCATTTGGTTGAGCGATTTGAAGTTCAGTGTTTCAAAATGCAGTGGTAGATTTATTGCGTGGAAACATCTTTAAGATATGCTTTTGAGCAAAGAAAGCAAGATATGAAAAAGTATGATGGTATTTTTTTTGTATTAAAATAGTAAGACTATTTCATTCAACTCCACACTACTGTTTACTAGCCGTGTGATCCTGTACAAGTGCCTTAACTTTGTGGTGTCTCGGTTTACCAAACTATAAAGTCGGGATAATGAAAGTCACTGCTCCATTGAATTATTGTGGGAATCAAGGAAATAATGATCCACATAAGGCATTGAGCCTAATGCTTAGCATGGATGAGGCACTCGATAAATAATAGTTATTATTACCTGTGTGGAGAAAAAAGTCTGGGTCAGTGTACATTAAAATAGTAGTAATAATTTCTGGATGATTGAATTTTACATAATTTTAGTTTACTTTCTTCGTGCCTGTATTTTCCAAATTGCCACTATAAACATAAATTACTTATGTAAAAAGAAGGAAAATGAACCTTGATTGTTTTCCTGCTCTTAGTGGTACCTGGCATATAGTAAGTACACAGTAAGTATTTTTAGAATAACTGAATGTACACTCATATTCCTAGCTTATACAATTTAGGAGACTTTAGTCACATCAAAATTTCTTTCTTTCTTTCTTTCTTTCTGTCTTTCCTTTTTGTGCCTTGTAACTTATTTTTTTTTCCACTTTAAAAAAATCTAAATCCAAGTTAATTAACATATTTGTTTCTTTGTTTTAATGTTTATTTATTTTTGAGAGAGCATGAGTGGGGGAGGGGCAGAGAGAGAAGGGGACAGAGGATCCCAAGTGGGCTCCACACTGTCAGCAGCGAGCCCTATGCGGGGCTCGAACTCATGAACCATAAGATCAAGACTTGAGCTGAAATCAGATGCTCACCCAGCTGAACTATCCAGATGCCCCAAAATAGATTTCTTTAATTTTCCAAGGATTGCCACACTTAAAGTTTTAAAAATGAATGGTTCTCTAAATCCTTTTGGTATTGTTTCATAAGTCACTTACTAAGAACTGAAACTTTCCAATTTATAAGTCATTTTCCATTAGAGATTAAATTTAAAAAAAAGGCTTTACATTGATAACAGTTGTGTTAGTGAGGGGGGGTATAGGCAAAATAGGGTAACGAGATTAAGAAATACAAACTTCTAGTTATAAGATAAATAAGTCACGGGTATGAAAAGTACAGCATAGGGAATATAGTCAATAACACTGTAGTAATTTGTATGATGACAGATGATAAATACACTTCTTGTGGTGAGCATTTTGTAGTATATGCAATTGTCAAATCACTAAGTTGTACACCTGAAACTAATATAACATCATATGTCAACTATACTTCAATTAAAAATGTAAAAAATGAGGACTCTTTCAAACACAAGTTGCAGATATTCAGGTGAAACTAGTTTAAGCAAAAAAATAAAGAGGTTTATTTTTATGAACCTTATGAAAACGCGTCTTTGGGTGTTTGGCTTTCAGACAATTTCATTATGCTTCTTTCTTTATGTAACAAATGAGATGGCTGCTGGTGGCCCCAAGGTGGCGCTCCGAAAGACAGAGATCTCCAATGGCTCTTGTAAAAATCCCAGGGAGGCCTCTGCCTCGCCAAGCCTGGGTCATTTGGCCACCCAGAAGAGGAGGTTGGAGACAATGGACTGAGTGGTTTATCATGGAATGAGTTGGAGAGTAGAACCCAAAGGAAATACCACTGATCAGGGCAAAAAAATAAGGTCACTATCCATGATTAACCAGGCCTCTTATTTCTAGAGGAAGTGCCACGGTGTAAGGTTTTTTAACTTCACTAGGAGAATAATGCTATTTAAATGCAAGAAATTATGATTTTGCTGACAGATCTGGCCCACTATCCAGGTTATAGTGTTCCTGGATTAGGAAGAGGAATTGTAGTAAAAATAACTGTTAAAATATTGCCTCCTGTGGTGTCTGGTTAAGTGTCTGACTCTTGGTTTCAGTTCAGGTCATGATCTCATGGTTCATGAGTTCAAGACCCGCATTGGGCTCTGTGCTGACAGTGTGGAGCCTGCTTGGGATTTTCTCTCGCCCTTTCTCTTCCTCTCCCCTGCTCCCTCTCTCTCTCTCTTTCTCTCAAATAAAATAAACTTAAATTAAAAAAAATATATAGCCTCCTGATTACACATTAAACTATTGTGTCATACCAAAAATTTAGCTTTTAGTCTTTATTCTGCCACTTATAGGCACCTTCAGGCCTCAGTGGGCTCTTTAGTAAAATTAGAGAGTTGACTCCGATGATTTATTGCATCCTTTTTTTTTTTTTTTTTTTTTTTTTTTTTTTGCTTGAAGATGCTATGATCCTGGACATAACTACACCAAAACAAATTCTGCCTGAATTTTAAAGTAACTCATTTGCACCAGTCCATATTTTCCCAAATTATATTGACCTTCAATGAATAATTGCATGGAATGAATTATTATTTTTTTTGCATGGAATGAAATCTTAAGAAGCAAAGAACATTGTTTATTGATTATTCATTGTGCCAAACACAGTCTTAAACACTTTGCATATATGATTTCACTTGGCCTTCACAATTCTGAGAGGTAATACAGTAGGCAAAACAAAGAGCCCCAGCCATATCCACATCCCCTCCTTAGAACCTGGAATATGTTAAGTTACATGGCAAAGAGGTTTTAAGGTTGCAGATGGAATTAAGGTTGCTAGTCAGTTGGCACTGACATGGGAGTTTATTCTGGGTTATCTCACTGTAGTTGCGAGGGTCCTTATATGTGAAAGACAGACACAGGGGAGACAGGGTCAGAGAAAGAGATGTCATGACAGAGGTATAGGTCGGGGAAATGCATTTGCTGGATGGCAAGGTGGGATGCCTGGGTGGCTCAGCCAAATGAGCATCTGCTTATTGATTTCGGCTCAGGTCATGATCCCAGGATCGTGGGATGAAGCTATGTGTCAGGCTCTGTGCTGAGAGTGGAGCCTGCTTAAGATTCTCAATCTCTCTCTCTCTCTCTCTCTCTCTCTCTCTCTCTCTCTCCCTCTCTCTGCCCCTGCCCCACTCATGTGCACATGCTGTCTCTCTAACTAACTAACTAACTAAATAAATAAATAAATAAGGAAAGGTGTCATGAACCAAGGAATGTGGATGGCCTCTGTAAGCAAGAATACAGATTCTCCCTTAGAGCCACCAGAAGGCACACAGCCCTGTAGAGAGTCAAACAACCCAACAGTATTAATAATTACCTTTCACTGGAATGACTGAGTGCCAGGCACCTTACGTATATGATCTTTGCACTATTACTCTTATTGTGAAAAGGAAAGATGTTATGGTCTCTTATGCACTGAATTGTGTCCCTCCTCCCAGCCTTGGATTCATATGGTGAAGTCCAATCCCTAGTAACTCAGGATGTGACTGTGTTTGGAGATAGAACCATTCAAGAACTGATTAAGATAAAATGAGGTCATATGAGTGGGCTGTAATCCAAAATGACTGATGTCCTTATAAGAAGAGGAGACTGGACACAGCTAAACACAGAGGGGAGACCATGTCACCCACAGAGAGAAGGTGGCCAACCACAAGCCAAAAAGAGAGGCCTCAGAAGAAACCACTCCTGCTGGCACATTGATCTTGAACGTCTCCCTTCATTGATCTTGAACTTCTTCTAGGACTCTGAGAAGATAAAAATTGTGTTATTTAAGCTGCTCAGTCTGTAACATTTTGTTATAGCAGCCCTAGCAAACTAATACATCATTTATTAGTGATCGACTTACTCTCAGCCAAACTTCATACATTGTAACTAGAAGAGTTTGCTTTGGGTTTGAGTGGCTAATTCTAAGCAAGGACAGAGGAATTTAGGGGTAATTTCTCTCCTCTAGTCAATCCATGTCCAACCACTTGAGTAAACCTTGGGTCTCAACACTCTAGGAGCCCAATAGGACCTCCCCAAACCTTTCTTCTTCTTATCTCCATTACCCAAGCTCCCTGCATCATTCAGTGTCATGGTCCCATGCTTCCACCCAGGGTCTAGCCTTTTCTTTCATTTACTCCCTAGTGTGGCTTCTCTGTCTAGTATTCCCGAGGGATGGAGCCCGATTCTTAAAGGCAACATGGCCAGGGGATAAGAATTTTGTATAATAGTCTGGTCTTAGAATGAATTATCTAGAAACGAATCAGACTTTTCAAAGCACAAAGATTAACCTTCTGTTGGTGGATCTCTTTACCTCCTATCACCTTCCCTGCCAGATTCTTTTATTTGAATGTATCAGTTTGTAGCAGTCAGGAAAATCTAGACTGTGTTTCAGCAACAAGCACCCTCCAAACCTCATTGGCTTAACACAATCAAGTCTCTTTCTTGCTCATGCTACATGTGTAATGTTGGCTGCAGGAGTCTTTGCTTATCAGTCACTGGGGAACCCGCATTGGTAGAGGCTTCGTCTATATTTCGTTGATGGCCCAAGCATGTCAAGAGAGTGTGGAAAATCATATGGCACATACTAGCCTTCAACTAGAAGTGACACACAGCACTTCCACTCATGTTTCATTGACCAAAGCAAGCCAAATATTTATACATTTTGTCAAAGGTATCATGTGCCTAGAGACAGAGAATGCAAATAATTGCAAACAGTCCTCCTGATAACCACCATGGAGGACACCTTTGACCATTAGTAACGGTTCACAAATGGGTAAAACAATGAAGATATTTATTGTTTTATACAGCAAGGAGCCCAAATATCAGGGAGTTGCTGGCTTAATTCATTCACTGATCAAAAAAGTAAATGAATTTTGTTTTCTGCCCTGCCATTCTCAGTTTTTTGCCTGAACCTTGTAGGATGGCTCTCCTCATGGTCTGAAGATGGCTGCCTTCATTCAGACAGATGACAACACTCAGAGATAGAAAGGGAAACATACCTGTCGCGTAACCCTCTTTTATTTTTTTATTAAAAAATTTTTTTTAACATTTATTTATTTTTGAGACAGAGAGAGAACATGAACAGGGGAGGGTCAGAGAAAGAGGGAGACACAGAGTTTGAAACAGTCTCCAGGCTCTGAGCTGTCAGCACAGAGCCCGGCGCGGGGCTCGAACCCAAGGACCGCGAGATCATGACCGGAGCCGAAGTCAGACGCTCAAACCAACTGAGCCACCCAGGCACCCCTGTATCCCTCTTTTAAAACAACAAAAACCTTTCCGGAGGCTCCTGGGCAGACTTTCCCGTTTCATTGGCCGAACTGTATCCTGCACTCTTGTCTAAACTACCTGCTGGACAGGAGATCAAGATTGCCAGGACTGGCTTAAACGAAGCAAGATTCACTCCCTAGGATTGCCGAAGGGACCAGTTCTTCCTGTCCCCCCAAATAAATAACATGGCCACTTAAAGGAGAGTGAACCAAACTGGGATCTTGTTTCTGAGATAGGAGTATGGAATCATAGCTGAGTAGAAAACTAACAGTGCCTGGTGGCCCAGGCTCCAGGAAGGGAGAGGTCAGTGGGAGGAGGTGAAAGGGATAACTGTTCTGAATCTTCACATTAAACTTATGAGGTAGGTTTTCCTGTCTTGTTTCACAGATAAGAAATGTGGCATTAGATATACATCAGACTCCCAAGTATTACTTTACTACACTGCCTGTTTATCCATCAAGTACAGTTACAGAGTGGAATGTGAGAATTATTTTTTTTTAAAGTCCTTTGGGGAAGGCAAAAGAAGAAGAGGTTCAACATCAATCAGCCCTGGTACAAATAGGATTTCCATGATCCAATTGGCTAATTGCTGAATCCCTTTCTGACGTCAACCGAAGATCCCTTTGTGAAAACTAGGAAGAGTGCCCACTTTGTGACAAGGAAAAAAGAGCAGGTGTACTAATCTGCAACTATATCCAGGGCTAAATTTACCTAGACAAGGAATGACGCCAAATTGTCTTTGAAGCAACTCTCCATTATTCTAGGGTCAAAGCAAAATGTCTTAGGACTCTCAGGCCACCAAATTTTTTAACCTCATCTCCATAAAGAATATTGGCATCAATTTAGAATTCAGCCCTTCCCTCAGCCTTTGCTGATAGACACACTGATAAATATCCTAAGTGTCCAAACATGAGAATCCAATTCGTGGTGTGGAGAAATGGAGAAGCAGGTCTTAGGAGGGTCGCAGGGTAGAGCAGACAAGTGCCCACCAACATGCTATTCCTTCTTCCATGTTGGACCTCGCAGCCTGCCCTCTTCCATGTTGGATCTCGCAGCCTGCCCTCAAATGCAGCCCAATCCTGCCTGGGAAGTTCACTTCAAGCCTCTGGCCAGATCATAAACAAGCCCAGGGTCTGGACCTGCCCATGCCTAATTGGTGGCCCTACCTTTTTTGGAGACCCTCCTAAAGTACCAGCACTGAGTTAAGCACTACATCACACATAATTCTCACTCCACCTCTTGGAGGGAGGTGGCTTTCCCATGGATGAAGCTCAAGGAAGCTACGCCTGAGCCACCCATCCAAGGTCACAATGAGGTGGTTGAACTTGGATTTTATCTCAGGTCTGGTTGCAGACTTAAGGGCCTTCACTGCTAAATCGTACTTCCTCTGTTCACTTGAAGGACTGGATTTTTTTTTTAACTCTCCCATCAGAAGTCTACCAGGTAGATATGGATATGACTATCCTATTTAGTGTAGAGAAATTACAAAAAACTTGCCTCAAGTTTTAGAGCTACTTATTATTAATAACTACTTATTAAGTAGTGGAGCCAAGATTTGAAGCCAGGTCTGAATGGTCCCACACCCAGAGCTCCCTGCATTCATGAATTGCCTCCCCTGTGCGTGAGCCGCTGATCCTAGCATTCCCATTCCTGACTGAGCTTCCGCCTAGATAGGCATCTTCTTTACAATAGAGAATTGACATATTTTAAAAATCATGAAAGAAAGGATTATGTTTGCCATTATACACTGGTTTTGAGATATGTATGTATATAAATTATTTCTCTTTGAAATCACTCCAGGTTTTCTAAAGGAGTCTTCTGCTATGAAAAATGCCCCATCCATTTTCCCAGGTCTCTTCAGGTCAGCATATTTAAAAAAAGAAAGACTTGAACTTGTCATTCAGCTCTCACTGCATATGAATCATAACAGGACGGTACGTGGGGAAACAGCCTAGTTCTAGGAACTGGTAATAGAAGCTGGGGTTTGTCACCTTCATGGGTGCATCTCAAATCCCACTTGGGTGTTTCTGGGGCCCATGTGATGGTGCCCCCTTGACCCAGGGGGAACTGAACAATTGGGTCACGGCCACCTCAACAGTCAGATGGCTCAGTCACACACACACACACACACACACACACCTGCCTCTGTGACCAGACCCCAGGCAGAGGCCAAAGAGTAGAGAAGTGTCTTCAGAGGGATGGCCTCTCCCTCACTTTAAGATGATATTTTAAAATCAGGGATCATAACATAACAACAATAACAATAGCAGGTAACAGTCATCGAACACTTAGCTATGATTATTCTCATTGGTATTGTTGCTACTGCTATTCCATTAATTAACCAATTTGACCATCAAAGTACTCTATAAGTAGCAATTATTCTTGCAACAAAGTGTGGCACTTAAGAGACCAGGCCACAGAGGCAGAGACCTGGGTTTGACAGGTACTGTCACCTCTGGCTGGTCATGTGGGTCTAGGAAGTTACCTCAACTTGCCTCAGTTTTTGTCATCTGTAAAATGGATACAATAATAGTACCTGTTCCACAGAGCTGTTGGGAGGATTAAACAGGAGAGTTCAGTGATTGGAGACGATAATTAGATATCAGAAGCCAAATGCTGGGAAATTGCCATTTCTGTGCCTTTAACAAGAGCTGGACTTTTAGGGCCAACTGTTCTCTGCCTGCACCCTGTAAGCACCTAAAAGGACCTGAACTTCCCAAAGTGATGATGCAGGAGGAAAAAAAAAAAAAGCAATGAAGAAATCTAGAAATAAACTGTGATTTCTTGCCCATGAGCCAGAAAATGGTGCCCAGGTGTCTCACTTGGCAGATTTTAAAATGCTTGGCAAGGGTTTGTTTGTGTGGTGGTGGGATAGTGGAGGATGCACCTAGCTAGAGAGGAATCTGTTTTTCAGCCTTCGTTTCTGCCTGGGACTTTGTAGCGAATGCATTTTCTCACCAGCAAGATCAAAGGGATGGGACACCTGACATTGCTCATGGCATCTTGCTGGACAGCAGGGAGGAGAGGGAAATAAATCAAAGTATTTGTTCCCACAGCCATTTGCGTCTGAGAGGAGAGGATGACATAAATCTTCACTGGGAGCTAGGTCTTGAAATAGGGTGAGAAATTGCTGCAAAATGAATATTCAATCAGGAATGTCGGTGGCCTGGTTTTCTTAAGAGTTGAGTTAGTCTCTGATCTGATTATCTTTTAGGACAAACCCAGTAACCCCACTCTGAGTTTTGCAGTTCGTTCCCCCTTCCCATCCAATTTCTTCTCCAACTGACATCTACTGAAGGCTAACCCTGTACCAGGCACTGGGCTACATATCAAAGGACATGGGTTAAGAGACTCGAAGTCATGTCTGCCCTCAGGAGTGTCCACCCTAGTGGGAGAGATGAACACGGGGCAGATTCCTATACCAATAATAATTGCAATTGCATGAGATGTGAAGACACAAAAGGCTAGAAACTGATAAGGATGAGACTAGGTGGGAGGGCCCCACACCTATTCTGGGGGTTCAGGGACAGCCTGTCTGAGGAAGTGATGTTTGAACTGAGACCTGAAGGGTGAGCAGAAATCAGCCAGGCAAAGAGTGGGCGGTGGGGATGTGGGTGGGGAAGCTTAGCATTTTCGAGAAACAAGGAAATGGCCAGTGCGGCTGGAGCTCAGAACACAAAGGGAAGAGTGACGTGATATGGAGCCGGTAAGGGGGAAGGAGCCAGGGCTGGCCTACTTTCCTCTTGCTGTGCACGACTCCCGGTGAGTTTTGCTATGTCCAGTTCCTAGAGGGGAGAAGACAGGTCCGCCCTTCCTGTTATGGGGCCACAGGTCTGCGGGCCAGCAGAGTGCTCCCCTGGGTCTGGTGGAGGCCTCCTCCCTGTGCACCGTGGTGCCCAGCGGCTGTTCAGTGCCCCCATGGTGGGCCTGCATGGCTTTTTCGGAGGATCTCAACAGCCCCCAGGCACTGAGACCTGTAGTTTCAGGAGCCTTGGTTCAGTTACAAGGGTGATTTCCTCTTCTTGTGACGGATACTGCCTGCGATCTTGCGTCCCAGTACAAACCAAGTACCCGCTTCCTACCCGGGCTCCAGTATCTGGTTCCTTTTCTCTATATCATTCTTGATAGTGAGAATGGTACCTTTTACAGGGATTTCCCGGTCAGTTCATGCAAATAGGGTTGATCTGTGCCTGCTTAGCGCCAAGTACTCCCAGGGATAAAAGGGAACAGAACTAGATAATCTCGCTCTTGAGCAGCTCACAGGCCCCCCAGGCAGCATGCTAAGCACCTTACCTATGATCTCCTCTCACCCCCGAACAACCCCATGCGATAGGGCTATCATTAGTGCCCATTTCATAGATGAGGAAACTGAATCAAAGGGAGATCATATAACCGCCCCAAGGTCACACTTATCAGTGGAGGGGCTGGCATTTGAGTGTGCCTAATCTTAAGACACACATTTTTCTTTTTTCTGAGAGACAGAAAGCACACCTGTGCTAGTGGGAGAGGGGCAGAGAAAGAGGGAAAAAGAGAATCCCAAGCAGGCTCCATGTCGCCAGTGCAGAGCCCAACGCAGGGCTCGAACCCACAAACCATGAGATCAGGACCTGAGCCAGAATCAAGAGTCAGACGCTTAACTGGCTGAGCCACCCAGGTGTCCCCTAAAGCTCACATTCTTAGCAAATACCCTCTATTCTTACCACTCTGTCTCTGAATTTCTAAAGAAGTCCTTACACAATGTGATTCTTCAACAACAGGGGCCTTGTCCTGTGGGTGGAATCCTGCTCTACAGCCCCAAGTTTCTCTGTGGCTACAGCGAGCTCACTTTCCTGTTCTTACATGCCCCATCATGTCTTGCAGAGCCTGTCCCTGTCATCTGTTGGCCTAGTTTCTTCCTGTCACGATGTGTTTCCCCAGTCTTGTGTGCTCTTTGGAGCTGGAGTTTCACCAACTGCCTGAGGTTTAGACCATCACTCAAAAGGGCAGGTTTTTTCTTTTCTGGAGCTAATATCATTTCTTCTGCTGCTACCTCTTGGATTCCCAGCTGGGTGATAGCATCCTGCATTGCAGTAAAACCCCCAAAATGACTGAAAGACCAGAGGTTCTCCTAAGAGCTGTGACTTCAAGGAAGTCCTTCTCAAAGGGGGGCACCATCCTCAGGGGATGTTTCCTTGTGAAGGTGCTTTTGGTTTACATAAGGGGTGTAGGGGTGTGGGGGTGAAGATGGAGGGGTCCCATGTCCCGCTGGCTTTGGGAACCAGTGAGAGACAGGCCTGTGGCACAAAGAGTGGAAGTGTGTCCCTTCAGGATTTGAAACGTTCTGCTGGACATATACACAGGTGAGAACTTATTTTTCATTATGTTAACATAGATCCTCCCTATTTTTTCCATATAAACACAAATACCAGTATCTTTAAAATTTGCTTTATTTTTTAAAGTTTCTAAAATGTTTATTTATTTTTGAGAGATAGAGACAGACAGAGTATAAGTGGGGAAGGCCAGAGAGAGAGAGGGAGACACAGAATCCAAAGTAAGCTCCGGGGCGCTTGGGTGGCTCAGTCGGTTGAGCCTCCGACTTCGGCTCAGGTCATGACGTCACAGTCTGTGAGTTCCAGCCCCGCATAGGGCCCTGTGCTGACAGCTGGGAGCCTGGAGCCTGTTTCAGATTCTGTCTCCCTTTCTCTCTGCCCCTCCCCCACTCATGCTCTGTCTCTCTCTCTCTCTCTGTCAAAAATAAATAAACATTAAAAAATTTAAAAACAAACAAACAAACAAGCAAAGTAAGCTCCAGGCTCTGAGCTCTCAGCACAGAGCCCAACGTAGGACTCAAACTCACAAACCCTGAGATCATGACCTGGCCAAAGTTGGAGGCTCAACCGGATAAGCCACCCAGGTGGCCCCAGTATGGTTTTAATAGTCACCAAGCATTCTGAGGAATGCTACTACTGTATACATGAAAGCAACCTTCTATCACTTTACTAAGAGTTGTCCGCCATTTTGGAGAATGACGTCATTAACGGCAGTACCACACTCAGGACCTGAATCACTAGAGCCACACAACTGCATCAGTCCTTACTAATAGCTGTCTCATTTGTGGAAATTTTATGTATGTCAATTCAGCCCTTATTTGGAAATAGCACATATAAAGCAAAATGGCCAACTCTCTGTTGAGTATTGTCTCACTCTTCTGAAATGCACACGTATTCATTAAAAGTAGGTGCAAACATTTGACTTGTCACTGTCTTCTTGAATCATCCGAGCACTCTTATATTGAAATGCACATTGTACTTTAAATCATATCTTTTATTTCTTCCTTATATGACATTTAGAGCAATATACTGATTTTTAGAAATGTTTTGTGGGTAGAATTTCAGTTCAGGATAGCAAAGGCAATGTTACAGAAATATTTTTTTTAATTTTTTATTTGAGAGAAAGAGAGAGAGAGAGAGAGAGTTCTAGTGGGGGGAAAGGGCACAGGGACAGAGAAAGAATCTTAAGCCCCAATTTGGGGCTTGATCTCACTACCTGAGCTGAAAGCAGAAGCCAGACGTTTAATCAACTGAGCCATCCAGGCATCCCCCAGAAACATTTGTTTTAATAAAAAGGGGTTGTGATAGAACTAAAAACTCCAGTTTTCAGGAAATGGAATGAGGGTTTTTTGTTTGTTTGGCTGAGTTGTGTGTGTGTGTGTGTGTGTGTGTGTATGCATGTTTTTGGTGCCAGAATTTATACACCAGATAAATGATAGTCCTGTTCAAACCTTTTTGGGAACTAAGGACTTATTTTATTGGCTACGTTTTCTCCAAAGACTTTGGGTATTCTTCTCTTGGAATTATTTTCAGAGGCAAGGCAGGATTTTCTTTTTCCTCCCCTCCTTGAGAATTTTCTAGGGTTTTGCTTGTTGAAAAAGGTTTTGTTTTTTGAAAAGATCCAACAGGTTGTCAGACTAAATTTTTGAGGTCAAGGTCAGTGATCAAACCGGGTGATGAGATTTTCGGTCACGGACCGTGAGGCTTGGGGCAGAGATTGTGTTTTATCCATCTTTGCCTCTCCACAGCACTTAGTACATGGCTCCCAGTAGATGCTCAGTATTGGGTTGAGCTGAATTTTGTCAAGTACGTGATGTGAGCTTGAGGTAAGAGGATTGAATCAATGCATGTGCATAGTACTGAATTTAAATTATATATAAGTGTGTTGTACAACAAAGCAAAACCTCCTCTGGATATCAGTGAAAACATTTAAAAATGGCATGTATCCTTTGGATAAATTAGTGCTATTGTTAGTCATAGGGTAGTTCTATTTTTAATTTTTTGAGGAACTTCCACATTGTTTTCCAGAGTGGCTGCACCAGTTTGCATTCCCACCAACAGTGCAAGAAGGTTTCCCTTTCCCCGAAGCCAAGAGCACACTGTGTGCACTGTATGTTAGCTAACTTGCCAATAAATTATATTAAAAAAAAAAGAAAAGATGGTGTGGCACGAGCACAGTCCAATAAAAGTGAAGGCTGGCTGTGACCAGTGCCCACACTGGTACGTTCCAGTTGAAAATTAGCCTTGCTCCTCCCTCTCACTCGGTTTGGGAATTTCTCTTCCCTGAGGCAACTGTTAGAGGAGTAATAGTGGGTTTTGAACGTTCCCCTCTCCTTATAGCGAACACTGTTAACAATTTAGTGATTCTCCTTCCAGACTTAAAATACATCCATATAAGGTGTATGTGTGTGTGAAGTGGGTATGTTCATGGAGAGTCAGAAATATTTTTATGAATGCCTTCAATTCAGAGGAAAGAGATTAAGGGCGTCTGGGTGGCTCCGTAGGTTAAGGATCCGACTCTTGATTTCAGCTCAGGTTGTGATCTCATGGTTCGTGAGTGCGAGCCCCATGTCTGTGCTGATTGCAAGGAGCCTACTTGGGATTATCTTTCCCTCTCTCTTTGCCCCTCTCCCACTAGTTTGTGTGCTCTCTCTCTCTCAAAATAAATAAACTTTAAAATTTTTTAATAAAAAAGGGATTAAATTGACACTGTTCTAAAATGTGTTCTTTTCCGCTTATTGTATCACAGCCCATTTAAAAAATTTTTAAGTTTATTTATTTTGAGAGAGAGACAGAGCAAACAGGGGAGGGGCAGAGAGAGAGGCAGAGAGAGAGAATCCCAAGCAGGCTGCCAGGGTGGAGCCCGATGTGGGGCTCAAACCCACGAACTGTATCACAGCCCATTTAGAACAATGTTGTGATCAAGTGTTTGAGTAGCTTGGCTCTGAAAAAAAATCTAGAGCAAGAGTGCCAAAGGGGTTTTGAAGATAGGAAGACATGAGGGCAATTTTAAAGGAAAATAATATGCTTTCATATAGATGAGTTCTTATGGATGCATTTTTCCTTCTCTTTTGAAATGCACTGGAACTCTGGAGTTGGTTTGATTTGAGTTCAAATTCCAGTGGGGAAGAAGAGCTTAGAGTCTAGTGTGGGAGACCAACACCAAGCCAAGGAACAAGTAAGGAAACAGCATCTGTATCATTTAAAATTGGGGTGCATGATCTTCTTCTTCTTCTTCTTCTTCTTCTTCTTCTTCTTCTCTTAAGTAAGCTTCACATCCACTGCAGGGCTTGAAATCACAAGCCTGATATCAAGACCCGAGCCAAGATCAAGAGTTGGACCCCCAACTGACTGAGCCATGCAGGTACCCCTGGGGTGCATGTTCTGGAGGATAGAAATAGTGTGATGGTTTAAAGACTGGAACAAGAAGGCCACTTTAGATAGAGTCATCAGGGAAGGTCTCTCTGTGGTGAGGACCCCTGAATCAAGACCAGAGATCATGCAAAGGTCCTGAGGTAGGAATGGGCTTAGGGTACTTGAGGAGCCACACGAGGAACAACAGATAAGTGACCAACCAGGAGAGTCCTAAGAGGTGAGATCGTACAAGCAAGCAGGGGCCAGACCTTGTAGGGTCTTCTTGTAGGCCTACAAGAACTGTAGGAGTCGGTTTTATTCTAAACAGAGTGACTTGTTCTGATTTGGTTTTAGAGAAGGACAAAGGTCAAAGCACAGAGACCACTTAAAAGCCATTGCGGCTACCCAGGCCAAAGAAGACGACAGCTTAGATGAGGGAGGTGCTGTGGAAATGGGGAGAAGTAAGTAGGTTTGAGATTCCTTTCTGAGGTAGAACCACTAGGCTTTGCAGATGGAGTGATGTGGTGTGCATGTGCTCATGCACGTGTGTGTGTGTGTGTGTGTGTGTGTGAGAGAGAGAGAGAGAGAGAGAGAGAGAGAGAGAGAGAGAGAGAGAGAGAGAGAAAGGGATCACTAAAGGACCAATGCCTAGGGTTTGGGCCTCAATAACCATGTGAATGATGGTGTTATTTATAGAAATAGGGAAGACGGGCAAAGAACATGTTTGGGAGGCAGAGGGGTCAGGGAAGTGAGAATCCTGTTTTGGTCACATTCATTTTGAAATGCCTCTTTGGTGTTCAAGTGTGATATCAAGCAGACAGATAGATAAATACAGTTTCAGGGATGGGTCTGTCCACAAATGGATATATTTAAAGCCAAGGGAACTGACATTGGAAAGTGGCTGGCTGTATTTTCCAGTTTGTAAACATCTTTACTGCAGTTTCTGAGTGATAAGAAGAACATAAAGAGAGCAGGGAGGGGAGAGAGAGTAAGATAAAGAGTGCACAATGCCAATGGTATCTCTTGGCTATGTTTTGCAACAAAACAAGTGTTTGGTCACACACACACACGTACACACACACAAACACACACACACACCCCACAGCCACAAACTACAAGCTGCATACACAAGTCACGTGAAAGATATACTCACACTCAGTCCCAACCCCAGACCCTGCCTCCTCCTCAGCTGCTGCTGAGTCCTAGACCCGTTACTTGTACCGAACTTTCGTAACCTGCCAGTGCCTGAAAGGAGAAGGCATGGGGGCCCCTTCTGCCAAAGGCAGAAGGCAGTTCTGGATCCAACCCCAGACTTCTGGCCTCCTGGCTGGTCAGGGAGCAGGGCTGGGATCAGCATCTGGACAAAGCCTGTATGCTGCAACAAAAGAGGGTTCAAGAGTCTCCACTGCTTCAGGCAGCCAAGGAAAATCACCTGTGTTTCCCGAAGAAACTTTCACTGGGATGAACCTGTGACTTTGGATGAAGAGGAGGCCTGGGGGAGATGGTGCTGCCTATAGCAGCCCTCTGCGGCAATGCCACGGTGCTGGCAGAGACTGCCCGGAGATGGTCACAGAGCTCCCCATGTGTGAGCCATCTGTAGGTTGGACTGCTCTGCACATAACCATCGTGAACCAGAACATGAACTTGGTGTGAGCCTTGCCTGCCCATGGGACTGGCATCTCTGTAAGAGCTACAGGCACAGCTTTCCACCAGGGCCCCTGCAAACCTCATCTACTTTGAGAGTATCTTCTGTCTTTTGTGAGGTTGCTCATCGAGCCCGGAGCCAGCATACAGGCCCAGGACTCCCTGGGAAACATCATCTTGCACATTCTCATCCTCCAGCCCAACAAAATCTTTGCCTGCCAGATACATAACCTGCTCCTGTCCTATGATGGGAGCTGGGACCTCCTGCAGTCCTTGGACCTCATGCCCACTCACGGGGGTCTCACCCCCTTCAAGCCAGCAAGAGTGGAGGGCCACATTGTGATGTTCTAGCACCTGATGTAGAAGTAAAAGCGTATCCAGTGGACATATGAGCTGCTGACCTCCACTCTCTATGATCTCACAGAGACCAACTCCTGGGGAGAGGACACATCCTTTCTAGAGCTCATGGTCTCCCCCAAGAAGCAGGTGACTCACCAGATCCTAGAACGGACCCCAGTGAAGCAACTAGAGAGCTTCAAGTGGAAGAAATATGGTCAGTGGTTGTTTTATGTTCTGGGTGCCTTGTACCTGCTCTATATGATCCGCTATGTCTACTGCCCCCTCAAGTTCTGAATTGGCAACTGCACAGATTCCTGAGATAACAACATTTTCCAACAGAGACCACTCCAGGAGGCCTATGTGACTCACCAGGACAAAATCTGGCTCATGGGGGAGTTGGTGACCAATAACAAGGTTGTCATCAACCTGCTCCCAGAGACCCTGAGTGTCTTCAGGGTTGGTGCCTATTGCTATTTTAGACAGACTGTCCTCTGGGGGCCATTCCATGTCCTTATCATCACTGATGCCTACATAGTACCAGTGAACATGGGGATGCAGCTGTCCCACATGGATGGGGAGGTGGCGGCACCCATGTCCGTCACCCTGATGCTGGGCTTGTGTGGTGTTACGTACTTCACTTGAGCATTCCATCTGGAATCCTCTGTGCTTTCAATATCATGATCCAGAAGATGATTTTTGTTTTTGTTTTTATTTTTTTTAATGTTCGTTTATTTTTGACAGAGAGAGAGAGAGAGAGAGAGAGAGAGAGAGAACATGAGTGGGGTAGGTGCAGAGAAAGAAGGGGACAGAGGATCCGAAGCAGGCTCCATGCTGACAGCAGAAAGCCTGAAACAGGGCTCGAACTCATGAACTGTAAGACCATGATCGGAGCCAAAGTTGGATGCTTAACTGACTGAGCCACCCAGGCACTCATTTTATTTATTTATTTATTTACTCATTCATTCATTCATTTATATTATTTATTTAATTAAAAACAACAGAAGTGACTCAAACATTCTTCTCAAGCATATCATTTTTCTTTTTTAAATGTTCATTTACTTATTTCTAGAGAGAAAGAGAGAGAGTGCACAGGGGAGGGGTAGAGAGAGACAGAGAGAGAATCCCAAGCAGGCTCTGCGCTTTCAGTGCAGAGCCCAACAGGGGGCTCAAATCCCACCAACTGTGAGATCATGACCTGAGTTGAAATCAAGAGTTGGATACTCATCCGACTGAGCCACTCAGGCAACCCTTTATTTTTTTTTTTTTTAAGTAATCTCTAACTCAGTGTGGGGGTCAAACTCATAACCTGGAGATCAAGAGTCACATGCTCTACAGACTGAGCCACCCAGGTGCCCCTGGCTGATGATTTTTGAAGACCTAATGCCTTTCTGTCAGCTGATGGGTTAGTTTTTTCTGGGATTTGCCTCCGCATTCTATGTCATTTTCCAGACAGAGGACCTAACAAGTCTGGGGGGCAATTCCACGACTATCCCATGGCACTCTTCAGCACTTTTCAACTTTTCCTCACCATCATTGATGGGCCTTCCAACTATGAAGTGAGCTTGCCCTTTGTGTTTGGCATGGACTACTTTGCCTTTGCCATCATCGCCACACTGCTTATGCTCCACCTGTTCATCACCATGAAGGATGACACACTGACAGGTGGCCCATAAGTGGGACAAGCTTTGGAGGGCTCAGGTCTGGTCACCATGGTGATTCTGGAAAGTAAGCTCCCCCACTTCCTGTGGCCTCGCTCTGGGATCTGTGGAGACAGATATGAGCTGGGGAACCACTTGGTTCCTACAAGTCTAGGACCACCGTGATCAAAATCCTTTGCAGGTGCTTTGCTATGTGGAAACTTTCAAGAACTCAGACAAGGAGGATGGACAAGAACAACTTTCTGAGAGACAGCCCTCTGTTTTTTGTGATAGAAAGTGGGACCCTAGGTGGAACCTCTCTGGCCACCCATTCCCCCCATGTCCTACACTACACCTCACAGGAGCTGCATCACCAGCTTTGTGGCAACACCCCAGAACACATGAATTTTGGACTGGATCTTGGCAAAGGGAATGGAGAGGAAAATATCACAAACAGGTAGGCCTGAGTGGGGAGCAGTTAACTCTCATGCCTATTAATCATGGGAGGGGGTAGACAGAATAATTCTTAAAGGCCGTGTCTCACTTCACAGCAGCATTTCTGGAGATGGGCAATGGACATCTGTTGTCCCACATATTTTCTGAGCTCCTGGAAGGCCCACATCTTGGGAAAAGAAGGTATCTTTGCAAGTGAAGTTGCACTTGGCCATCAAAGACATGATGTAAGGATGCTAGACTAATGTCTGGATCATCTTTCTTTGTGCGTAACGTGGGAAAAGCCAGGCATGGCACTGAGGTTGTGGCCCTTCCCTTTTTTTCTGTACCGTGCAGGATTCTCCCTACCTAGCAACCAAACCCCAACTAGAAAACTGCAAGAAGAAAGATTTTTATCCTATTTACTACTTATTTATCCTATTTATTATTTATTTTATTATTTTTTTAAGTTTATTTACCTATTTTGAGAGAGTGGGGAGGGACAGAGAGAGAATCCCAAGCAAGCTCCCCACTGAGAGGATGGAGACCATGTCTCAGGAACCCGTGAGATCATGACCTGAGCTGAAACCAAGAGTCAGACACTTAACCAACTGAGCCACGCAGGTGCCCTATCCTTGTTTTATTTTTTATAATTATTTTTTAAATGTTTATTTTTCAGAGATGGACAGAGAGCATGAGAGGGGGAGGGGCAGAGAGAGAAGGAGACACAGAATCCACAGCAGGCTCCAGGCTCTCAGCTGTCAGCACCGAGCCCGACGTGGGGCTTGAACCCACGAACTGTGAGACCATAACTGAGCTGAAGTCGGCCGCTTATCTGACTGAGCCACCCAGGCACCCCCAACTTGTTGTAATTTTTAAAAAATTGTATTGTGAAAGATACGCATAACATAAAATTTACTATTTTAACCGTTTCTAGGTATACAACTCAGTGGCATTAAGTCCATTCACACAGTTGCATAACCAACACTACTATTCATCTACAAGACTTTTTCATCTTCCCAAATTGAAACTGTTGTACCCATTAAACATTAACTCTTCTCTATCCTTTCCCTATAGTACCTGATAACTGACATTCTGTTTTCTGTCTATTCATTTGACTGCTCTGGGTACCTCCTGTAAGTCCAGTCATGTAATATTAATCCTATTTTTCCGGGTTTATTTCACTTAGCATGTTTTCAAGATTTATCCACATATAGCATGTATCAGACTTCGATCCCTTTTAAAGGCCAAAAAATATTTCACAGTATGGATGTATCACATTTTGTTTATCTGTTCATCCATCGATTGACATTTGGGTTGTTTCGACCTTTTGGCTATTGTGAGTAATATGGCTATGGACATTGGTGTGCAGTTAGCTCTCCAACTCCCTGCTTTCAATTCCTTTGGGTACATCCCTACACCTGGAATTGCTGTATCTTATGGCAATTCCTGTTTAATTTCTTGAGGAACTGCCACACTGTTTTCCACAGCGGCTGTGTTATTTTACATTTCTTTGAACAATGTGCAAGGATTCCAATTTCTTCACTTCCTCACCAACACTTGTTACTTTCTGCTAACAAGCAGAAGTATTTCCTTCCCTTCCTTCCTCTTTTTCTTTTTTTCCTTCCTCCTTTCCTTTCCTTTCCTCTCCTCCCCCCTTCCCTCCCCTCCCCTCTCCTCCTCTCCTCTCCTCTCCTCTTCTCTCCACTCTCCTCTCCTCCCTTCCATCTTCCTTTTTTCTATAGCCATTCTAATGACTATGAAGTGGTATCTCATTGTGGTTTTGATTTGCATTTCCCCAAAGATTAATGACATTGAATATTTTTTTCATAAGCTTATTGGCAATTTATATATCTGTCTTTGGTGAAATATCTATTCAAGTCCTTTATCCAAACAAACAAGTTTTTGGCTTTTGCAAACACCTTTTTTAGCAGGGCCTTGAGATGGTGCACGTTATGAGACATGGGACACACACACCATCTGCTGGCCATTTCTTAGCATTTCCCAACACACCCTTTAGGGCAGAAAAAAGTTTTTAGTTCATGGGATTACCAAAGAAATCGGGGTCAGTGTTGCTGCCCCTGGGTCGCTGATCGTTCCCCTACTGCGAAGGAAGATCACAGATGGCATGGGTGTTTGCAATAGTGGGAAGAACCTGGACTTGGAGCAGAGAGGACTAGATTGGAATCTTGTCTTTGCTTAAGCAAATATCAAGTCTCTTTGCCTGTAGATCCTAGAGGAGTGTGTCCAGTAAAACTTTCTGTGATGATGAAAATGTTCTATATCTGTGCCATGCCATGTGGTAGCCACTAGCCACATATGGCTGTTGAGCACTTAAAATGTGGCTGTTGTAAATAAAGAACTGACTTTTAAAACTTCAATAGCCATCCGTGGCTAGTGACTACCATATTGGACAATGCAGTTTTTTTTTTTAATATTTATTTATTTTTGAGAGAAAGAGAGAGACAGAGCACAAGCAGGGGAAGGGCAGAGAGAGAGACACACACACACAGAATCCAAAGCCGGATCCAGGCTCTGAGCTATCAGCACTGAACCGGACGGGGGGCTCAAACCCGTGAACTGCGAGATCATGACCTGAGCCAAAGTTGGACGCTTAACCTACTGAGCCACCAAGGCACACCTGGACAATGCAGTTCTAAAGACTCAGTTTCCTCATCTATACAATGAGGATGACAACAGCTACCTGTGAGGTTTTATGCAAAAGCAAAAGGAGATCATTTGGGACAATATCTAGCACAGTGTGTGGCTTATGACATGCAGTTATAATGTTTGTTTGGATATACACCCAATGGAATCAGTAGAACATTCTACCAGCACCCCTCCACCCATTGCTAAAATTTTCATTTATCTCCTGCTGTGAATTCAAAAGGAAAAACAGGGAATATTCATTAGTACCACAGGTCTGTCTCTCTTAAAAAACATTCTGTTTGAAATGAATCAGCCAGTGTGGTGTTATGTATTTCCCCCCCTTTTTCTGAGACGGGAGACTGTATCAGCTTATGGTAAGAAAGCCATCCCAGTCAATGAATAATCAAAGGCAAAGCCAAGCAGATGATAAATCTTGGCCTCCATGCTGTGAAGCCACCCACTAAGCAACGTTGAATAAATCTGTTCAGGCTTAGCATATTTTTCAGGGTAATTGGTTGCAGTTTTCTCAGACTCTTTGATTTTTAACCTTATCTTGGGCCTATTCCAAGCTAATGAAACAGAGAATGAAGTAAGTTCTGATTTTGGTTTAAGTTTCAGGGAGAGAACCAAAGCATTAGCCTTGACAATGCTGGGAGCAAAGAAGATGTTTGTTGATGCTCCTCTACCCTGACTGTGGGCAACATCTGGGCTTCTGGTTTTTTTCCCGGATGATTCCCTTCTCCTTGGGGAGGGCTACAGGTGACTTACAGAGAACATCACAAAATACCATGTAATTAAGCTGATTATAGCTCTGTTGATGCAGGATGTTAGCAATTTAAATCTTGCGGTTAGGAGGCTGTGAGGATAAGCAACAAGTATTCTCTAGAAATGGTAAATTGTGTAGGCTTAGGGTCAGGAGATCTACATTCAAGTTCCAGCTTCTCCCCTGGCCCACTCTGTGACCTTGAGCAAGTACTTAAGATCTCTGAGCCCCTGTCTTCTTGTCAGTAAACTGGATGTAATACTACCCACTTCAACAGGTGTTTGTGAGGGGAAATAAGAGAATGCCTGTAAAGTACCTGTACAGTACCTGGTATGTCGTAAGGACTCAAAAAATGCTGGCTAGTGTTTTGTCACCTCTTGTTTGGAATATAGCTATGCTTCTAAGAGAGAAAATCCATAACATAGCCTTTTTGTGTCCCCCACTGTTATGGACTGCACTGTGACATACTCCCCTCCTCCCAAATTTGTATATTGAAATCCTAATCCCCCAGCACCTCAGCATGTGACTGTGTTTGGAAATGGGGTCTTTAAGGAGGTAATTAAGGCAAAATGAGATCAATTGAGTGGACCCTTATCTAGCATAACTGGTGTCCTTCTAAGATGAGGAAATTTGGACACGCATCTGCACAGAGAACCATGTGAAGGCAGAGGAAGAAGACAGCCATTTGCAAACCAAGGAAACAGTCCTCAGAAGAAACTCACCCTCCTGACACTGGTTTCAGACTTCTAGCCTGCAGAACTGTGAGAGGATACACATCTGTTGTTGAAGCCACCTGCTCTGTGATACTTGGTTATGGCAACTCTATCAGCCCAATACGCCCATTTTGCTTTGTGCCCCTTGTTGGTCTTCTCAGCAAATACTTTGATGCCTACTGTGTTCCAGGCTCTGAGGTCACAAAGAACAAGGTCCCTACACTCCTGGGGCATGTATTCTAGTGTAATGTGCAAATAAGATAATCCCTATCAATAGTGCAAAAGCCCCAAAGTAGCCCTGAGCTTGGAGCATTGAGAGACTAGAATGAAGGCCTGTATGGATGGAGCGGGTTGGTGAGAGAGAAAAGACGTGAGATAAAGTGGGGATACAAAACAGAGTGGATCCAGTCCATCAGCTACAAGTTTCTATGTGAGATTGATTTATGGAAAGCCAGCCTAGAACTCAGTCCCTATGACCTCTTGGCCACCACTGTCCTTATAAACACCATCATGATTCTTGTTGAGTGGATTCATGATTGTGGCAGGCTCTGATGCACCAATCTTCCTTCAGGGAAGAAGGATTACTCCCTCAGGAGCTGGCAATGATGCTCAAAGACAGCCTTCTGTCGTCAGCCCACACTGGGGATCGCATTAACTAAGGAAAACAGCCTTGCCTTGTCATGCTTACTTCCTAGGTCATGCCTCCCTTGGGAGTTGCTGTAACTCGAGACAATTCAGAAGGACTTCAGAGCCCATGAGATTGGCTGAGACCTTTGTTGAGTCTGCCTTGCCTGTCAGTTCTCCCTCTGTCCACTCCTACTTCTGTGGTTTCCTTTCCAAGAGCACTACCTGATTAACATCTTGCTGCTAATCTCTATCTCAGAATCTGCCCCATTGACAGCCCCACCTATGATAGTGTCCCTACTGAACATCAAACATGGATGAACCAGCAAATATAGAAGATCTTCAAGGCTTCCAAATTGGAGGAAGGGTGTGCATCAGGCAACCGTGAAGCAATGAGACATGGAATCCGTTTTTGGAGGAGACCGTGACCCCACTTGGACAGTCCCCTTTGAGTGGTCCCTTAGGCATGGGCTACCACCCTGCATCTGTAGTTCCTGGTGACTGGACCAGTGACAAGCGCCTGACTGAAAGGCAGTCCTTTATAGGTCAGCCAGTGGCCCGAGAAGATGGTGTTTTGCAAGTGCTCTCACAGATGGCGTCTGTCTGCCTCTCCAGACTCTTCTCGCAATGTGCTCTTCTCCACCTTCCCTTTCCAGTCATGCTGGCTTCCTGAAGCTTCTCCCTCCCTAAGACACTTCACATACTATTTCTTCTCTGAAGCAAGCCACATTCCTACACCATCACCCCCAACCCCTGTCAGCAAGTGACTACTTGTCCTTTTCTCTCCTGAAAGTCACTTCACTAAGGAACCAATCCCTTGCAACTCTCTGACTTGATGCTCTTTGTAGCTTCCTTCATGACACTGATGCCAGTATTGTCACCTGGCAATATGGTTACGTTGTGGTAACCAACTTTACAATATGGTTATAGTAAACTTCTATTGTTTGATTAATGTCTGCGTGCCGCACCAGGCTGTCAGCAACGTGCGAGTAGGCTCCAGTTCTGTTTTGCTCACCTCTGTATTCTAAGTTCTTAGCATGATGCTTGGAGCACAGGGAGTACCCAGTAGTATTTGTTGAGTAACTACCATGGATCTTACTGAATGGCGGCTGAATGAGCCAAATCAGTCCTGTTTCTTTAGAAGTTTATGTTAGAAAAATGCATATAGAGTCAGAGTTGGTAAGGATTAGGCTGGAGCAGCAGTTCTCAAAGTATGGTCCTGGGACCCCTGGAGGTCCCTGAAACTCCTTCAGAAGGGCCACAAAATCAAAACTATTTTCCTCTTATTCTAAGATATTATTTTTCCTTCTGTCACTCCCATTCTCTCATGAGTGTACAGAATATGAGAAGTCCAGGGCACTTGGGTGGCTCAGTTGGTTAAGTGTCAGAACCTTGATCTCAGCTCAGGTCTTGATCTCAGGGTTGTGAGCTCAAGCCCGACGTTGGGTTCCATGCTGGACATAGAGCCTACTTAAAAAAAAAAATAAGAAAAGTTCATTTTGTAGTTTCAGATTCCACATTGTTAACTAATCTTTAAGAAAGTACCCCTTGTCAAGTTTTGGAGTGATAGCAAAAAAGAGTATTCACAACTCCCTGAAAAGTTTATTAAAATATCCCTCTCTTTTCCAATGATACATATCTCTGTGAGCTGGGTCTTCTTTAAGCAATTTAACCAAAACAACATATGGCAATACATTAATGTAGAAGCATGTATGAGAATTCAGGTATATCCTAATAAGCCAGACATGGTAAGGGAATCGAAAAAATGTAAAACGGAGCCATACTCCTCACTAAAGATATTGTTTTGAAAAACATAGTTATTTTTCATAAAACATCATTTCTATTAACATGTCATGGGTTTGTTATTAGTTTTATGAAGTAGCAATTTTTAAAATTTTCCAATTTTCATTCCCAGGCTGATAAATATCAATACAAATAATTCACATAAGTATAAGCTCTTTGGGGTCATTAATAAATTTCAGAAGTGCAAAGGGGTCTTGAGACCCAAAAATTTGAGACTTGCTGGGGTCAAGTATTCCTCAGAATTCTTTTGGATGCCAGAGAGATATGCAACTCAAGCAGCCACAAGCCAATACCTGTGTTTCTTCATTTCTTGTTCCTTCTCCCCTCAGTGTTTTCTTCATGCTCAGCTTTCCCCAGGATGACCACCAGCTGCTCCAGGTTTATGTTCGATTAACTTAGCAAATTCAGCACATTTTTGCTACTAGTTCCAGCAAAAGCCCCAGTGCACACTCTCCTTGGGCTGACTCCCACTATGTTTCCACCCTGAAGCCAATCACCATGACTCTGGTTGGTCAGGCCATCGTCTTCAGTTCACCCCGGGGATGGTAAGTTGTGTGTGGTCAGTCTTCAAAGAACCATGTGGACTGAGAAGGGTGGCCCATCAGAGGAAACTCAGAAAGCTTTTACCCTGAGAAAGGAAAGGATGGGTGGTGACAAATCAGTAAACAATATTTGTCTTTTGGGGAAGATATGAGTAAAACAATGACGAAACCAGAGAATAAGTTCTACTAAGGAGGATTAACAATGAGTAGACTTTAAGGCATTTAGGTCCTGAATAAATAAATATCCTCTCTTTTGTCTCAAATCTCTTATCTCCCTTAGCATCTGCAGCAGTTTTTGGAAGGCGCATTCTAGAAAAGAAGACGGTAGACAGAGGTGAGTGGGACAAGGAAAGCTGGGCTGAGAAATAAATGTCAAAACATGATGAGTAGTAGGAGGTGTTCCTGGCTTCCTGTTCCTGTCCTAGCTGAGTGCCCTCGTGATGATGGAGCAGCTGTGCTTTGTGTTGATTGGATATAAGCATCTCTGGTATTTGGGGGGCTCTCTAGCTGCATTCCGACACAAACGGAGTCACCTCTCATGCCTTCACCTCCAAACCTAACTATCTTGAGTCCAGTTCCCTCTAGCTTATGATACACATAAGGGGACACTGAGGAAGAATAAGGTAATGCTAAAAGAGGCCAATACTGGAGTTTGGAAGGAAGACTTGGGGTTGAGAGTCCTTTAGTATTTCTCAAATAAAGATGTGGATAAAGTTGCCTGTTACTGCTCCAAAGGAGACAACTGTCCCCGGAGAACTAACCCTCCACAAAGGCCACTCTTTCCCTCTATCATTGCATGGACAGGCCTTCACTCTGGACTTTCACATGTGAAGGCAAGTTTAGACTTGTTCTGTGTGGATCCAAGACAGGGGAGAAGACCAGGGGTGGAAAATACCAGCACAGGGGCGCCTGGGTGGCTCAGTCGGTTAAGCGTCCGACTTCGGCTCAGGTCATGATCTCACTGTCCGTGGGTTCAAGCCCCGCGTCAGGCTCTGTGCTGACGGCTCAGAGCCTGGAGCCTGTTTCAGATTCTGTGTCTCCCTCTTTCTCTGACCCTCCCCTGTTCATGCTCTCTCTCTCTCTGTCTCAAAAATAAATAAATGTTAAAAAAATTTGAAAAAAAAAAATTTAAAAAAAAAAGAAAATACCAGCACATAGATTTTGTCTCAGTGTAAAGGAAAATTTTTAATAGAATGGTCCGGAGCTGGAATGGGCTGCCTCAGGTGTGTGTTTTGGCGGGGAAGGGTCACTTACCTGCTAATTTCATAGCTTCATTTTCTTCGAGGTTATCAGTCTTGCAGGTGCTGAAAACCAGAATGCAAGGTAAGCACAAGATAAATTACTATTTACTCTGAAGAGCTCCTTCTCTTTTCCTTCCTTCCTTCCTTCCTTCCTGCCTGCCTTCTTTTGAGGGTCAATTCTTCATTTTGTTATAAAGACAGGAATCTGGAAAATACATTGTTTTGAAATTTTTTTGGTTGTCCCTCACATTCTGGAGACCCTTCCCCCACTGTCTCCCAGCCCCACCAGGGTTAATCTGTTCAAATTCAATACAAACTTGTAAATTACAACAGCTATACAAAAACAGGAGAAAAAGAAAGCCAGATAGAGAAGTTAGCCTGGGCCAGCAGTGTCACTTGCCTAAGGTGCTGAACAGGAGCTTATGTTTCTCTTTTTTTCTTTTATTCCCTCCTTTGTCTTCAGGAAGTGGGTCTGAAGCAGTGGGTGGTTCCAGGTTCATGAAGGCCAGCTTGGCTTGAGGGATCTTGGAATCAGACAGACAGGATCTGAATTATCACTCTTCCCATTATCACTCACAGGGGAGACAGGAACCAGGCTGTTCTCATCTTTGTAGCAGTTTTGGGTCAAACATCTGCTTTTGCTCTTCCAACCCTGGCATCTAGGCAAAGCAAGGGAAGGGAAGTTTTCCTTCAGACTCTTGATGCCAAATGAGGAGTGCCCTGAGGCCATGGGTGACAGGGGGGTCAGCAGAGAGTCTGTGCTCTAGACTTGTGCTAAAAGGACAAAGAGAGAGGGCCCCAGGGATCAAAGCAGAGCTGAAGGAGCAGATAAAGGAACTGAAGGCAGGAAACTATTGATTGTTTCAGGGAATGTGGACTTCTGACTAGCCCTGTCCTTTGCTGCTTTCCTCACAAGCTTTCTCCCAGTATTGGTGCTTCCTCTTTTCAGTGTCACCGAGAACATCTCCGGGGTTTCCTGAGAGGCCTTAGTAGAGGACCCCATTTCCTGAGGCCCAGCCAGAGAACAGCCCTGTGCTGAGAGCCCCTCAACGCATGTCCTCACACCCCAGACAACCTCACCTGTACATCTTGGAAACAGCGGCTCCCATCTCCTCTGCACTAAAGGACCATGGGCATTGTTAAGAAATTTGATGTTTATTCTCTGGGTTCCTGGTGCCTGAGTCTGCTAGGACCTTATGTTCCAATTCTACTACCCCAACCAGTTTTCTAAGGTTCTGGTATCTAGTTAGGGAAGCCACTTGTGGCCCTAAGCTCCTCTGGCCCTCTAGAAAGTGACTGATTACAACAAAAACTTGCAAATTGGTCTCTTTAAAATTACCACCATCGTAAGTAGGATGGTCACTCACAGGATGATGCCAATAAGAGCAAAAGCCTTCATTTTTTGAATGCTTAGTGTCTTACAAGAATGAACAACTTTATTTCTTTCAGCAACATTATGACATAAGTACTGTTACTATGCCTATTTTACAGATTAGGAAACCAAGGCCCTGAAAAGTTCATTGAGCTTTCCAAGAGCACATAGTTTAGCCTTAAAAATGGAATTCAGGACCTAGTCTACCTGACACTAATGTCCATCATCTTGACGTTATACACGCTCCTTCTGGGTATTCCCACTCATCTTCCTATGAGTTATAAAGAGAATTAAACACAGAGATGGAAGTTGGCCTCTGTGTTAGGTTAGCTACTAGAATGACCAAATCCCCCCCCCCCCAATTTCAGTGGTTTAATACAGTAAAAATGTCTTCGTTGCTCATATAGCAATCTGATAAAAAGCGTTCCTGGTGGCTTCCCTCCATGAGGTGATTCAGGGACCCAGGCTTATCTCATCTCATGGCTCTGTCACTTCTTAGAGACATGGAGGCCTCTGCCTCCAGAAGGGAGGGGAAAGAGAATAAATGGCACAGCATCTTAGAGAATAAATGGCACACCCTCTTCTTACCTGCCTTGCCCAGAAGTGACACACATCACTTTTTGCTCACATTCTATTGGCCAATACTAGGCACATGGCCTTTCACAAATGAAAGGGTGTGGGAAATGCATTGCCTCCCTGGGATGCTAAGCCATTTCTTAGCATCAACTCTGCCCCATGGAAGAGGGAGCATAAAATGTTTGGTAAAAAGTTAGTTACCTTCTGTCCCAGCCTCAGTGACTATAAGCTCCTTCTATCCCATAGGTTCTATGGATTTATAATTTAATGTGTCTGTAATACCTGAAAATGTGATGAAGACTTGAAGGTCTTGTTAATATGACAGTATTCATGTGAGAAATGATCAAGACAGAAAATCTTTGTGGTAAATATACTCCATGGCCTGATGTTTTCAGCATCTGCAGCAAGCATCTGGACCTTTCCCCCTATTCCAGTCAGTGTGGTCCATTACGGCATTTCAACAGGAGGACAACATGGACTCCGGAAGCAGCAGCCTTGCTTGGGCTCTGTGACTCACTGGAGAGAGGTACTCAAAGACATGGTTTTTACATAATGTTTAGAAATAAGCATCTGAGAAGTGTGGAAACATGCCGTCCTGATTTACTCAGTTCTGTCGTTAAGTGCTGGCATTATCACCATCTGCCAAATGTAGAAGTTGTTTAAAAATGAGTCACCTGGCACTGAAAACCATTTCTGCATAGAACGTCCCCCCACCACAACCCATCTCTTGGTATCAACGAAAAGTCTCTTCTGCTTGTAAGTTCTAAGAAGGCTGAGAACACGAGTTCCCCCAAGTGGCATTTCATTATTTATTCTCCAATGCAAAGACACCGATTTCCTTGAACCTTGTTGTACATTTGGTTTTCAAAGGATGCAGAATTATGTCGCGTGGACAAAGACAGTATTATTTCTTTTTTAAAAATTTATTTATTTATTTTGAGAGAGCGAGAAGGGGCATACGCTCCTGTGAATGAGCAGGGGAGGGGCAGAGAGAGAGGGAGTGAGAGAAATCCAAGGAGACTGCGCTGTCAGCACAGAGCCTGGTGTGGAGCTGAATCTTGAGATCATGACCTGAGACGAAATCAAGATGCTCAACTGACTGAGCCACCCAGGCACCCCAAGGCAATATTCTTTTTTTTTTTTTTTTTGGCAATATTATTTCTAAGTTATATGAGTACTAGCTGAATTAGACTCCTTTGAATTTTGTTCCCATTTCACATTCAGTACTTCTTTGATAGCTGAAAACCTAACCAATGGGAAATGCTGTGGTTGGAAACAGTACAATTTGTCTCTCTTACCCAAAAACATGCCAAGTGTCTGCCCAGTAGCTTAAATACTGAAAATAAGGTTTACGACTATTAATACATCTTATGTTAGATGATAGAGCAATGGAAGAAGGGAAAATTGGTCGGTATATTAACAACTATATTCATGTCGAAATAAGGTAGAAGGCTCATAACTATCACACCCCTGGTTTTTGCAACTGATCACATGGTCATAGGTGATATTTATAACTGTTTTCTTCTACCCATTCCATATTTCCTTTGCCTTTAGCAAGCATGTTGCTTGTGGCCTATTGCCAGGCTCCAAATCCTTATGCCTAACCCATTCACTGCTGTGTAACCCCAAAATCTGTCAGTCTTATGCAGGGCCTAGAACATAAGAAGACCATATAACATGATGAGACAGCTGATGGGATGGTGCTTGAAATGTCTACTGCAGAGAGATATTTGGAACTGTTCACAGGCCCCCATAGGTGATTCACAGCAGAGAATCTTAGGATCCAGACAATAAGCTGTATCATCCTCTGACGATAACTATTCTCCTTATAAAAGGCTGTGTTTGCTACTGGTTCTCACTGGAGACTGAGTGCTTCACCCCAATCCACAAAGTTACCTTGTGACCTGAACTGACTGAAAACTCAGCCAGTTTTATCACAAGGATTTCTGTAAAAGTTGTCAGGAGGCCTGACTTAGGATCCTAACAGGGGCTGCCAGCCAGCTGGGCAATTTAAGCAGCCACCATTCTCGTCTGTAAAGTAAGGGCGCTACACTCACTGAGAAGGACCAAGCCAACCTGGTATCGGGCAGGATTCAATCGACTAGGTCTGTACAGAGAGATGTGTTCAACAGGGGTGTCTCCAAAAGAGTTGCTAAGCCCAGTTAGGCCCGTTACTCTCTTGCATGATTTCTTATTATCTTTAATATTCTACCGAGACTGTGGTAGGCAGGTGAGTAGAACATCCGTGAGGAGAGCGTATGAATTGTTTCCCAAACTTGATAGATCGATAGGTAGAGATTTTTTTTACAAGTAATATAAATATAAATATAAAAGCTTTAAAAAATCCCCTTTTATTGCAGGCACCTATTAATATCACCTGAAACAGGCTTCTCTGGAATATGGAGTAGAAAATTCTGTTATTGAGCACCCTATAAAAATGATAAGAGGCTATTAAAATTAGTAACTCCGATGTCTGGCTTTATGGTTTTTCCATAGAAAATGGAGACTTCTTTTTAATTATAGGAATATCATCATACATTAGTCCAAACCCATAGAATGTACAATACTTTTTTTAAATTTTTTTTTTTTTCAGCGTTTTTTATTTATTTTTGGGACAGAGAGAGACAGAGCATGAACGGGGGAGGGGCAGAGAGAGAGGGAGACACAGAATCGGAAACAGGCTCCAGGCTCCGAGCCATCAGCCCAGAGCCTGACGCGGGGCTCGAACTCACGGACCGCGAGATCGTGACCTGGCTGAAGTCGGACGCTTAACCGACTGCGCCACCCAGGCGCCCCAGAATGTACAATACTAAGAGTGGGCCCTGATGTGAACTATGGACTTTGGGTGATAATGGTGTGTCGATGCAGTTTCATCAATTGTAACTAAGACACCACTCTGGTGTTAGGATAATGATAATGGGAGAGGCTGTGGGTCTGCGAGGGCAGGGGATATAAGGGAACTCCCTCTTCTTTCCACTCCATTTTTCTGTGAGCCTAAAACTGCTTCAAAAAGTAAAATCTATTAATTAAAAAAAAATTCCAGTTGAGCGTGCTCTTTCCATGACTGCTGTATACCTGTTAGGTATACAGTGAGTATCATGAGAACATCATGATAATGGCATCATGAGAACAACAGAGATAAAGAAGGACACAGGCCTAGGTAGTAAAAACAAGACAGCTAATGACTGTCTCAGTATTAGGTTTGGATGTGAGATACCCAAAAGAATGGAGGCTTAACCAGGAGCAGTGCATTTCTTTCTCATGTAAAATCTTCTCTGCTCTCATCTTTATTTATTTATTTATTTATTTTTTATTAAATTGAGGAGAATTTTATTTTGGAGTCTAAATATAGTACAAGGTAAAGTAACCACAAAGACAAATAAGCACATAACTATATTTAGCTCATGTGTAGTTAAATTGCTTATTTTATCAAATTCTTTTTGACATGAGACCACATTATGTATAATTTATTTATGATTAAAATCAGCCCCCTTGTTTTGAAAACAGTCCAGTTCTTATATGGAAATAAAAGCAATTGTGTAACTTTTGCCTCACTCTACACATCTCTTTAAGTAAAATTCTAGTTTGTAGATAAAAATCTTCTTGTAACTTAATAAGGACCTTTAAAGTTTCTTCAAAAGTCTCCAGAAATTATTACCTTAGAAAAATCTAGTCAAGTATTAACTAGCACAAATGTTTCCTTTTTTTTTCAATATATGAAAATTATTGTCAAATTGGTTTCCATACAACACCCAGTGCTCATCCCAAAAGGTGCCCTCCTCAATACCCATCACTCACCCTCCCCTCCCTCCCACCCCCCATCAGCCCTCAGTTTGTTCTCAGTTTTTAACAGTCTCTTATGCTTTGGCTCTCTCCCACTCTAACCTCTTTTTTTTTTTCCTTCCCCTCCTCCATGGGTTTCTGTTAAGTTTCTCAGGATCCACATAAGAGTGAAACCATATGGTATCTGTCTTTCTCTGCTCTCATCTTTAAAGTGGAGATGATTATAGTACTTAGTCATTTGGTATTAGGAAGAATTCAATGAGCTAATTAACGTATGAGAACTTCCTGAGCAAGGGGGAAATCCTGCTTTGGACTGAATAGCACCACGGCTGATTGTGCTAGGAGAACTAGAACTAGAATATTTTCTCCTGTAATCTGCTGTGATTTCCCATTAAAGGAAAAAAATATAGAAATTATATGAGGCAATACCAAAAGGAAAAAAAAATCCCATTTTTTTTAAAAAAAGAAAGTTCTTAGCACAGTAGCTAGCATATAACAAATACATCTTTTATCACCATTATCATCATCATCCTCTCTCCTTACCTCCCCATGTCTGCCTTGCCCACTCATTCTTTTGATTCTGTTTATATGAAAAATGAAGTACTTTAGTGATGTGCTAATCCAGTTTGTGATTTTTTTTTTCCTAGATTCGTAAGTCTCTTGATGGCTGGTTTTGGAGGATGGAAACACTGGGTAACCAGAGAGAGATTAGTGGCAAAAAAAAAAGTCGTAGAACAGCAATTTAGAAGTGTCCCATGGTGGTGAGAGTTTGGTTAGCTTTGTGGGACCTAGCATTTTCCATTATTTAAAATGTCTATTGTTTATTTTATTTTTCAATTGAAATAGAGTTACATATAATATTGCGTTAGTTTCAGGGGTACAACATAATGGTGCAATAATTATATGCATTACAATATGTTCACCACACCTATTGTCTGCATTAAGTGATGACAGCATTTAGCTCCTGCCAAGCTAAACCATGGCCACATCTTCCACTGTGGTGATAATGCATCCAGTAGAAAGATGGCTGAAGTCTAAGGGCTGGGGGGTCAGGGACAGTGTGGAGGGGTGCCATTGCCAGGCCCTTGAGGACAGGATTCTGATGGAATAAGTGAGATCACATTGGATGTCAGCATGGACCAGCCATGGCCCTGGTGCAGTGACACACCCTAAAGCCCCTCCCCATCTGGGAAATAGAAAAGATGAAGTGACTAGGCTTATAGCCGAAATCACTGAGAAAACCTAGAACCGAGATTTGGGGGTTTTGGCCAGGCAGCAGAACAAGGGCTGGGTGGAGGCTAAGTGGAAGTGTGGACAAATAAAGAAAGGTTCACATGTGGCTTGTGGGCTAATGTGGCTATGAGAATTTATACTCAGCATATTGTGATAATTTTTAAGAATAATTACAATGTGAGCTGAAACTTGCTGGACTTTCTGTGTACCAGGCCCTGTGCTAAGTGCTTTGTGTAAGGGATCTTGTCATATCCTCACTGTGAACCTCGCAGGCAGGTACCATGACTCACACTTCATAGAGAAGGAAACTCTAATGAGTTCACACAAATGAACTCACAGAAATGAAGTGACAGACCCAAGCTCACAAAATTGGCAAATGAGGAGCTGGTTTCAAATCCAAGACCTGCTGATGTGGAGTCCTACACCCCTAACTCTTAGCCATAGTGTTCCCTAGATCCACCACTTTTAAGATATCTTGCCTTCTATTGTGGTTCATTTTCGCATGCCTTACTTTTCCAGCTAGAGTATAATATTCTTGAGGGCAGGAGCATATCTAATTTATCTTGTAAAACTTTTCATTGAGGTATAACCTTGCTACACAAATAGGAAGTATGTATAATGACTCAAATCAAGATATTTAGAGCATTCTAGCACCAAAGATTTCTTACTGTTATTTCTTTCTGGGTGAATTCCTTTGTTTCCTCATTTTGAAGGAAGAAAAGGAATTGATGAGGTAAAAAGAAATTAAATTAAAAAAATTAAAATTAAAAAATTAAAAACAACACACACACACACACACACAAATCAAATAAATGATGCTAGATACTAGGTGTGTTTTGGTCTGGGGGTTGAAAGGGACTTAATAGATTAGAGAACAAAGGGGAAAAGAAAGGGAAAAAAAGGAAAACGTTTGAAAATTTGAAAAAAATGAATATAATGAAATAGAATAAAATGAAATGATGAAAGTAAAATAGAATTTGAAAAATTTACAAAAAAGTAAAAAAATAGTAGAAAAAAATTAAAAATATTTTTAGTAAAAATTGAAAATAAAAATTATTTTTTTCTCTTTCTGTGTTCAAGAAAAATAAAAGAAATGAAAAAGAAAGAAAAAAGAAAATTGAATAGATGGACCAGAGAACAGACTGAAATATGATTGAAATTACATTGTTTTCCCCTGGAAGTCAACCTATGAAGCACTTTATAGTCTGTAAACTAAGCAGGCAGAGAGACTTGTGATCCTGAAGAGCGAGGTCGGCCCAGTTGGGCAGGGCTTAGTGCAACAGTTCCATTCTCCACTAGATGGCGCTGCTTAGCTTACTGGGGTGGATTGTTGTGGCGCTTGTAGGAATGTATGGGCATGAGTGGGAGCTGTGAAAATGACGTCACCCAGCTACCCATTCTCTAGTATCCTAAGTCTGTTTTCCCTGATCAGCAGTTGTGCACCTGTCCTTTGTCTTCAGCTTCTGTCCACTTCCCACTTTTACACTGTCCACGACCAAGCGGTCAGATTACCAGGCAGCACCTCCCTCCTGAGTTTTATCTCAGATGCGGCTGTGTTTCCCAACCCCTTATTTCTGAGGGACCTCGGCTTTGACCTGTTCTGCCTCTCTGCGGGAGGGTCTCACCAAACAATGGCCAGCTGCCAGCCGCACCCAGGAACATTTGTGGGACCATGTTGCTGCCATTGCCCAGAGACTACAGCTTGGTGCCAGCTGCCCCAGAAAATTCCTAAGATAGTGTAGCAGCAGCTTTTCAGGGACTATGTCAAATCACAACACACATCTGGCACCAGGCTTCACCCTTAACAACCTTGTTCCAGCACCAGCAAATGTGGTTGTTCTTCAGGGTCTGCTGCCACCTTTGCCTGTGGGGGAGTCCCCCCAGCAGGGGAACCTCCTCTCCCTGTGTGGCCCGAAGGGTCCCCCAGACTTCAGTCTGCTCCTGGAGATTCACCCTTCCTACCAGAGCACCACCAGGTATCAAGCTGCAGAGTTTCAGACTCTGTGTTCCCCCTGTTTACAGTCTTCATGGAATTTAAACCCTCTTATTTCTACTTTCTCCCTTTTTAGTTCAGTCCCTGTGGCTGTTTCCACTTTTCCATTTTCTCTCCAGCTGCTTTTGGCGGGGGGTGCTTTCCTTATACTCTCCTCCCCATCTCCATCCTCTCTCCGTAAGCAAAAACAGCTCCCTGCCCTCTGCAGCTTCTCCCCCAGTTCACCTCTCTGTCACATGCCTGCTGAGTTCTATGGTTCAGGCTGTGCAGATTGTTGTGTTAATCCTCAAATTAGTTTTCTAGGTGTGCAGGATGGTTTAGTGTTGATCTGGCTGTATTTCATGGACTCAAGTCACAAAAAAACTTCCATGCTGTTCCCTGGAGTTTTAAAATAACGAAACAAAGATAAGCATATTTCAAATTATTTATTTGTATTTATTATTAAGGCTAAAATTGATTTTTTCTCCTCTGGGTCTGATAAGGAATTCATACAGTAAGGAGGACTCAGCTTTGCTATTTTCTTGTTGTCTTGTGTTTGCATTCTTGGTTTGTCTTCAGTCAGTACCTTTGCCACAGGAATCTTTTAAAGGTATTTATTCATTATGTGGAAGATTGAAGGACAAAATCTATAAATTCATATAAATGAGAACACAGTAAAATACTCTAGAAGCAGATGTCTTGCTGGTTACCCCCAGATGGAGAGCCTGGTACAAAGTCTTGCTTCAGCTAGTGCATTTGGGAATATGGTCCCAGGGAACAGTGAGGCAATATTGGGAAGTGAAAAGGAGGGAAAACCAGTACAAGAATCTCTTACCAAGTTGCCCCTCCCACTGTGCTGGTTAAGGGAAGTGGGTACTTCATCTCACCTCGACCTTGTGGGAAGCCTTATGGAGTTCATTTCAGAGCTGTGTGCCTGTGGGACAAAAGAGACTCACTTAGCCATTGGCTCTTGTCCTGCCCTGGTCAAGAGTGGCTTTGTGGCCAAAAACACCCACACTTTTCTGGACTGTGGAGAGGAGGTACCGAAAGAACAAGAAGAAAGAGATCCACAGGGAAAGCCATGATATTAGTTCCACAGAGCGATGGAACTCACCCCTTACATCTTGGGGGGGCCAGGGGATTTTGAAGTAGCACATAGGAGGTGTCCAATAGAGCAGATGAACCCCAAAGAGTGCCTCTCATACCATGTTTCCAGAGAGTCATTTGAATATTGTGTGAGGTTAAGCTTGATTGATTGATCCTTTCTCCCTCCCTATCTTCTTTCCCTCCCTCCTTCCCTTTCCTCCTTCTTTCCTTTCTTTTTTTCCCTACATATAAATAGGAAGTTATAATGGCTTGTCATCTCACCTCAGTGAACATTCTTCCATACCAAACGTTGTGTGATGAATTTATACTTTGAAGATCAGAGAGTATAGACAACCAAGAAAAAGATAACAGAGGGAGTACATTGTTAGTGTTGAAAAAAAAAAAATCCAAGCAGTGTAATCCTAAGCAAAAAACATTTAGGTTTCCAAATGCTTTTTAATAAAAAACAAAGTCCAAGATTTGGAACGATTTATGTCCTTGCAAGGATGATGGCGTATTGGTAGTATAGAATTTGAACTTTTATCACATACAGGAGATAATAGCTGCTATTCAAAAATATTTATAAGTGATGAAACAGTCTATCTCTTGTAAATTTGGGCATCAAGCCAGACCATCAGAGAGCAGTTTTCTTGAGTTGTCTTCGTCCCTGAAAGAGCCCATTTATTAAATTATGGTTTGGCATAATGTTCATGCCTTGCATTGAAGGAAACCATAAGAAAAGCTGAAAGCAATTTACGGTTATATTTTCTTCAGAGATCTTGTTGGAGATATCTCCATTACATCAGCCGGTACCCCTTTTATGAGGACTTCTGAAGAAAGTTCTTGCAGTCAGTGCCAGTAATTCTGACTCTTTTCTGAAAGTCACTATGCGTGTGTGTGTGTGTGTGTGTGTGTGTACATAGTGTGTGTGTCAGCTAAAATAAATTTAATATTATATTCACTGGGCAAAATCAGTCTTGAAAATAATTGTATACTGTGCACATGGGTGGCTCAGTCGGTTGAGTGTCCGACTCTTGCTTTTGGTTCAGGTCATGATCTCATAGTTTGTGAGTTTGAGCCCTGCATCTGGCTCTGCACTGAAAGTGTGGAGCTTGCTGGGATTCTCTCTCTTCCTCTCTCTCTGCCCTTCCCTAATTCCCTGTCTCTGTCTCTCTCAAAAATAAATAAATAAACTTAAAAAACTAAAAAAAAAAAAAAGAAAAGAGTCATACACTCCTTTTTGTTCTGGCTACCTGAAAGTTTAGTGCTTTATTTCCTGCCTACCTTTAATAATCACACAACACTGGAGAGCATGTGCTTCATAGCTTCAGCTTGTTATTGGACTCTGATTTTTCCCTATATTTTTATTTATTTATTTATTTTTAATTAGTTTATTTTTTAATTTACATCCAAGTTAGTGAGCATATAGTGCAACAATGGTTTCAGGAGTAGATTCCTTAATGCCCATTCTTATATTTTTAAACATGAAATCGGGGCGCCTGGGTGGCTCAGGTGGTTGAGCGACCGACTTCGGCTCAGGTCATGATCTCACAGTTCGTGGGTTCGAGCCCCGCATCGGGCTCTGTGCTGACAGCTCGGAGCCTTGAGCCTGCATCCGATTCTGGGTCTCCCTGTCTCTCTGCCCTCTCCCGCTCATGCTCACTCGCTCACTCTCTCTCTCTCTCTCAAAAATAAAGAAACATTAAAAAAATAAAAAAACAAAAAAACAAAAAAATAAACATGAAATCAAATCTTATGCAATTGTGTGTATTTTTTTTAACAAGCAGCCTCAAGTCTGTTTTAGAGTTAGGCTGGGTGT
This sequence comes from Neofelis nebulosa, assembly GCF_028018385.1. Classification (NCBI taxonomy): domain Eukaryota; kingdom Metazoa; phylum Chordata; class Mammalia; order Carnivora; family Felidae; genus Neofelis; species Neofelis nebulosa. The sequence goes on along the minus strand of NC_080785.1, from coordinate 122,940,459 downwards.
AATTTTAAAAATAAAAATACTATTTCAGCATCCTGACATCCACCTGAGTAGCAGAAATCATGCCAAGTGATAGACATTTCTAAATTCAAAATAACTGAAGAATCCAAAGAATATTGACATTTACATCCCTCAGTATTTTCTCGTAAGTCTCTCAAACTTTTGTTTTTTAATCTTGAAGCCAATAAACAGCATTTCTTGATTCCCTTCCCAGTTCAAAACTATTAGGAAATAAGACACAAGAGATGGATAAATGGAGATTTAAAAAGTCAATTTTATTACTGATAAAGGTAACTGCAGACCATGACTTCAGAACCGCGTTCCGAAGGGCTTGCTAACATTCTGCTGGAATTAGCAGATTTTCCCACCCAGACAGTGATATGAACGGATTCCAGAGCTTCTCACTCCACCAGAGCCTCCTGGGCAGCCTACTACCCAGTGAGAAGTAGGCCCCAATTCAGCCCTTCTTCAGGCTGGCAGATCCCCAGGAGACTAGATCCCATCAGACCAGAGCGACCCTGCTCTGTCCTCCTCCCAAAGCCATCAGTTAAAGAAGTCACTCCTTCCCTGAGACTGGGAAGGAGAGGGACAGAGGCAGGGGTGTCACCCTAGTGAGGTGTTTCTTAATGGTTGCCACTGATATGTTGGGCAGGTCAGTTCTTGGTTGAACTGTCCTATAAATTGTAAGAGCTTTAATATCCTTGAATTGTAGGTTATTTAATAACCAACATTATGCCCATGTATGTCCAAGTGCACCTCTTTACCCCTCAGGGTTGAGAACCTTGCTTGAGAGGAAGCTCCTTTATGGAAGGAGGAAGGCTCTGTGTGTTTGGGGAGGGGAGAGGGAGCAAATGGGAGAGGGAAGACGTGGAAGTTCCTTGCTAACGTGAATGCCTTTGTTACTAGTAACTTTCTCTTAGCTGTAAATTTTTTAAAAAACTTTTTTAATGTTTACTCATTTTTGAGAGAGACAGAGACAGAGTGTGAGCAGGAGGGGGCAGAGAGAGAGGGAGACTCAGAATTTGAAGCAGGCTCTAGGCTCTGAGCTGTCCACACAGAGCCTAACTTGGGGCTTCAACTCATAAACTTTGAGATCATGACCTGAGCCAAAGTTGGACGCTTAACGGACTGAACCACCCAGGTGACCCACCTTAGCTGTAAATTTTTAAAATAACTTTTTCTCTCTCTTTTTTTTTAAAATTTTTTTTAACGTTTATTTATTTTTGAGACAGAGAGAGACAGAGCATGAACAGGGGAGGAGCAGAGAGAGAGGGAGACACAGAATCTGAAATAGGCTCCAGGCTCTGAGCTGTCAGCACAAAGCCCGACGCGGGGCTCGAACTCACGGACCGTGAGATCATGACCTGAGCCGAAGTCAGATGCTTAACCGACCAAGCCACCCAGGCGCCCCCTCTCTCTTTTTAAAAATGTTTATTTATTTCAGGGGCAACCAGGTGGTTCAGTCCGTTAAGTGTCCAACTTCGGTTCAGGTCATGATGTCACGGTTTGCAGGTCCGAGCCCCACATCAGGTTCTCTGCTGTTAGCACGAAGCCTGCCTGGGATCCTCTATCTCCCTCCCTCTCTGCCCTTCCCCCACTATCTCTCTCAAAAATACATAAACATTAACAAAAGTGAAAATAAAAACATTTATTTATTTTTGAGAGAGAGAGCAGTGAGGGAGGGGTGGGCAGAGAGAGAAGGAGATAGAGGATCCCAAGCCGGCTCAGCGCCATCAGTGCTGAGCCCGACACAGGGCTCAAACTCAAGAACTGTGAGATCGTGACCAGAGTGGAAACCAAGAGTCGGACGTTCAACCAACTGAGCCACCCAGGAGCCCCTTAAGTAAATTTTTACAATGATAGTGATGTAAGCTGGCCTCCTTCTACTCCCTAACTGGCATCTCTGACAAGAAATGTCAGGAGTATTAATGTAGGCCGTCAACCAGCATTCAGATTTGACTGTAACCCCTTTTAAGCCCTCCAAGTGGTAGTTCTCATATGTGATCTCAGGACAGTCACATGAGAAACTTGGTGCTTTGAATCCTGACAAGGCTCATGAAAGCTAAAGCAAAGGGAGAGGGCAGGCCTGGAAGACACCCAGGGGAAGCCTGGGGGGTCAGGTGCAGGAAGGCTTTGCCTTTCCCATCAGCCACTCTAAACAAACAAAAAATAAAGGTAAATGTCTGCCCCATGATGTTCCTGATTTTAGCCGCCGAGAAGGGACTAAAAAGTTAACGTTTCCAACTGACGTTCCCATCCTGAATCCATCACTCACTCTTAAAGATGACCATTTTTAACCACTTGTAAGTAGTTAATATTTCTTTCAAATAGTATATTTATATCCTGTTTCATCAACTGTCGTTGGAATCCGTTGCCTTCACACTGTGAGTTACAAAGAACTCAGTGGGGCTTCTCTATCACCTGTGTATCCAACACTCTTCCTTCCCCCTTAAGTATTATTCTTAATTCTTACAGTGGTGATATTTATGACCTAAAATAATGTAATCCTATCTTGATTTATTTTTGGAATTTAGACAGTTTTCTCTCGATGCTCCCCAGGGAAAGAAGTGGAAATTAGCACATTAGCATTTTCGCCCAGTTCTTACCTCCACTGTTTTTTCCAATTTTCATTATTTTTATTTTTTTACTGGCAGGATTATAATTCTTTTATTATTTACCTAAAATTAAAAATATTTTTATGTTTATTTATTTTTGATAAAGTGAGTGCGTGAGCAGGGGAGGGTCAGACAGAGAGGGAAACACAGAATCCAAAGCAGGTTCCAGGCTCTGAGCTGTCAGCACAGAGCCCCATGCAGGCTTGAACCCACACACTGCGAGATCATGACCTGAACCGAAGTTGGACACTTAACTGACTGAGCCACACAAGGGCCCCTAGTACTCACCTAAAATTGTAAACTGAAGAAAACTATTATAATATTACCATAAGTAATCACTATTTACCACAGAACTAATTAGCCTGATTGGATCCATAGAGAAGAAAATGTAATACTGTGCCCTTAACCTTCAGCCACTTGGCAGGAGATGTCTTGAGCCTCAGTGCTCAGGGCTATCTCCCTTCAGTACTTTTTAGATTCCTCTTCTTCTGAGACATACTTAACTACCACTGCTTCTTTTCTTCTTACCCTAGCTTCTTCCTGAATTTCTTTCTCATTTTGCTTGAATGTCTTATTGTCACTTACTTTGTTGTTCTGTATTTTGGTTTATTTTATTGCATAGTAACCATAAAGGTGTCCTGTAAACACGTGAATACTTTAATCTCCTTGACAGGTCATTCTGGCATAGATAAACTATAGGTGATTCACATTCCTATTTTGCTGTCTGAACTTCACTCCTTGATTCCCCATCAGAGATTATACATTGGAATGTAAGTATTTAAAATGCCCTCACGGTAGGGGCGCCTGGGTGGCTCAGTCAGTTAAGTGTCCGATTTCAATTCAGGTCTTGATCTCATGACTTGTGGGTTCAAGCCCTGCCTTGGGCTCTGTGCTGACAGGTCAGAGCCTGGAGCCTGCTTCGGCTTCTGGGTCTCCTACTCTCTCTGTCCCTCCCCTGTTCATACTCTGTCTCTCTATCTCTCCAAAAATAAATGAACATTAAAAAAATTTTTTTAATGCCCTCATGGTAGAAAAGTCATAACTACTGGCTTAAAGATATTAAAACATGCCATTTACAACTTTGGTAGATATTGGTGGTAAGGCATTACTTGCAACAGAGCCTACCCTGCCATCCTGTGTTACTGACAGAGAACCCCAGCTCTCAGAGCCTTGCTCCTGGTCCTTTATTCTCCATCACAGCTGACAGCACCAAGCATTCCTGAGAATCACCTTCAAGTGTCAAACTTGGCTCTCCCTTCAATCCCCTTTTTTACAGCCAATTATTTTTTTTAGAATTTTTAATGCTTTATTTATTTTGAGAGAAAGAGACAGAGTGCGAGCAGGAGAGGGGCAGACACAGAATCTGAAGCGGGTTCCAGGCTCTGAGCTGTCAGCACAGAGCCCGACACAGGGTTCAAACCCACGAACCATGAGATCGTGACCTGAGCCGAAGTCGGATGTTTAACCAACTGAGCCACCTAGGCTCCTAGGTCCATGTCAGGCTCTGTACTGACAGCTTGGATCCTGCTTCAAATTCTGTTTCTCCCTCTCTCTCTGCCCCTCCCCACTCACACTGTCTATCTCAAAAATAAATAAACATTGAAAGAAAAACTAATGAATTTTATCTCCTGATTTTTTTTCTTTTAACAGTACTTCATGGAGGTATAGTTTACATATAGGAAAATGTAAAAATCTTAAGTGTACCGCTAATTAGCCTTTTTAAATATGTATACACCATCAAGATCAAGATATACAATGTTCTTATAGCTCTAGAAAGCTCCCTTTTGCTCCTTTCTAGTCAAATATGCCCACTGGTCTGACTTTGTTCACCACTGTTTATTTTTGCCTGTTCTAGAACTCCTTTTATTTATTTTTTAAATATTTTTTAAATGTTTATTTATTCTTGAGAGAGACAGAGACAGAATGCGAGTGGGTTGGGGCAGAGAGAGAAAGGCACGGAATCCAAAGCAGCTCCAGGCTCCAAGCTGTCAGCACAGAGCCCAAAGCGGGGCTCGAACCCACGAGCTGTGAGATCATGACCTGAGCCGAAGTCAGACACTCAACAGACTGAGCCACTCAGGCACCCTTCTAGAACTCCTTTTAAATGGAGCCAGACCTGTTTACTCTACCGTCCGGCTTCTTTTGCTCAACATAATGTATTAAAGATTTATCCATATTGTTGTGAGGATTGATGCTTTATTTTTTTCTACAAGTGAGTTTCATGTTTTTCCATTCTTCTGTTGAGTTTATTTTTTAAAAAATTTTTTCCTAGATTTTGACTCTTATGGATAAAGCTACTATAAACCTTTGTGTACAAATCTTTCTGTGCACATTTGCTTTTATTTCTCTTGTGTATGTGCCTAGGAGTGCTATTTGCTAGGTTATAGAGTAAGTACATGTTGGACTTTAGAAAAAGATGCCACACAGTTTTTCTGTTGTGGCTGTATCATTTTGCACTGTCATCAGCAATGTATGAGAGTTCCAGCTGATCCACATCTTCACCAACACTTGAGAGTTTTAGTCTTTTTCGTGTTGGCCATTCTGGCGTGTGTATAACTGTTATCTTCTTGTAGTTGAATATTTCTTTTAGAATTTTACGTTTATTTATTTATTTAAGACAGATTGTTTTTAAAGTTTATTTGTGTTGAAGAGAGAGAGCACAAGTGGGGGAGAGGCAGAGAGAGAGGGGGAGAGAGAGAATCCCGAGCAGGCTCTGCACTGTGCTCTGCACTGTCAGTGCAAGCCCCACATGGGGCTCGAACTCAGGAACTGCTAGATCATCACCTGAGCTGAAATCAAGAGTTGGAGGCTTAACTGACTGAGCCACCCAGGCCCCCCTTGAATCTTACTTTTGAAACTGGGACTACATGCACCTTAGTGTATATAAATGTATCTTCCTGTTGTTCAATTTATGTTGGCTGTCTAGGGTCAAAAACTAGGGTCAAAAACTTTTTCATTCATAATTAGAAAACATTACTTCACTGACTTCTGGAATCCATGTTTGCTGAACAGAAGTTTAGCGCCAGTGTGGTTCTTTGTTTTGTAGGTAACCTATTTAGCCTTTGTGATACAAAGAGTATGGATGTTTCTTGAGTAACTTTTTATTTTATCCTTAGAATTCTGAAAATTCAGTGGTATCTTTCTATTCATGAACCTGTTTTAATTCTTCCAATTTAGTACTCAGAGATCTTTTGGACTCCCAAAGGGCCACACCTTTCTTCATCTTGAGGATGAAGGATATTTTTTCTATTTGGGGAAATTAAGTCCTCCTCTCTGTTGTCTCTGTTATCTGTTTCTGATAGTCCTGCTACACAGAAGTTGGGACCCAGTGGACTTTTCTTGTATGTTACATTTCCCCCCCTCTTTTTGCACAGCATCCCACATCAACATCACTCACCAGAATGTGACTGCTTTTTCTTTTTTTTTTTTAACCAAGGATGAACCTACATTGACATACCATAATGACTGACAGTCTACCTTAGGGTTCATTCCTTGTGTTGTACATTCTGTGGGCCTGGACAAACATACAAGAGCATGTATCTACCATTATAATATCATGCAGACTATTTTCATTACCCTAAAAATCCCCTGTTCTCTGCCAATTTATCCCTCTTCCTACCCCGAGCCCATTGCAACCACTGGTCTTTTTATTATCTCTGTAGTTTTGCCTTTTCCACAATGTCATAGTATTGGAATCATACAATGAGTAGCCTTTTCAGATTGGATTTTTTCACTTAGTAATATGCATTCAAGTTTCCTCCATATCTTCTAATGGCTTGATAGCTCATTTGTTTTGAGCGCTGAAAAATATTCCATTGTTGGATGTACCACAGTTTACTTACCCATTTACCTACTGAAGGACACTTTGGTTGCTTAAAAATTTGGGCAATCATAAAGAAAACTTCTGTAAACATCTATATGCAAGTTTTTGTGTGGATATAAGTTTTTAATTCTTTTGGGTAAATACCAGCTTTAACTTTAAAAAGGTATTTTTCACCTCTTTGTTTTTGCTCTACATCATAGGAGATTTATTCAAAGCTTATCTTTTTTTTTTTTGATGTTTTAGAATACTCCTGTTTTCTTTTTTAATTACATCCAAATTAGTTAACATAGAGTGCAATAATGATTTCAGGAGTAGATTCCAGTGATTCGGTAGATTTGTCTTTCTCTGACTGACTTATTTCTGTCGATGGACATTTGGGGTCTTTCTATACTTTGGTTATTGTCGAGAGCGCTGCTATCAACATTGGGGTGCATGTGTTCCTTCCAAACAGCAAACCTGTATCCCCTGGATATATGGCTAGTAGTGCAATGGCTGGGTTGTAGGGTAGTTCTATTTTTAACCATTTGAGGAACCTCCACACTGTTTTCCAGAGTGGCTGCACCAGTTTGCATTCCCACCAGCAGTGCAAAAGAGTTCCTCTTTCAATGCATCCTTGCCAACATCTGTTGTTGCCTGAGTTGTTAATGTAAGCCATTCTGACAGGTGTGAGGTGGTATCTCATTGTGGTTTTGCTTTGTATTTCCCTGATGATGAGTGATGTTGAGCATTTTTCATGTGTCTGTTAGCCATCTGGATGTCTTCTTTGGAAAAGTGTCTATTCATGTCTTTTGCCCATTTCTTCACTGGATTGTTTGTTGAGTTTGATAAGTTCTTTATCGATTTTGGATACTAACCCTTTATCTGATATGGCACTTATAAATATCTCCTCCCGTTCCTGTGGGTGCCTTTTAGTTTTGCTGACTGTTTCCTTTGCTGTGCAAAAGCTTTTTATTCTGATGAGATCCCAGTAGTTCATTTTTGCTTTTGTTTCCCTTGCCTCTGGAGATGTGTTGAATAAGAAGTTGCTGAGGCCAAGGTCAAAGAGGTTTTTGCCTGCTTTCTCCTCTAGGATTTTGATGGCTTCCTGTCTTACCTTTAGGTCTTACATCCGTTTTGAGTTTATTTTTGTGTATGGTGTAAGAAAGCATTCGAGGTTCATTTTTCTTCATGTTGTCAAAGCTTATCTTTTGGTTAATGTCTCACTCCTCACCTCATCTGTTCTAGTATTCAGTCAGTCCATTCAATATTTAATTTTGACTGTTTTGATCAGATTCTTTTATTCTGATGATTTCTTTCTCATATCAACCTAAATTATTTTATAGGTATAAAATATTCACAAATAATTTTGATGACACCAGTTAGTTCTTATTAAAAAATTGATTCTGTGTTCCCTAGATATTTTTTTCTTTTTTCTCAGGTCAGTTTTTTATTCATCTTGATCCTTCTCTTCATTGTTTTTGGTTTTCCTTAATTACCTTGTCCAGTTAGTCTAAAGACTCTTTGTGGCAGGTTGGATATTTCAAAGACGGCTAATTTAGATTTTTCAAAGATGGAAGTTTGGATATTTCAAAAATATTCTTCTTATAACATGATGTTGACATGGTTTCATCTAGAGGTGGGATCTATGTTACCTCTCCTTGAGTTGGGGAAGGTCTGTCTATAGTAGAAGTGAATTCACAAAGGTAAGTCATAAGAGCAATACAGTTTCTGCCTGGCTGTCTCTCAGAACATGCCCCTTTGGAGCCCTCAGCTGCCATGTAATAAGCCTAGCTGTCCTGAAGCCACCACACTGGAGGGACCATCTAGAGAAACCACATGGAGATAGAGATGCCCAGGAAGACTTTGGGGATGGAGCCCCCCCCCCATTGAGTTACTCCTTTGCTGGAGCGCCTGGGTGGCTCAGATGGTTGAAAAGCCAACTTTGGCTCAGGTCATGATCTCACAGTTCATGAGTTCTAGCCCTGCTTCAGGCTCTGTGCTGACAGCTCAGAGCCTGGAGCCTGCTTCAGATTCTCACTCTTTCTCTCTGCCGCTCCTCCACTCGTGCTCCCTCTTGCTCTCTCTCTGTCTCTCTCAAAATAAATAAACATTTAAAAAAAATTGAATTACTCCAGGGCTGAGAGGAGCAGACGTAAGCTGTCCCTGCTGAATGCTGCCTAAACTGCTGATTTGCAAGCCAAATAAATAGTCATTGTTTTAAGTTTTTGATAGTTTGTAACAACCAATAGACAACCAGAACACGGCTCTTGATTGTAGCCATGGCATCCAAACTGCCCTCTCCTAAAGACGTTCACTCTCAAGCTTCTTTCTCCTTGGGAAGGATTGTTCTGTATTCAAATACTTTCCCTCCACTCTTTTCTCCATCCACCAAATTCTACCTTTTAGAATTTCCCCAAATTTTAGCTCTGCTCCTGGCTCCCTTATTTTGTTTTCCTTCATAGTTTTATTTTCAGTGGTATTTAAAAAAAAAAACAAACCCAACCCACGTTTTTTGTCTTTTTTGTCATTTCAATAGGTGTTGGAAGACCAAATCCTGTGCTCATTTGACCAGATGACTTAAAAAAGTAACACACACACACACACACACACACACACACACACGTTTTCAAAATTGAAGAAAAAATCTGAGTGGAAGAAGGGGAATGAAATAATTTAATGAAGAGACTTTTTTTGTAAATCACAAGTAATGAATTTTGAAGTTCCTGGAGGAGAAGTGAGAGAAGTAAACAATCAATGTGATGAAAAACAAGGTTTAGGTGTGAAAAATCTCCTTTCCTCTTAGCAAATTTTAAGTCAACTGGTGTCTTGTTGACACCAGTACAATGTTGTACGATAGATCTCTAGAGTTTATGCATCTTACTTAACTGAAACTTAATGACTATTGATAAATAAGTCCCCATTTCCCCATCCCCCATCCCCTGGTAACCACTATTCCAATGTCTGATTTTCTGATTTTGACTTGTTTTAGATACCTCATATAAGTGGAATCATGTAGTGCTTGTCCATCTGTGACTGGTTATTTCACTTAGTATCATGTCCTCCAGTTTCATCCATGTTGTCACATATGGGTAGAGTTCCCTTCTCTTTAAGGGTTGAACAGGGGGCACCTGGAAGAGCATGCAACTCAATCTCAGAGTCACGAGTTAGAGACCCATGTTGGGTATAGACACTACTTAGATAAATACATGAATTGAAAAAAATAAAATAAAAGCTGAATACCATTCCATTGCATGTATATACCACATGCCCCAGTCAATGGAAGAACACTTGGAGAAGTCAGGAGGTCTCCATGAATCTTCAAAAGACTGCCTGGTTCTTAGCTCTTTCTGAAGAGAATATCCCCATGAGAGGCCTTCTTCAAAGAGCTGTCGCATAACTTGAAAAATCAACTCACATCTCAAGCCATGTCCCATCAGATCAGAGATGGTGCCCAAATCATCTGAACATAAGCACCTCGACCCTCTGAGGCTGTGTGGGGCATGAAACTGTTCAGAAGAGGCATTCCACTTTGTGTGGTAGGGAGTTGACCAATTATAACCTCTTTTGTAGGAAATATATGTCCTAAATGCATAAACATAAGGATGGGTACTTGAATCAGGCTATCTCCTGTGCCTCAAGTCTCTCCATGACTATCAATCAAAGGAGCATGAGGTAGAGAGATTACACGGCTGGGGAAATGTACCATGCTACTTCTAGTTCCACTGTATCCTGGCAGTAACTTCCAATCTCATGATAAATCTCTGGGCATGTTTGCCACAGATGACTTAAAGGAAAAAGACTAATAGAATGAGACCTAACCCAAGTCAGAGTTTATAATTTACTTCTCTGTTCAGTATTAGGGCTATGGAAAGGGCAACACATCTGTCATTGCTTTGCAAAACACAAAGTGATTTATGAATGGAGCTAAAATGCTTGCCAATGACCAACTGGTGTTTGTTTCTGTCTTATCATCTGCATCAACATCTACCTATTGAGAGGACATGTTGTTTAAAATACAAAACTCTGCTGGGGCGCCTGGGTGGCTCAGTTGGTTGAGCGTCCGACTTCAGCTCAGGTCACGATCTCCCGGTCCGTGAGTTCGAGCCCCACGTAGGGCTCTGGGCTGATGGCTCGGAGCCTGGAGCCTGTTTCCGATTCTGTGTCTCCCTCTCTCTCTGCCCCTCCCCCATTCATGCTCTGTCTCTCTCTGTCTCAAAAATAAATAAACGTTAAAAAAAATTAAAAAATAAAAAATAAAATACAAAACTCTGGGGCGCCTGGGTGGCTCAGTCGGTTGGGCAACTGACTTTGGTTCGGGTCATGATCTCATGGTTTGTGAGTTCAAGCCCTGCATCGGCTCAGAGCCTGGAGCCTGTTTTGGATTCTGTATCTCATTCTCTCTCTGCCCCTCCCCCACTTGTGCTCTGTCTCTCCATCTCTCAAAAATAAATAAATGTTAAAAAAAATTAAAAGAAAAATAAAATAAAATACAAAAATCTGTCCCACTCAATGCCTAATTAATTAGAAACTCTAGGGGTGTAGACAGGAAATCCCTTGATATCTGCATTTGAAGTTTCCTCAGCTGCTCCTTATGTGCCCTGAAGTTTGAGAACCCTTGTAATACATGTAGCCTGTGTGTGTGTGTGTGTGTGTGTGTGCATGTGTGTAGGGCACATGCACAGTCTATGTGTCAAGGGTTTTTTGTGGTGGGGCCAATGATATTGCCTAGAAAGGAGAGTGAAATCAGCAAATTCCTGCTAAGCCTACATGGGGCAGCCCTTTTGAGGAGGGATTACCTCATGGGAGGATGTTTGTAAGAACTGGGTTCAAATATTGTAGTGTAGTAAAGGGCTCCTTAGGCCAAGGTTGGCATCAAAGGAAAAGAACAGTCATGATCCACCTTTCTTCAAAGGACCCATTGTAGGGCATGAAATTGGCAGGTAAGAATCCACTCCCATAGTAAGCAGACCCACTTGACAGACAAGCAAGCCATTTAACTATATGTACAGGTATGGCTATATGAGGAGTCAACACAATGAAATGCTTTTGTAATGGTTGTTCAGTAGCTGTTGCCTTAATCCCCCTTCCCCTCAAGTGTTCCCTTTACCTGACCTTCTCACCAGGTTCCCTCCCCCTGGTGTCCATGATCTAGTAATCAAAGGCGAATGCTAGGCATGGTGAAGGTTCTAGCACCCTGCATGGGCACTATAGCTGGCCTCTCTTCTGATTGGTTGGTGCCCATGTTACACAGACAGTTTAATATTTTAGGTCACATCTGTGGCAGGTGACTTGTTTCTGACAATAATATCAAATGGTAGTTTGGAACATTAGCAGCCCGGGTAAACTCTGAACTGAGAATTCAGGATGCTTCCCATTGGAATTATAGCAGACCTCCTTCTTCAACTCTGAGGTCCCTTATGGAATCCTGACATGCCATGGTAGAGACAACACCAAAGAGACAGATACCAGACTTCCTTTTTAATTTATTTTTAGGAAGAGAGAAAGCTCAAGCGAGCAGGGGAGGGAGGCAGAGGGAGTGAAAGAATCTTAAGCAGGCTCCATGCCCAAAGACTCTAGGATCATGACCTAAGTCGAAATCAAAAGTGGGACACTCAACCATTGAGCCACCCAGGAACCCCCAGACTTCCTTTTAATCTTGACATGTAAGGCTGTGAGCTGGTCCCAATTCAAAGGCATAAAATCACTACTAACCTGGAGATCATGAGGCAACTTGTATTGGTTAAATAAGCATAAAGAATTAAATTACTATGTATGCCATAGATGGGTTGTTGTGTTACTGAAAACAGATCAGGAACTGTGGTTTTCTTGGCCTGTTGGAGATTCAGACCACTAGAATGGACACTCCAGGAGGGTTTTCTTTTTTTCTGTTTTGTTCCCTGATATCTCATTGCCTATAATAATGCCTGGAACATAGCAGGTGCTCTATACATGTTTGTTGAGTGAAACTACAATTTCAGAGGATTTTTAATTTGTTGTTTTGTTTCAGCAGAAGCAAGAAGAAATTAGCAGGAGATATCAAATCTATTTTCTACCTGGAAGCAGCAGCATCCAGAATCCCTCCCTACCCCTTATGACAATGGTAACCTCTTTTGGAACTTAAAAATCAGTGGTTTTAATTTGCAACCCCTGCTTGAGGCCAACTGTAATTTACTATTTCATGAAAGAATAGCACACTAAAGATAGGACAAAAAGAGAATGTGTCCATATTATTCTCGGTTGGTAACTGAGCTCTTTGAGAGAGGCTTCCATTAAAGGCTCACCTGGTGATAGGTCCTAAGCAGACCTCACCCAGACCCAGGAGCTGATCTCAAGTAGCCAGAGGGATTTGGGTGAGGGGAGAGCCTCCAGGCTTGATCTCCTGATGTCGGAGTTTTTTTTTTCCTGAGATTTTGCTTGTTTTGCATTTTTCGTTTGCTTCTCTGAGCCTCATTAAACAGTCCCTTAAACATTCATTCCCAACTGTTTATTTTTTTTCCGTTTTCTTTCTGAACCCTCCAGGCAACCAAACCGTCCAGGCAAAACACCCAGAAACAACCGGCAGGTCATTTAAATTCGGTAGATTTTAGTTGCATTAGGGTGATCACATTAAATTAAAACAAACAAAAAACACCTCCTTTAATGGTGGTCCACTTGAACATTAACTAGTAACACTAATCATTATATTAATAGTTGTAATTTCTTGAGGACCTATTATGTGCCAGCCAACTATTTCACATACATGGGTTAACTTTTGTGCTGATAATAACAGGGAAATTGAGGTTTAGAGAGATTGTCTTGCTCAGTGGAAGGAGGCAGAGTCATAAATCCTGATATAAAAGTGCATAATAGGTTCAGTGCAAAAAAGGCAAGTTCCATAAAAGAATGTTATATAACAGAAAGCATACATTAGCCCATACATATGTATTCGCATAATAGATGTTTGTAAACACATGTGGAAAATATGCAGAAAGCTGAGCAATCTCAGTTACCTCCCTTCTCTTTAAGCCTTGGTTTTTACATCTATAAGCAGGAGTACTAAAAGTATTCATGACATGGAAAGGATATGACGATTCAGTCTAGGTGAAACATCTAGCACAGTGCCTGGCGCAGAAATGAGTCCTTGGTCCATTTTTGCTATTATGATTATTATCATTGATACTACTATCAGTAAAGAAAACTAACCCAACTGTCAAGAGCAATTACCTCTAGGAAGCGAAGCTGAGGGGTGATGAGGGAAGGGATGGTGATTGTATTTCCTACTCACATACATCTGAGTTGTTGGAAGTATTTTATACCAATCAGACATTACTTCTGATATGTATTATGTAAATTATTTTTATAAAAAATACCTCTCATGCCAAAATTTTTTTCCCACTGCCTTTATCTCCCCCTACAAGCAACTAGTAAAATAATAATGGACTTTTAAAATAAATCTTAAATGTCTGTTTAAGTGCTTCTGTTCCATAGCATATTTTCGGCCCCAGAGCAGTGTGCAGAACCCGATGTTATTAACAAAGTTTTCTTTGGATGCCCTGATTCAGTCCTCCCCCGGGACATCGGCAGAGCAGACCACCTGCCTAGGCCTGGTCAACGCCTGGGGTATTTTGGACCGACGTGTCTATCCTGAAAGTTTGCAGGCCGCCTTTGAACTTGGCTTGGCAGCGGATGAAAACCTTTCCCAGCCTCCCAGACGATCCCGCTGCGCGTCAGAACATTGCTTCTGCTTCTTGCTGCCAGGAGGAGCCCCTGCAGTGCGCCCTGCAGCCGCCAGCTGGAGCTAAAAGGCTGTGGCGCCGGCGCGGGACCGTGGGAAGCCTCGCAGCGGGGGGCGCATCCCTTCCGTCCCGCTCAAGGCCTGCGCAAGCCAACCTGCGGAAATGAGAGGCGTCCTTTCCGAAGCTAGGCAGAAGTTCACGTATATCTCGCTTTTCTACCCCTGTCTCTTTATTTCATTATCAAAGGTTGATTTAGGGGTTTAATAAAACCAACTGAAATACTGTTAACGGAGGGAGATCACAATGTTGAGATGAATGTAATCTGGCGGTTACTTCATTCATTGGGAAACACTTACAGACCTCCCTACCAGATGTCAGTCAGACCTGGAGCTAGACGCTGGGAATGCCAGGTTGAGTAAGACAATACCTGCGCCAAGTCACGGGTAAAAGATGGTTATGATGAAACCATTTTGTTCTGCCTTTGGTTGAAGTGCCAAAATTTAAATTTTTTTTTTTAACGTTTATTTTGATTTTTGAGAGGTGGGGGAAGGGTGGAGAGAGAGAGAGAGGGAGACACAGAAGCTGAAGCGGGCTCAAGCTCTGAGCTGTCAGTATAGAGCCGGACATGGGGCTGGAACACACTAACTGGGAGATCATGACCTGAGCGGAAGTGAGACCCTTAACTGACTGGGCCACCCAAGTGCCCCTGAAGTGCCAAAATTTTAAATGTCGCATGTCAACGTGATGGGTGAGATCGCCTTGGAGGACTTGTAAAAGGGATGGCTTTGAGATGCTGAGCCTTTCACCCCAAAGAGGGTAGTAAAGGGGCCCAGGGCGGGGGGGGGGGGGGTCAGATTAAAGGGAAAAGAGTGTTTGGAGAAAGCTGATGTGAGGATAGCCCTTCCTTCACCCTCACCTGCAGTGAAGGAGTTTGTGGGGGTACTACTCCTCACCTTAAAGCTAGGGAAAGGGGCTTTCAGTGAACCCCTTGAAGAAGCTGGGCAATAAAGTGGACTCCTGCCTCTGTAATCTAAGACACGTGGCACAGGAGTTGGCTAGCTGTTCTGACTGAGGACACTAGGGGCAGTTTTGTGCCCATGGTTTGTGAGGCCAAGTATGGTGAATGTTTCCAGGGGACCAGATGTGGATTATCTATGGAGAGAACTGGAGTGGCGCTAAGGTTTCATCCGTGGATGCTTCCTCATGGTATGAGGAGACCTCGGCAGAAAATAGACTCCTGGCTACTCTGATCCCAAAAGAAGGAATCCTCAAGCCACCTGCTGGAATAGAGATGGGTTGGCCCCAATCCAGCGAATTGGTGAGATATTGCCAGTGCTCCATGAGAGTAAGAGTCAGCGTGAAACATCTGCCACACCCAGAAAGTGCCAGCATCTATCATGGCAATGATGGTCGAGTCAGAACTTTCTGGCTCACATACCCCACTCTCCACCTCCACTAGGTCTGATACTTCATGGGTTGAGAGACAATGTAGCACAGTTTGACCAGGACAGTTCTGATTTACATCTGAACTCTTGGTATAATTATCAACAGCACCCTTTCACTTTCAAAAGGGTCTCGTTTTGGAAGATAAATTACATGTTCATCATACTGATGGAAGAATAGGGGTAGCCACTTAAGCAGGTGTTACGGATTGAATTTTGTCTTCCCGGCAAAGTGATATGTTAACGCTTTAATCTCCAATGCCTCAGAATGTAACCATATTCGAAAATAAGAAATTTATAGAAGTAATCAAGTGAAAATGCAGTCATTAGGGTGGGGTCCTTATAAAAAGGAAGAATTTGGACACAGAGATAGACACATACACAAGGAAATGAAGGCATGTGAAGATGAAGACAGGGATGGGGTGATGCCTCTACAAGCCACACAACACCAAAGACGGCTAGCAAATCCCCGGAAGCTAGGGGAGAGGCCTGGAACAGAGTCTCTGTCACAGTCCATGGAAGGAACCAGCCTGCCGACACCTAGGTCTCAGACTTCTAGCCTCGAGGCTGTGAAATTATACGTTTCTGCAGTTTAAGCCACTCAGTCTGTGGTCCTTCATTTATGGCAGCTCTAGGAAGCAAATACACCAGGAAAGAGAAGTAGCCAATCTTGCCCTGTGCCCCTTTCCAGAGGTCTAGTGTGCACTGGCTCAGACTGAAATAAATTGTTTTTCGGGTTCTTAAGACTTGGCATATTAGAGTATGTGCAGTGATTTAAGGGGACAGCAGGATGTTTTTGTTACATAAGAGTGACAGGGGCAGGGGAAGAATGGCATACAAAGGGGACACTGGTTAAAGGGGTACATTGTGTGTAGAGAAGGTAAACACAATAATAAACCAATAACAGTTTATCTGCTTTTTATTACCCCTGTGCTGGCAATCTCGAACAAAGTCAGTGATAAAACTCTCCTTCTGCACGGGAGGTCGGGGACCACTCCCACCTTGGTATATGCTATTGCCCTAGAGTGGGTTTAAAGGACAAGACAGTGAGAAATAGCAAAACAAAACAAAACTATTGTTGAATCCAGTGGTTTTCAACTGGAGGCAATTTTTGCCACCCAGAGATATCTGGCAATGTCTGGAGACCCTTTTGGTTGTCGTAACTAGGGGCCAGGGTGTCCTACTGACACCTAGTGGATGGAGGCCAGGGATGGTGCGAAAGATTCTACACTGCACAGGATGGCTGTCCATAACATAGAATTATCCAGTCCCAAATGCCAGTAGTGCTGAGGTTCAGAAACCCTGGCCTTCACACTGCAACCACCCGAAGTATACTAAGTGCTCCTGAAGTGATTGTGAGAACATTCCAGCAAGGATTCCCAGGACGTGCTGTTATAGAATGTGAGCTCTTAGCAAGAGGGGACTATGTCAGTCATTTTCTGGGTAGCATGCCTGTCACAGCAACACCCAGAAGGGAATGTCCACATTAGGCATTGGAATCTTGGATGTGAGAAGTAAAAATATTGGCATTTAATGAGCACTTTCTATGAGCAGAGTACTGTGCTAAGAGATTTTAGTATATCAGTGCATTTGACTCTTATGACAACCCTGAGGGGTAGATATTATAGTTGCCATTTTAGGCTCAGGGAGGTGAAGTAATTTGCCAAAAGTCAGAAGTGAGAGAAATAGGATGCAAACGCATACCTGTTTGATTCCAAAATGCATACTTTTACCTAGGAAATCATAATACCAGCTAGTAATCAAAACAGCCAAAAAAGCAATTATGACCTGGATAGCAAATTAACTTACTCTCCCTGTAGCCAAAATGCATCATCATATTTCATATCTTTTCTTACCCCAAAACACATTCTACCTCCCTTGCATACAGTTTCCTTTTTTTTTTTTTTGAGAGAGAGGAAAAAATGAGAGTGGGGGAGGGGCAGAGAGAGAGATGGGGTGGGGGGAGAGAGGGAGCACTCCAAGGAGGCTCCATGCTGTCAGTGCGGAGACCAACATGGAGATCAGACTCACAAACCATGAGATCATGACCCCAGTGAAACCAAGAGTCAGACCTTTAATTGACTGAGACACCCAGGTGCCTTTCTTCCTTTATTATTTCTGATAGCTTTAATTATGTACCTTAATTAGAACTCTTAACCCTTAGAAACCTTACTTTCTTGTGAAAACTAAGAAGCAAGCTATTGTGAACTCTTACACCAATATTCTTTAGATTGACAAATTAGGGGATACATTTTATAATTTCTCAAAGCATATGCTTCTTTGTCATAGAATCTTTTCACATGGCACAAAACATGTTTCCTAACAGAGTCAAATTTATCTTTAGTTTCTCTGTAACAAGACAAAAGTAGGCAAATCTATGCTTAGTAATTCATGTTCTATTTGGAAATGATTTAGATAGTCAATGAATTGACATCATTCAACTTAGCAAAACTCAAAGGTTTCAAGTTACCAAGATCTAAAGTCCACTTTTATTTATTTATTTTTTTAAACATCCATTCATGATTTTATTTTATTTATTTTTTATTTTTTTATTTTTTAAATATGAAATTTATTGTCAAGTTGGTTTCCATACAACACCCAGTGCTCATTCCAACAGGTGCTCTCCTCAATACCCATCGCCCAGCCTCCCTTCCCTCCCACTCCCCATCAACCCTCAGTTTGTTCTCAGTTTTTAAGAGTCTCTTATGGTTTACCTCCTTCCCACTCTAACTTTTTTTCCCCTTCACCTCCCCCATGGTCTTCTGTTAAGTTTCTCAGGATCCACATAAGAGTGAAAACATATGGTATCTGTCTTTCTCTCTATAACTTATTTCACTTAGCATAACACTCTCCAGTTCCATCCACGTTGCTACAAAAGGCCATATTTCATTCTTTCCCATTGCCACGTAGTACTCCATTGTGTATATAAACCACAATTTCTTTATCCATTCATCAGCGGATGGACATTTAGGCTCTTTCCATAATTTGGCTATTGTTGAGAGTGCTGCTATAAACATTGGGGTACAAGTGCCCCTATGCATCAGTACTCCTGTATCCCTTGGGTAAATTCCTAGCAG
The DNA here is from genome assembly GCF_028018385.1 of Neofelis nebulosa. Lineage (NCBI taxonomy): Eukaryota > Metazoa > Chordata > Mammalia > Carnivora > Felidae > Neofelis > Neofelis nebulosa. The sequence continues at coordinate 122,921,811 of NC_080785.1, read as the reverse complement.
TGCTACTGCTGGGTCATAGGGTAGGTCTATTTTTAATTTTTTGAGGAACCTCCACACTATTTTCCACCAACAGTGCAAGAGGGTTCCCGTTTCTCCACATCCTCTCCAGCATCTATAGTATCCTGATTTGTTCATTTTGGCCACTCTGACTGGCGTGAGGTGGTATCTGAGTGTGGTTTTGGTTTGTATTTCCCTGATGAGGAGTGACATTGAGCATCTTTTCATGTGCCTGTTGGCCATCTGGATGTCTTCTTTAGAGAAGCGTCTATTCATGTTTTCTGCCCATTTCTTCACTGGATTATTTGTTTTTTGGGTGTGGAGCTTGGTGAGCTCTTTATAGATTTTGGATACTAGCCCTTTGTCCAATATGTCATTTGCAAATATCTTTTCCCATTTCATTGGTTGTAAAGTCCACTTTTAGGCAATAGGCTTTAGCAGTGAATACCAGAGTAAGCCCACAGTGACCACCCAGCTGGATACCAACAGGCTCATTACGAGACCCACCTCGAAAGAGCCACAGGCTCTAACTGACCAATTACAGCAAGTCACAGTTTCTAAGATTACCAAAAAAGGGAAAATCCCATATGTTCCCATACTTCCTCACTCCACCCTATAACTGCGGCCTCTAACCACCGCCTTGTGGCAGACAGTCTCTCCTTTGCTGTCCTGTCCATGGCTCCCTTGTGGTGTATTCTTTAAACTTCTCCTTTTTTCTGCCTTGGGTGAATTCTTTAACTGCCCCCACCACTGGCTCCCAAACAGTTGGGATGCCTCACATTTGCTAGCCCTCCATCCGATTGGGACATCCTACACAAAAAGATTTTTGGAAGCTATTTTTAAAGACATATACAATAAACTTAATTATCGCACCTAAAAACTCTTATCCCACTTACATCTATCTAAATCATTCCCTTCCAATAATTGTTTAGACTACTCACAAAAACTTCATGAGTTATTAGACAAAGTCAGCCATCATCTCAAGCTAATTTTCTTGCTGACAGGTTTTGCAACAGAGATACTATGAACTTATTTGACCTGTGAAAATTGGTAATGGGAAGTCATTAAAGGGGCACCTGTGTGGTTCAGTCGGTCAAGCGTCCAACTTCGGCTCAGGTCCTGATCTTGAGGTTCGTTAGTTTGGGCCCCATATTGGGATCCCTGCTGTCAGCGCAGAGCCTGCTTTGGATCCTCTGTCCCCTTCAAAATCCCACCCCCCCAACCTTTACATTCTCTCAAAAATAAACCCTGAAAAAAAAGAAAACGAAAGCCATTCACATGAAGTCCTGAGATTTGGGCAGGGGGAGCTCTCATACACTACCACGCATAGTCAATTGCAGACCCAACAGGGAGAGATGGGCTTGACCTTACATGGACTTGACCTTACATATGGAGGCTACTCTACTATTCCAGCCAGAGCATGAGAAACTTTCCTCATCTCCCTGGGCAACAGCTCTGCCAGTGTGAAGCTACCATACTGTGAACTCCTAGTTTACACCAATGGACTTTTAGTTCATAACAACCTTCCCAATTTACCCCTTTTCTCCCCAAAAAGCATGCCTTTTCTTCTTTCCCTGGACTTGCCTATGGTTTTCCTGCAGTTTGCTTGTCCCATACTGCAGTTCTTTTTTTTTTTTTCCAAAATAAATCCATCTTTTGCTGTTAATATAACTGGCAGTGTCTATTTTTAAGGTTAACAGACTTTTAGTAAGCCTATGTAGAATAAAGTACTCTAACACTAACTGTAAAGACACACCTATTTTTTTAATGTTTTATTATTATTTATGTTTGAAAGAGAGAGAAAGTATGAGCAGGGGAGGGGCAGAGAGAGAGGGAGACACAGAATCCAAAGCAGGACCATGAGATCATGACCTGAGCCGAAGTTAGACGCTTAACCAACTGAGCCACCCAGACGCCCCAAAGACACAACTGTTTTAATTAAACCAACAAAATAGAACTAGCTTTAATATTGAATATTTTGCCAGATCATGTGAATCTGAAAACCATCAGGGTTAGTTCTACCATATATTTTTTAATGTTTATTTATTTATTCTTGAGAGAGAAAGAAAGACTGAGCGGGGAAGGGGCAGAGAGAGAGAGAGAGAGAGAGAGAGAGAAAGAGAGGGAAGCCCAAGCAGACTTTGCACTGTCAGTGCAGAGCCTGACATGGGGCTCGAACTCACGAACCATGAGATCGTAACCTAAGCCGAAATCAAGAGTTGGAGGCTTAACCGACTGAACCACCCAGGTGCCCCTCATATTTTTGAGAATTCAATTTATATAAGCACTTAATTTTCTTTAAGCCAACTAAATAGAGCTCTTTTACAGATTAATTTTGGCAATACCATCTGGAGGTAGAAAATACCACATATTGGGGTGCCTGGGTACACTAATACAAAACTTACCAGTTATAAAAGAATTGGATCTAAATTGTTTTCCTGGCAGATAGAATAGATTAAGGTTAGCTGCTCAGATGATTACAGCTTTTTGTATTTTTTTTCCACGTTACAAGTATTTAACAGTTTAATCCGGCATGTAGTTTTCACCAATACACAAAATGGGTCTTAACCTGTCATGGCAATCGTTTTAGTCTCCCATCCAAGTACTAACCAGGCCCGACCCTGCTTAGCTACGGCAATCGTTTTGGGAGTGATTACTGTATCAGGAAAAACATACGTCACCAAAAACAGAACAACATCAACATTCCAATGTTCTTTTCGAAGAGTTCCTGATTTTCAACTTAAGAGAATAGCATTTAATTACTGCATCCCTTGCATATGGGATGTACGACAGGCTATATACCAAGTCATCCAGGAGAACTGCAATATGCAGTATAATAAGGCCAGTCCTGTCTCGTGCCACACGAGGTAACTATGAAGCACAAAAGCATAACAATTATTGCAAGTAATCTTGTTGTTTCAAACGTTTTCTTCAGTTGCTTCATGGGTTCCATTAAAAAGCATGTACTAGCTTAAAAAAAAAAAAAAGCATGTGCTGGCTAATGCAGCAATATTTCCAAGGGTATAAAACACTGCAAAAAGCTTTATGTCACCAGGAAGCCACAGTAATCCAGTTTCAAGGATAGAGAAGAAAATGTCGTGCAGGAAGCATATGACAAACCACTTCAAACTGGTGTGGAAACTAAGGGACCAGGCATCCAGGACCTGCGAGATCACCGCTGTGCTGGCCCTGGTGGCTGGTGGCCCCTGTTTGATGTCTGCCCCCCCCCCCCCCACCGCGCCCTCTAGCTTTTTGTGTTAAAATTGGTGGAGTAGACACTGAAGGTTTCTATTTGTCCTTGCCAAGTCAAGTTCCAAATGACCTTTCCCCCTTTTGTTTTTTTCTGTTGATAGGAATTACCTCCCTGAAGTTTGGGTATCAAAGAGATGATCCCGATTAGAGTTCTGGATAAGATCCCAGTAGAACATTACATCACAACGGCACAGAAAAAAAAAAAAAGTTCCTACACATTTTTTGAGATAAATAGGAGAGGAGGTTTAGGGGTTGGTAAAAAGGATAGATGGACTTTGAATTGTTTCTAGAACTGCACCTGTGGTCCTGTAAAGACTAGATTGTAAAGAAAAAGAAAAAAGGACAGCTTTCTTGAATTCCTCAAAGAATTGTGTTGCCATCTAATAATATCAAGGACTAACATACCTAAGTTAGAATGTTTTCCTTTTCCACTGGCTACATTTAGCTTAGAGGAGAAAGCCTTTAAAAAATTCCTATCAGGTTCTGTAAATTAGCTTCCAATTTGGCCAAATTTCTGATCATAGAGTTGTTAAATCCTTCTAAATATCTTGTCAGGTTTCAGTAGGCACAAATCGTAAATATTTCTGGCAATGCTGCATAGCCATTAATTTTCATTTCAGTTTCCCCTTGGCTGTTTAAGGAAATAACGCATCAGCTTATCAGAAAAATCCCTCAGAGTCCCATCAACTTTGGGAAGAGCCCTCCTTCCAGCATAGATAAGGAGGATTAAATTGGATGTTAAAGAATTTAACCTCAAACTCAAAGGTAGAACCTTTGAGGACAACCTTTTTTCCAGTGTCGCAGTTGATTACAGCTGAGATATTGATCCTTGGACCCACATTTGGTGATGGACTCCTAGGAGGGTGCGATGCAGGAGGCCAAGGTGTTATGCTAAGTGCCTGGCTTTGGAGTGTTCTGGTGATGTGAGAAGGAAGATGACTCATTTTCAGAAGAATGAAATAAAAGCTGTACTGTCTAGTTAAGAATACATTTACAACCTTTTGGAAATATGTACGAACTCCTCTCCCCCACAATGAGTCCCAAACCTTAGACACTTCACTTCCTGGTTCTTCATCCCTTCTCCATTTCATGGGGTTAATTTTCGCAGGCTTTGCAATGAACAAGTGCCAAAGAACCGAAGTCTCTGCGTCACCTCAAGGAATGTGCATTTGCTCCAATCAAACTACTTTTTGCCTTACATGGGCATAGGCGACTTTCGAGTAAGGCTGTGCCCTCTCTAGTACTCAGTCAATGAGGAATCAGGAGAGGGACTTGCACACTAGGAAATAAACTGACTGCTGTAACCATCCCAAGGGCCTATCCATTGGACACCTGCCCTTTCAAGAACATTGACTGAAGCCTTGGTTCACTGTGCTCGGAGTCTCTGTGTCCCTCCTTTTTTTTTTTTTTTTTTTAACGTTTATTTACTTTTGAGACAGAGAGAGACAGAGCATGGACGGGGGAGGGGCAGAGAGAGAGGGAGTCTGTGTCCCTCCTTTTGATGAGGGAGCGTGAGGCAGGCTGAGGACAAACAAGTTAGCAGCACCATCTCCCTCCCAGGTGGGACGTGTGTGATATTCCTTGGACACTCCAAGGACAAAAAACAAAAGGTTAAACTGATAAGAATCTCTACCAGTTTACCAGAAAAAGGGAATCCTATCAACAGCCTGAAGTCCAGAAACTCCCTCCAGTCTCAAAGTTACTTCCTTGCTAGAGGGAAAAACAACCTTAGATTGACAATAGCTAGGCCACCAGTAAGTCTAGCATGTCGAAGTCTCTTCGGAAACTCCCTCCTGACTTTATCTCCCCCGACTCCATAAAATGGTCACCCCCACACTTACAGTGCAGCTCTTCCTGCCCACGGGCCCTGTCCCCATGCTTTAATAAAATCACCTTTTTGCACCAAAGAATTCCTTCTTGGCCATCGGCTCTGGACCACCCCACCATCACCTCAAACCTTCATCACTTTGATTGGGTCAGTGGGTTTATTTCTCACATTAGTAAAGCAAATCGCTGGCTGACCTTTGTTTACAATCTTGTTCCAAAGTTCTTTTTGTTAACCTTTTAATAACACATGTACATTCAGTTTTTTTCACCCGGAACTCGAACAGATTTTAAATGTTCGACTTTTGACCGGGGCGCCTGGGTGTCTCAGTTGGTTAAGCCTCTGACTTCAGCTCATGTGATTCTCGAAGTTCATGAGATCTCATGGTTCATGAGTTTGAGCCTTATGTCGGGCTCTATGCTGACAGCTTGGCACCTGGAGCCTGCTTTGGATTCTGTCTGTCTGTCTGTCTCTCTCTCTCTCTCTCTTTGTGCCCCTTCCCTGCTCATGCTCTGTCTCTCCTTCAAAATAAATACTGAAAAAAAAATTTTTTTTAAATGGTTGATTCATGACCACCAATTTTGTGGCTTTTTTGGCTTCTGAGATTCTCATTAGCAATAGCCTTTTCTCACTGGACCCAGCATAAGTCAGACTCAGTCTAATCCCAGTCTAGTTCTGGTACCCATGTTGGACCTAGCCTTTCAGCTGGTAACCACTGTGTTCTCTATGTGGAATCTGGGGACTAGGGAAAGAACTGAACCAGCAGACTTCAAAGAATAAATAAATGCTTACTTATTTTTAGAGAGAGAGATAGAGAGAGAAAGCATAAGTGGGGGAGGGACAGAGAGAGAGTGAGGAGAATCCCAAGCAGGCTCTTCATTATGAGTGCTGAGCCCAATGCCAGGCTTGATCTCACAAACTGTGAAATCAGGACCTGAGCTGAAATCAAGAGTCAGATGTGTAGCTGACTGAGGCACCCAGGCACCCCCCAAAGTCCCTTCAAAATACTCAGCTATGGCCCTAAATTGGGTCAGACTGGTGGCTTCCCATATTTTCTGCCCTTTTACCAATCCACTAATCTCAGGAAATAATCCATTTATATATAAGGCAGTTGGAGCAGGCTGGGCGACCTTCTTTATTGTATGGACCCCAGGATGCCCTAGGAAGAGAGCTTCCAAACAGGTCTTAATGTTTCCCACAGATTTATCTCTTTTGTTTGCATGTTTGGATATTAGACTACCCAGGGCAGGCAGGGATGATTCTCTGAATGGCTTGTAAAAGATCAGTTACTATTTTGCCAGCTTTTATTGGTCCATAAGGGAAACACATTGAAGATCAAGGATCTCGAACCTCATCCTTGGGGTTTAGCCATTTTTGCCTCCTGCACCCATTTTTGGGCTTTACTAGGTTGTACCAACATGTGCATGAGCTGGTAAAGATCTGGCAGATTGGGTGCTTAAGTCTGGATATTGATTCGAAATTCTTAAAAAAAAAAAAACTTCCGGGGATCCTCCCTAGATTTAGAAATTTTTTTTTACCTACAACCCTAAGTTTTGCCTTTGACTAAGGAGTGAAAGATGCCTCAGGAGGACTTCCTGAAGCTCCGGTCGCTGTATTTTAAAAGGTAGCTAAGAGTCTCTTCAGGGTGGAAAGGCAATTCAGAGAGAGGATTAGGAGACCGTGAGCACTCAAGTAAAGGACAGAGGGAGTAAAAGGAGGAGTCACATTTGTCTCAGTCTTTTGTTTCAGATATCTCTTGTGTCTTTAACTTTTCATTAGCCTTTTGTCATGACTCTTTCAGTGAAGCTATTTTGAAATTTTGAAGCCCCATTGGAAGCTTCTACATAACAATTAAACTAGGTACCCCACTCTGTTTAATTTAGGATTTCTTCCTTTCCTTTTTTCTTTAATGTTTATTTATTTATTTTTGAGAGACAGATTGAGAGAGAGAGAGAGAGAGAGAGAGAGAGAATTCTAGACAGGCTCGGCGCTTACAACTTGATTAAACCCATTAACCGAGAGATCATGACCTGAGCCGAAATCCAGAGTTGGAAATTTAATCAATTGCGCCAGCTGGGTGCCACCTGGGACTATCATTTTTAGACAGAAAATAAGCAAGTATGCTGGAAGTGGTGTACCTTACTCTGTAGATTTTAAAAATCTACTTTTTTTCTAATTTCTAAGCTAATTTCTTTTAGCTAAGAATTTTTGTGTCTCATGAAGCCAGGTTAATACTTGAAACGGATGCATCTCTGGGTTGGGTGCACCTTTCAGTGTACATCATTGCGTGGAAATTTTCTTGAGGTTGGCAGGTGACCTGGTATCAATCTAACCCATTCTGTGACCAACTTATTATAACACAGAACTCCTTGGGTTAGTTGGCCAGCACTCTTTACAGCTTTTAAATGTTCAATTCACCACCTGGGGTGCCTGAGTGGCCCAGTTAGTTAAGCCCTCGACTTCAGCTCAGGTCATGATCTCAGGGTTCATGAGCTCAAGTCCTATGTCAGGCTCTCTGCTGACATCTTGGCACCTGGAGCCTGCTTCAGATTCTGTGTGTCTCTCTCTCTCTGCCCCTTCCCAGCTGACACTCTGTCTCTCTCTCCTTCAAACATAAACATTAAAAAAAAAAAAAATAGAACAAAAATGGTTGACTTATGGCCACCAATTTTTTGGCTTTTTTTGGCTTCTGAGATTCCCATCAGCAATAGCCTTTACCCACTGGACCCAGCTTAAGTCAGACTCAATCCAATCCCAGTCTAGTTCTGGTACCCATGTTGGACCCAGCCTACCTTCAGCTGGTAACCACCGTGCTCTTTATGTGGAATCTGGGGACTGAACTAACAAACTTCAAAGACTGAGGACTGCAGACTGATTATTGAAAAAAAGAAAAAAGGTGGGGTACTACAGCTGTTACCAACAGTTCCCAACGTAGAACCTGGGAATATGGGGACAAAACCAAGGGCTGGGGCTTCCAACCAATTAAGAAATAGTGGAAAGCAAATTAGGGGACTCAACCCACAAAGAGCAGAGCTGAGAACTGAGAGAACTTACCCTGAGCAACAGTGAGCAAGACAGAGAATTCCCAGCATTCACTGGTACCATGCCTGTGTTTCTCACAGTTTCCAAACGACATCAGAAGTTCACTTTGGATCCGACTGCTGCCACCCCACATTTGTTCAAACCCAAACTCAGCTGCATAAATTTGAAGATCTAATTGGCTTTATTCAGCAGTTCTTGAACCTGGAAGTATCTTATCTAGCGAGCAGAAGGGAGCTTTGAGCAGCTGTGCAAAATGGAAGACTTTTATAGGCAGAAACAGGAGCAGGACAAGGAAGTTATTAGTAAAAGCAAAGAAAGGATTGTTGCAGGTAAGGTCACTTTCCTTTGGGGCCAGGACAGTGGTCTATCTTGCAGATGACCTCACTAGTGCTGGTCAGGAAATTCCAGATTGACTGGGTGAAGGTCACATTCCTGCTGTTAAGTCTTGGTTTGCTACAATGGAAATGTGGTTTCTTTCTTTTCTTTTTTCTTTTTTTCTTTAAACAATCTCAATTACCTTATGGACTTTAGCTAATAAGGTAGCAAAATGAGTTCGTTAATTGTAAAAAATTAAACAAATGTAATTAGGGAAGGTGTGAAGGGGGAAGAGGGTTATGGGAACTCTTTGCACTTTTTGCTCGATTTTCTGTAAGCCTAAAACACCCCTAAAAAAAAAAGGCTGTTAAAAAAAAAAAGAATTATTTCATTTTCCATGTAGGAATCCCTTCTTGAACATTTCAATTAGGCTGCTATGAAATCATAAAGTTTTTGAGATAAGAGGTTCTTAAATGTTATCTTATCCGAACGCTTCACACATAAGGAAGCCGAAGCCCAGAAAGGAGAGGTGACTTACCCGAGATCACACAGTTATTTAGTCTTAAAGCCAAAATACGAACTTTTTATTCAACGTAAGCCTTTACCTTCCTAGCAGAGTGCTCTTTGCACCATACCACACTGCATTAGGTATCTGTGTTCTACCTTTGGGGTTCTCATATCATTGGCTTTTCTTAAAATGGGATTGACTAGCTCAATTTTAGAATGATGAGGAGTGTTCCTTCTGTAGGGATGAGGGCACACTGCTCCGACCGAGATGGACAATTTTGGTATGAAGATCATTCTGAGCTGAAGGCAATTGAGATCCTATGGGCTGAAGAGAAACTTTTGCCCCTCCTTTACTTACCTAGAAGAATCTAAATTGTAGGTCTTTCCCAGAATAAGGATTATTAGCAGAGATACATTTTATCTGAGTCACCCATCTGTATCACAGGGCTAACATCTGATTCCCAAACAACTGCTTTTCTTCTTTAAAGCAAATTTGTTTTTCTGATTTCTGTTTTATTTTTTTAAGTGTTTTTATTTATTTTTGAAGGAGAGAGAGAGAGACAGAGCATGAGTGGGGGAGGAGCAGAGAGGGAAGGAGACACAGGATTCAAAGCAGGCTCCAGGCTCTAAGCTGTCAGCACAGAGCCCAATGTGGGGCTCGAACCCACAAACTGTGAGATCATGACCTGAGCCGAAGCTGGACGCTCAGCCGACTGAGCCACCCAGGCGCCCCTCTAATTTCTTTTTTATTAAGCAATCTCTATGCCCAACACGGGGTTCAAACTCACAACCCTGAGATTAAGAGTCACGTGCTCTACCAACTAAGCCAGCCAGGTGCTCACATTTGCTTTCCTTATTACTCTGTAAAGTGCATCCCTTTCCTCTGAAGTCGCAGACCCCTACCTCCTTCTCCTTAGTTCAGGATGACATATACTCCTCACTTTGCCTTACTGTCTTTGGAATTTGTCTGTGTGGACTCCAAGTATGTATACTATTAAATTTTATTTTCTCTTGTAATCTGTCTCATGTCAATTTAATTCTGAGTCCAGCTAGGACTTTTGAAAGGACAGGATTTCTTCTTCTCTGACACTTCTAAAGAGAACTTCTTGTTTCTTGCTTCCCTTTTCCAGAGGCTGACAGTCTCCTTTTAAAAGACAGAACTGACATTCTGCCCTTGCAGATTTGGGGGGCGACCTATCTATGTGACCTGGAGTGACATCCGTGGGTAATGAAAAATCCTGACTCCTGAGTGACTTGGGCCAAAATGCAGAAATGTCCTGTGGATGAGGCCCAGCTGCTGTTATTTTAAGATGCTATGAGGCTGATAACCAGGCCAGGGGGAACATATGGAATGTGTCACACCCATTTTATTCGTTGGCCCAAACTATTATCCTGTTAGACAAATGTGAAGCTAACAAAACAGATGCCTAAGAGACTAGATTTCTGAATCTCCATACTGACTACCTCATTTGCTCAAAATGACTTTATTGATTTAAGTAGAAATGGTCCCTGTCCTGAAGGAAATTACAATTTAACATCACGTCCCAATGACAGTTCCACATCTGTGCCTCATTTTTCTGAGAGCTAAAACTAGAATGATCTTCAAGGATGTGTCCGGTTATAATACCATAGAATTTTGTTTCTTTAAATTTTTTTTAATGTTTGTTTTTTTTGGAGAGAGAGAGAGAGAGAGAGAGAGAGAGAGAGAGAGTCAGAGTGTGAGGCAGAGAGAGAGACACACACACAGAATCCAAAGCAGTCTCCAGGCTCCAAGCTATCAACACAGAGCTGATGCGGGGCTGAAACCCATGAACCACAAGATTATGACCTGAGCCGAAGTCAGAGGCTTAACCGACTGAGCCACCCAGGCACCCCTCTTTTAAAAATTTTTTAAAATATTTATTTATTTTTGAGAGAGACAGAGCGCCAGAGGGGGAGGGACAGAGAAAGATGGAGACACAGAATCTGAAGCAGGTTACAGGCTCTGAGTTGTCAGCTCAGAGCCCAAAGTGGGCCTCGAACCCACAACTGTGAGATCCTGACCTGAGCCGATGTTGGACACTTAACCGACTGAGCCACCCAGGTACCTATAGAATTCTGTTTTTTATTAAAACAGCCATATATCAAACATATGGCTCCATCTTTTCTCTTGCTTGTACTCACCGTCCACACTCACAAGACACTGGGATTCCTGACCTTTACACATGACTTGTGAATGTGTCTGAGCACATGACCTGAATTCCCATTCTTTTAACTTAATTCTAGATAAAGTTCAAAGGCAAGAGTGCACCCATAGGATTTAGTACACTACCAGACTGAGTTCAGCAGAAAATGCCTCTTCAATGAAAACATCAAATAAGGGTGGTATCCTTATCCCTATTTTACAGAGGAGACACCAAGCCCCTGAATTGTTAACAAAACTTCCTGAGTCACTATGTCCTAGAAATAATAACTAGTATTTAGTGAATTTAATTAAAAAGAGGCACAGAGAGGTTAAGCAACTTTGTTCACTCAGCTGATAGGTAGAGAAGCTGGTGTCAGTCAGCCATTCTAACTATGTAGGGTATATGCAATAAGAATATCATCCTGCCTTTTGCTACATTACTTAGTCTAACTTAATATTATTTTAATCCTCATTCTAATGCTATGAATTAGGTATTAAATGTGGTATTCTGGTGAATAACTAACAGCTGGTCTCTAAAGAAGGGTTTGGTGTAAATATTCCCACTAGAGCCAATTTCAAGCTTCCACTATGCCGTCAATGAACTCAGAAATGGGAAGATATGTTCAGTAACTCTCCACTATATGCTATTTTCATTGCACAGATATAATACATGTAAATATTGTCAAGAAATCGATACTAGTAAAGTGTAGTAAAATATTAGGAAAGATACGTTTTGAGTATTTATGGTCTTTATTTATTTATTTATTTTTTTTATTTTTTATTTTTTTTTTTTATTTTTTATTTTTTTTTTTTTGGGACAGAGAGAGACAGAGCATGAACGGGGGAGGGGCAGAGAGAGGGAGACACAGAATCGGAAACAGGCTCCAGGCTCCGAGCCATCAGCCCAGAGCCTGACGCGGGGCTCGAACTCACGGACCGCGAGATCGTGACCTGGCTGAAGTCGGACGCTTAACCGACTGCGCCACCCAGGCGCCCCATTTTATGGTCTTTATTTAAAAAACATTTTGTTTTGAGAGGTCAGGGGCCCAAGTGAGTGACAGACAGAGAGAGAGAGAGAGAGAATTCCAGGAGGGGCAGAGAGATAGAGAGAGTGAAGCAGAGCTCATTGTTTTTATCCAATTACCTGAATTAGGGCTCGTGTTTTTACCCAAAGCGGGACTCATGCTCACCAGATGTGGGACTTGAACTCACCAATTATGAGATCATTACCTGAGCTTCCTGAGATCATGTCAAATGCTTAATGACTGAGCCACTCAGGTGCCCTGTGACCTTTATTTTTAATAAAGTGTACTTTAACTATAAGTGAACAAAAGAGTTATGTCTACAACATGTTTCCATTATTGTATATAAGAGAAAACTCTCCATCACATATATGTGTATATGTGTGTATGGATTAAAAAAAAAAAGAGTAAATGTTAAAATGGGTTACTTCAGAGGTGAGGGGATCAAGGATGCCAAGAGATAGATTACCTTTTTCTTGTCGCATCTCTGTATTATTTGATATTTTACAACCATAATATTGTGCTTTTATGATAAAAAGTAATTTAGAGATTTTTTTAATGGGAAACTAGAATTGGAAGGTAAGAATGACTTTTCCATTAAAAGATTTTAGAGATGAAGGGAATTACAATAATTGTAAAGGTTGAGGAATGTTCATTTTCTCATTTCATAATTAGCGTGTTTATTTGTTCATTGTTTCCCCCACTAGAATGAAAGCTCCATGATGGCCTTCACAGAGTCATGGTTCCAGCTTCCATTATCATCATTCCCTTAAACTAGTACAACGATGTCCTAACCATCTCACTGTTTCCGTTCTTTCCCTCTTCATTAGTTTGCTAGTGCTGCCATGAGAAAGGACCATAAACTGGGTGACGAAAAGCCATAGTTTTTCTCACAGTTCTGAAGCCTAGAAGTCCAAGATCAAGGTGTTGGCCGGGTTGGTTCCTTCGGAAGCTGTAAGAGATATTCTGCTCTATGCTTCTTCCCTGGCTCCTGATGGTTTGCTGGCCATTCCTTGGTGTCCCCTGGTGCAACAGTTCAGTGTCTGCTTCTGTCATCACCTGGTCTTCTCCTCTTCTGTCTCTGTATCTTCTTTTCTTCTTATAATGACACCAGTTATTTTGAAAGTTTCTTTATTTATTTTTGAGAGAAAGAAAGGGAGAGAGGAGAGAATCCCAAGCAGGCTTTGAACTATGAGCACAGACTCGGGGCTCATACTCACAAACCATGAGGTCGTGACCTGAGCCAAAATCAAGAATCAGACACTTAAAACCATAAAATACCTTAGAATAAATCTAACCAAAGAGATGAAAAATCTATACGCTGAAAACTATAGAAAGCTTATGAAAGAAATTGAAGAAGACACAAAAAAATGGAAAAATATTCCATGCTTCTGGATAGGAAGAACAAATATTGTTAAAATGTCAATACTACTCAAAGCAATCTACATATTCAATGCAATCCCTATCAAAATAACATCAGTATTCTTCACAGAGCTAGAGCAAATAATCCTAAAATTTGTATGGAGCCAGAAAAGACCCCGAATAGCCAAAGCAACCTTGAATAAGAAAACCAAAGCTGGAGGCATCACAATCCCGGACTTCAAGATATATTACAAAGCTTCAATCATCAAGACAGTATGGTACTGGCACAAAAACAGACACTCAGACCAATAGAACAGAATAGAGAACCCAGAAATGCACCCACAAACATATTTCCAACTAATCTTTGACAAAACAGGAAAGAATACCCAATGGAACAAAAATAGTCTCTTCAGAAAATGGTGCTGGGAAAACTGGACAGCAACTTGCAAAAAAAAAAAAAAAAGAAAAAAGAACTTGGACCACTTTTTTACACTATACACAAAAATAAATTCAAAATGGATGAAAGACCTAAACATAAGACTGGAAGTCATCAAAATGCTACAGGAGAAAGCAGGCAAAAACCTCTTTGAGCTTGGCCACAGGAACTTCTTACTCAACATGTCTCTGGAGGAAAGGGAAATGAAAGCAAAAATGAACTATTTGGACCTCATCAGGATAAAAACTTCTGCACAGCGAAGGAAACAACCAGCAAAACTAAAAGGCAACTGATGGAATGGGAAAAGATATTTGCAAATGACATATCAAATAAAGAGTTAGTATCCAAAATCTATAGGGAACATATCAAATTCAACACCCAAAAAAACAAATAATCCAGTGAAGAAATGGGCAAAGATATGAAGAAACACTTCTCCAAAGAAGACATCCAGATGGCCAACCGACCCATGAAAAAATGCTCAATATCACTCATCATCAGGGAAATACAAGTCAAAACCACAACGAGATACCACCTCACTCCAGTCAGAATGACTAACATTAACAAGTCAGGCAACAACAGATGTTGGTGTGGATGCAGAGAAAGAGGATCTCTTTTGCACTGCTGGTGGGAATGCAAACTAGTGCAGCCACTCTGGAAAACAGTATGGAGGTTCCTCAAGAAATTAAAAATAGAACTAGCCTATGACCTAGCAATTGCACTACTAGGTATTTATCCAAGGGATACAGGTGTGCTGTTTTGAAGGGGCACATGCACCCCCATGTTGATAGCAGTGCTCTCGACAATAACCAAAGTATGGAAAGAGTCCAAATGTCCATTGATGGATGAATGGATTAAGAAGATGTGGTATATATATATATATATATACACACACACACATACACATACACACAATGGAGTATTACTAAGCAATCAAAAAGAATGAAATTTTGCCTTTCGCAACTATGTGAATGGAACTAGAGGGTATTATGCTAAGCGAAATTAGTCAGAGAATGACAAATATCCTATGATTTCACTCATATGAGGAATTTAAGATACAAAACAGAGGAATGTAAGGGAAGGGAAGCAAAAATAATATAAAAACAGGGAGGGGGACAACATATAAGAGACTCTTAAATATGGAGAACAGAGGGTTGCTGGAGGAGTTGTGGGAGGGGGGATGGGCTAAACGGGAAGGGGCAGTAAGGAATCTACTCCTGAAATCATTGTTGCACTATATACTAACTTGGACATAAATTTAAAAAAAATTAATTAATTAATTAAAAAAAGAGTCAGACACTTAACCACCTGAGCCACCCAGGCTCCCCAGGACACCACTTATTTTGGATTAAGAGCCCACTCTACTCCAGTATGACCATCTTCACTGATTATGTCTACATGGTTTTGTTTCTAAACAAGGTCACATCCTGAAGTATTGGGGGTTAGGACTCCAACATATCTTCTGGAGGGACACGATTCAACACATGATGCCCTCCTACAGCCAATTCTCTATGGAGCTACCACAGTTAACTTTTAAAACCATAAATTGTTTCACTCACCCAATTCCCCATCACACCAAGAATAAAATCTGAACTATGACCAACTGTGCCTTTCTTTGTCTGGTCGCTGCCTATTTCTCCCGCCACGTCTCTTCCCACTCCCTGCCTCCCTAATCTGAGCTAGCCACACTGTCTTTCTGTTCCCAGAGCATTCCATGTTCCTTCCCCCTTCAAGGTCTTTGCTGTTCCTTTCCTTCTGTCTGGAATGTGCTTCCACCACATCTGTGCCTGGCTCTCTTTCTCACTTCCTCCAAGTCTCCCCACTCAGGGATACTCCCTCTGAGAGTCTACTCTGATCTTAACTAGAACAGGGGCCACTCCTGTGTCCTTCTCTTGTGCAGTTTTCTGTATAACGCTCTATACTACATGGAATTATATCTTATAGTTATTTTTTTATTACATTACATGTCTCCTCACTAGAATGTATGCTCCATGAGGTCAAGGATTTTTTTTTTTTAATTTGAAATCCTTGCAGATATTTTAATTTATTTTGTAATTAAACTTTTGAACAGTCAACTCGTTTCCATGGTTGAAAGTCAGAATGATGCAAAAAGATATCTAGAGAAGTCTCATTCCCATTCGTGCCTCTGGCCATCCAGTTTCTTTTACCCCATAAAAAAACATTTTTTATTGGTTTTGCAGTATTTCTTTATGCAAATACAATACGTATTTTTATATAAGTACAGACTTTGCATTTACAGTCTTTGAAAACATTTCCTGGACATCATGCCATATCTGTTTATAGAGAATTTCCTCATTTATTTTTATAGCTGCATAGTATTCCCTTTTAGGGCCACACTACAGTTTCTTTAATGAGGTCCCTCCTGATGTACACTTGTGGCTTCCCAACTTTTGCTACCAAAAATGTCAGAAGGGATTTTTATCCCGTGCTGAAGCCCACAGAGTCTTGAATACTTTCTGCATAGAACGAATGTAGAATGAATGATGAGTGTGAACCAACCAACATAACTGGGCGAGGGAGGTGTGGTCGAAAGGGAGCGGGGTCAGCCGCGCTGCAGGGAGGCTCCAGCCGGTGGCGCTGCAGGCAGCAGACGCGTGTGGCCGGACCGGCCACGCCGCTCTTGCCGTGGGCGCCGACGGTGGCGCGGGGACGAGCGTGGGGGGGGGCGCGGAGGGTAGGGCGAGTCATATGACCCGCTCGGCTTCCTGGCTTCGGCCGCCGCCGCCCGCCCGTGTCCGCCAGTGGTGCGCCGCGGCCCCGAGGAGCCGTTGAGGGGTCCGGGCTGAGGCCCGCTCGTGTGCAGGCCGTCGCTGTTGCTGTCCGCGCCCGCGCGTCCGTTCTCCCTCCCGGCCGCCATCATGCTGGCGCTCATCTCCCGCCTGCTGGACTGGTTCCGCTCGCTCTTCTGGAAGGAGGAGATGGAGCTGACGCTGGTGGGGCTGCAGTACTCGGGCAAGACCACCTTCGTCAATGTCATCGCGGTGAGTGCCGCCGGCTCGCCCTCCCCGGGCGCCGCAGCCCGCGAGTCCGGCCCGGTGCTGGCCCGAAGCCCGTGGCCGGGGCTCCCTTCAGCGCGATGGGGCGAGTGGGACGAGGGCTGGAGGCAACAAGGCGTTCCTGTCGCCTCGGCCGGGGCCGGGGTTTGGAGTTCGCGCGTGTTGGCGCCTGAGGCTTAGCGCTGAGCTTGGCCGCCGAAGGGTTAATTCCATTTAGTCGTGTTCGACAAAGGGCTGGGTCCTCGACGCGGCCGCGGCTTGGAAAGGGTAAAATCGGCCTTGTCACATTTTTCAGGATTGGGATTTCCTTGGGGCTTGCTCTGGGTGTGTGTGTTGGGGGGTGGGCACCTGAAGGCTTAACTCCGGCCTGTCCCTTCCCAGGAGGGGGGGATTTGGCGAGCTGTCAGTCCCGTGAGAACGCATGAGTAAGACTCGAGAGCGTCCCTCCAGTATCCGCTCGGGACGGAGAGCCCATCGCGAGGAAAGCAGGGGAGCATTGTGGGCCCCTTCTCGGATTTTGTGGGCAGCTGGTTCCTTGTGATTCAGTTACTGGTTTTCAGTCGGTCCCCTTGTAGGGGGCGAGATCGAGTTCATTGCTGCTGGGCTCGTTGCGAGAGAGACTGGGGAGAAACACTTCCAGCCAGTCTGGTCCACAGTAGTCCGCAGCCTTTACTTAGCCAAGCAGTTCGGGGGCTCTGCTTTCCCAGTGGTCGGAAGAGATGGATCTGTAGTCACTTAACTTTCTTGGGAAAGGGGGAGTTGGTCTTTTGTGAGAGTGTTTCTTGCTTGAAGGGGAGGGCAGGGAAGTGACTGGGCAGGAGCATAGCTTTTTCCAGATCCAGGAAATGGGGTGTCTGGGATGGAAATTGCCCTGGGAACCTAGTGTGGTGTTGATTCAGCAGTGATTGTGTGGAAGGATGATTATTAAATTTTGCCTGGGTGGTTAGTTGGGGAAGGGATAAGAGAGATTCTCCTCAATCTTTAGAAGCAGGAGTCGATGTGACTCACTCTTAGTTGATAGGTGCTTGTACTTGTCAGGGATGAGCTTTAGAACTATTCTAAAGAGAGATGGCAGCCGTCCTTCTGTCTTCTAGATGGTGGTTGAAATCCTTATTTAATAGACTAGTTGCCCAACTGGTTTGGTTACAGGAACGATTGAAACACAGCTCCCTTGTGGGAGAAAACAGGTAACGTGTGACTCTTAGTCCTCCAGTAATAGAGTAGCAGGAGTAACACTTGAAAAAGATTATCAGAGATCCAAACTTCCTTTGAAGAATGTTGCGTATAAGTATAAAGAAAATTTACCCGCTTGTTTGGCTCCTTTTGTGATAAGTTTTTAAAAATTTTTTATTTATTTATTTTTTGGCTTGAGATGACTATCTTTTCAACAGGTATAGTGGAGTGGAATGTGTATGTGATGACACAGTAAAAAAAACAACAACTTTGGATTCAGTATCCAAAGTAGAGCTTTTGTATGATGGGGAAAAGATAAGACCTCAGTTCGCTATACATTTTCTGGTATCCCTTGAGATAAGAAAGTTTCCTTGTAAACCCTATCCTTTTGACAAAACTGAATTAATATACAGTGTAGGTGTAGGTCTATCACTACATTTAGTTGTATTTGTTGCAGAGAAAGAGTTATGCGTTGGAAGTCTGAAAAGGTTTAGTAAATCTCTGAAGAACTTCTAAAGACATAGGCATGAACATCATGCTTACTTATTTATTTATTTTTATTGTAGACAGTGTAGCTTAATATGAGCAAGAACTTTGAAGAGAAGGAACCCCAGCTTTGCAGTCTGGCTCTGCCACTTAGCAGCCTTGTATCCTCTTTGAGTCCTTCCTTGCTTTCTCATCTTTGAAGTAGAGATAATAATGTGCTTCTTAAAGAGTTGTTCTGGGGAGTAAATGAAATGACAGATGTGACCAGCACTATGCCTGCCCAAAGAAGGGGCTAGGTAGGTGGTAGCTGTTGTTATTTGTAGCGGATACACTCCTTTAATGCAGAAACAGTGTTTTGAAAAACATTCAGAAGGGAATTAGCTGCGGTCATTTCCTTCTTTGAATCTAATTTATCCAAACCTGGGCTCCAGTAGCGGATTTATGGATTGTGGCAAATGATCACATCATGTACTCCCGCCGACCCCCGTTTTTGTTTTGTTTTGTTTTGTTTTTTTACATTGTATTAGATTATTTTAACAACTGAGCTTCTGCAGTGCTGTTGAACTTAAAGTGAACCAGTGGTGCCACTATTTTTTTTTTTTTTTTTACATTAGACTTTTCTTTTTTCTTAACGTTTGTTTATTTTTGAGAGAGCACTAGAGTAAAAGTGGGAGAGGGGCAGAGAGAATCCGAACCAGGCTCCAGGCTCTGAGCTCAAACTCACACACCACTGTGAGATAATGACCAGAGCTGAAGTAGGACTCTTCACTGACTGACCCAGGTGCCCCTAGCCTATTCTTTTTAAATTATAATTATATGGGTAGGTTTGGTTTAGAAAAAATTCTGGACTGTAAGTGGTTGTAACCCTTAAGATGCTGACAAAAAGAGACCTTAATAAATTTCACACTTAAAAAAAAAACAAAAAACTCAGACTCTAACCTAACCTGTGATTATCATAGACTATATTGAGGGTGAGGAAAAGGTTAATAATTAAAGGTGATGTTGCAGACTTTTAGATAAAAACAAAGTTTCCAGAATAGTGAATTTAGCCTTGTCTTTAAAAAAATTAACTGCACTGTTCTTTGTATTTTGCATAAAATGTCTGATTTATAGACTCACAAGTACAGATGGGTTGAGTGTGTCACTTTAGAAAGTTGGCCATTTATTTACTCACATTCAACAAATAACTTAGGCATGAAAAGCTTTAGGTGAAGGCAGTTTTCTTCAGGTAAAAATCAACTTTTTGTAAACATAAAATGTGGCTCTATCTTCTGCCTTAAAATTTATGAAAAATTTCATAAATGTCATTTAACTTACTAGAGAGGTTTGTGTAGGGTTTGGTGCATTCTGAAATTAGGCAGTTTATTTACAGAGAGGTTCAGTCTTAAAATTTATATTCTTGTGTTTTAAAACTTCAGTGATACTCCATTTTATCTGGTATTTTTATATAGAGACCCTTAACGTACATACTGTATTCTTTGTTTTGGACATTAAAAAAAGAAACCCCTCTAATATTTAATTTTCTCATTAGTGTTAGGGAATGAAATATTGCCCATTGCTAAGTATTCTGGCAGTTATTGCATAATAAATCATGTGTCCTATATGTGTAATGTATGTTGAGTAATCTTTATTTTTAACAGAGACTCTAACATGGGTTATAAGATAATTACTAAGAAATGTTTAGTAGGATTTACCAAGGTGTTATAGGCTAAATTTTATAGACACTGTGTAGTTTTGAAATGAGTAGTATAAAAATTTGTCTACATTTTTATGAAGTATTAGTGCTCCCCAGGTTATTCAAGGAAAAGTTTATTAACTGCCAAGAATTAGGAAAAGGAGATATTTTGAAAGATTGTAGAAATTTGAACGTAGAATAATTTTTTTTAGAGTTTCTAGAAACTTTAATTAAGTGGTCTAATTTTATTCTCATTTTATAGATGTAGCTAGAAGATCCAGAAAAATAAGTGAAATTCCTAAGGCAACAAAGCTAATTAGCAGAGATAAAATTAGAATGTAGGGCCAGTTTACTTTCTACTTTTCTTATCTGCCTCTGTAGGATCTAGCTGAGATTAGAATCCTAGAGCTGTGGATTGGGAAATCTTAATCCTTTAAATATCTTTTTTCATGTATTTGTACATAAATACACTCTTCTTATGAATGTGGATAACACTTTATTTTATTTATTATTATTTTTTAAAGGTTTATTTTATTTGTTTTTGAGAGAGAGCACGAGCAGGGGAGGACAGAGAGAGAGAGGGGACCGAGGATCCAAAGTGGGCTCCATGCTGACAGCAGCAAGCCCGATGCCGGGGCTCAAACTCACGAGCCACAAGATCGGGACCTGATGGTCATGGTTGGACACTCAGACACCTACCCACCCAGGTGCCCCAAATCTGGATAACATTTTAAATCCAAGTATCTTAAGCATGTTGATTGACATTTGAGGACTATTTGTATATATGTGTGTGTATTTATATTTGAGGATATGAATTAGAGGAAGTAATCAGCATCTGTGTAAAGTAGGAATAGTGGAATATTGTTTGGACATTTAAATAACTGGCTAACAGGCATTGTTGGGTTATTGAGCTATGTCTGTTTTCTTTAAAAAGCAGAAATAGGGGCTCAGTTGGTTAAGCATCCAACTCTTGATTTGGCTTGGGTTATCATCTCATGGTTCTGTGCTGACAGCTGGGAGCCTGCTTGGGATTTTCTCTTCGACCCCTCCCCCCACATGCGGGCTCTCTATCAAAATAAACATTAAAAAACCAGAAATAATTCTGGGTTTGATTTAGGGCAAGAATGGCAAAAACGGTTTTTAAAGAAAATACAATGTAGCTGAAGTCTAAAGGTTAGTAAATTTGAAATTTTACTGTAGAAATTAGCCTTCCAACGAGGTAGTCTTCCAATTCACATTAGGAATTGTGGAACCCGAGGCATCCTGCCAAGGAGCTTCTCTTCTAGGCTCTTTATCTTTCACCCCTGTTGCCATTATTTCTGCCATGCAGACCTAGAATCTCAAAAGCCACATGTTCTCATGAAGAAGGTGGTGCAATAATGCATTTTAAATTATTGACAGGGGTGCCTGGGTGGCACATTGGTTAAGTGTCCAACTCTTGATCATGGCTCCGGTTATGATCTATCTCATGGTTTGTGAGATCCAGCCCCAAATCGGGCTCTATGCTGACAGTGAGGAGCCTGCTTGAGATTCTCTCCCTCTCTCTCTCTCTCTGCCCCTCCCTCAGCTTGTGTACACGCTCCTTCTCTCTCTCAAAATAAATAAACATTCCAAAACAAAGAATTTTTAATTTGCTGACTTAGAATATATCTCACAATTTGAAGCCCTTTTTAACTTTCTCAAAGATAAAAGTGGGTGGTAAGTGAACATGGATACAAAATGCATCACAACTATAAAAACTAGTTACTTAAATGTTGTTTTAAGAATTTTTTTCTGATTTTCAATATAATACAGGGTCATGAGTAGAAATTTGAAAAAGGAGTATAAAGTAGAAGAAACCACTTGTTATCTTCATTATCCAAGGTTAACTAACTGTCAGAGTTTCAAAATATTCCCAAAGCCCCCGGCTTTGGGCTGACAGTGTGGAGCCTGCCTAAGATTCTCTCTCTCTCCCTCTCTCTCTGTCCCTCCCCTGCTCTCTCTCTCAAGATAAATAAAGTTAAAAGAAAAGTATTCCCTTTTTATCCTTTTTAAATGTATGCATTGAAATGCCTTTCAACTTAAAAAACAACTTTAAACTTTTTTAAAAAGTTTTGAGATGATACCTAGTTTGTTTTTTTAAAATTATGGTGTATGCCTATTTCTGTGTGTAAAACCATTTTAGTGCCTTTATAATTTATGTTATGGCATTCATGTGGCTATACCATAATATATTTGATTATTTCCTTATTATTGGACATTTGGGTAGTTTCCAGGGTTTTGCTATTGGATATCAATTTGATCTGCATTTCCTAAGGATGGGTTCCAGAGTTACATCATGGGGTCAGAAGATAGAAACGTATTTCATGCCAAATGGCCAAATTGCTGTCCAGAAAGTATGCGCTACTGACAATGTCTTATGAATAGATTTCATGTATAAAGTTGGAATTAAGCTGAGCACTTGTTCTTTGTTATTTTTAGGGAAAAACATATTTAGTTTTGTTGATAAGTAAACCAGCAGTATTTTTAAACTATTTTATTAGGTAATTGCTCTGTTTCTGTGTTTAATGTTTAAAGAAGTATCTGTTTATGTTTCAGCAACTGCTAAGACTGAGACTATAGAGAACATAATTCCTTTTTCAATTTTCTTTTTTATTGAACTTTGCAGGCAAGTCTTATAAATACAGCTCATCCCCTTTAGCTATCTGCATCTAATTTGTTTTCAACTTACTGGTGGATTGCATTAGGAGTTTGTATTCCAGGAATCTGGCATATTTCCACGCAGTCCTTACCTAATCTTGGCCTATTATGGTGTGATGCTGCCTCTTCTTGGTGGGCGGGGGGGGGGGGGGGTGTCTGTATGCTAAATATTCTTTTCTAAATCAGAATCTAAGAGCGTTTGCTAAGGAGACCACTTTTTGAGGGCTATAGCATATGATGTATGTGTGTGTGTGTGTGTGTGTGTGTGTGTGTGTGTGTGTGTTTTAATGGTTATTTATTTTGAGAAAGAGAGAGAGCAAGAGAGGAGAGAGAGAGAGAACACCTTGGAGCAGGGGAGGGGTGGAGAGGGGGGGAGAGAATCCTAGGCAGGCATTGCACTATCAGCACAGATCCCAGCAGAGCCTGATGTGCGGCTGGATCTCACAAGCCATGAGATCATGCCCTGAGCTGAAATCATGAGCCTAAGACTTGACTGACTGAACCCCCCAGGTGCCCCTAGTATATGACTTGTTTTGAATGAATAACTTGGGTATCATTTATGATTATAAAAGTTGATTCATGTCCTTTGTCCTCATATATGAAAAAAACCATAGAAAAATACTAACTTGCTCAATAGGGCAAAATTAAATGACAGTTTAAGTCATTTAGTTTTTCTTTTTTTAAAAATATAATTTATTGTCAAATTGGCTTACATACAACACCCAGTGCTCATCCCAACAAGTGCCCACCTCGGTGCCCATCACCCCTTTTCCCCTCCCCCCCCAATAAACCCTCAGTTTGTTCTCTGTATTTAAGAGTCTCTTGTGGGTTGCCTGCCTCCCTCCCTCTCTGTTTGTAACTGTTTTTCCCCCTGTCCCTTCCCCCACGGACTTGTTAAGTTTCTCAAGATTCACCTATGACTGAAAACATAGGATAGGATATCTGTCCTTCTCTGACTGACTTATTTCACTCAGACATTTAGTTTTTCTAAGATGTAGCAAACCAAAATTGGAGTCTCTAATGAAATATTGTGAGTTAATTTCTTTCTTCAAAGTCAAAACCACAAAGCTTATATTCTATTGTGCTATTTTTTTAAAGGTTACACTGTTTCTTAAATTAGACATTGGATCTTGTATTTGGATCCGATTTCATAGTTTGTCTAGTTTTATTCGCTAGAATAACGTTCTTCATATCCCAAAAGGAATTTTTTTTGTATTAAATCTAAACTTTAGGGTTAATTTAATTTAATTATATGCTTTAGGGTTCATTTTAAAATCATCTCTAAGAATGCTGTATTTTTTAAAAAATATAATTCTGGCAAAATAGTTTTAGGTTTCAGGTATCAGAGTAGTGACATTTCTGCTTGAAAATTGAAGCCTTTCCTTCTAAACTAGGTTGGAAAAGTAATCATTTGTTATTAAAAAAAAAAACTTGGATTATGATTGGCAAAATAATCCTAAAAGTGTCTTTTTAACCAGTTTACTTGATAACAATTACTTTAGATCTACCAAAGTAGTATTACTGAAGAATATATTTGAGCCTACATTTGTTGGCATCTGAGTGTGGTATGAATGAGTTTATTTGGAATATGTTTAAGTGGCTGCAGGAGTTAGAATGGCATAGAAGTTAATAATTGAGAGCCTGACTGTTGAGGTTCGAGTCCTTATTCTTTGACTTGTGTTATTTTTGGCAAGTTATTTAACTCCTCAATGTCTGTTTCCTTAAATGTAAAATGGGAATAATAGTAGTTCTCCCTCATAGAGTCGTTATAAGTTAATATTTATAAAACATTTTGAACAGTGTTCAAAACAAAGCATATACTATGAAAGTGCTTCATAAATGTTAGCCACTAGGTTATTGTGTTGTGCTCTCCTTGAGGTCAGGGATTTCTGTTGCTTTTGTTCACTGATATATTCCAATTCCCTGAAACAGCGCCTGGCACTTATTAGATGCTCAAATATATTTTCAAATAGACTTACTCACAATAAAAAATTAAGAAAAATGTCTTTATGAACCCATATTCCCATTTTCATAGTTAAGTTTGCAAACTGTAGCATAGTGTTAAGAATGAGAGTTAAGAATGCAGCTCTATGGTACGAGGTGGAGAAGTAGACTGATCCCAACAGGAAGAAAAGAGTGGCCCTTGGCAGTACTACCTGCCCTCTAGAATTGAGGTGCCGTGTACAAGTGTATGCTTGGATTGTCATTGTACATTTGGTTAAGACCATACTATTGGCATCCATTTACATGTGTTTGCTTTGATTTTTTGAACGAAGATTTATGATTAGAGTGGGTTTAATCACTGTTGACAGCCATAAATTTGCAAGCCCCACCAGGCAGTAGACTGTGTGGTAGGCCATCCTCTCCTAGATGAGAAGTGGGCCCTTGAGGGTGCATGCAGCCTGTATCAGAAAGAGCTTTTGGCAGAGTTTCCTCTCTGAAGGTGACTTAAGGTCCCGTTTAGACACTGATCACTAGACCCAGTTTTTCCTGACAGCTCATTTTGTCTAGAGAATGTTTGAATGCAATATATTGACTTCATTATTTTTAAATAGTTCTTATCAGAGGAAAAACCAGGAAATGGAAGAAACCCACTTTTTTCCTTCTCCAAAATCTAGCTGTTTCACTCCCAGGTTTTAGTTTTTTTATTTAATTGTATTATTTTCTTCAGTGGCTGAATTAAAAAACTTAAAACATTTCTTTCTTAAAAAGAATACACATAATCCATATTGTTTAAAAAAAAGAGGGTAGATATGGTGCACCTGGATGGCTTAGTTGGTTGAGCACCTGACTTAGCTCAGATCATGATCTTGTGGTTTGTGGGTTTGAGCCCTGTGTTGGGCTTTGGAACCTGCTTAGGATTCTCTCTTCTCTCTCTGCCCCTCCCCTGCTCGTGCACATGTGCACTCTTTCTCTCAAATAAATGTTTAAAAAACTATAAAAAGAGAGTATAGATACACAAATAAAAAATTTATCTTTAATACCATTAGGATCTAATCATTATTAAACTGTATATCCTTCCAATTTTCTCCCTATCCCTTTATATATATATATGTATATATATATATATATATATATATATATGTGTATATATATATATACACATATATATGTGTATATATATATATACATATATATATGTGTGTATATATATATATATATACACACACACACACACATATATATACACAAATAATATACTTTTTGTTATCATGATATAATTAACATATAACATATTACATTCAGGTGTATAATGTAATGATTGCATATTTGTATATATTGCAAAATGGTCATCATAGTAAGTCTAGTTAACATCCATCACCATGCATAGTTAAAATTTTTTTTTTTGTCTTGTGATGAGAATTTCTAAGACTTTTTAGCAACTTTCAGATATGCAGTGTAGTATTATTAACTACAGTTACTGTCCTGTACATTACATCTTATTTATTTTATAACTTTTGGCCCCTTCACCTGTCACCTGTTTCCTCTCATTATCCCCCTACTCCCTGCCTCTGGCAACCACCATTTGTTCTCTGTGAGTACCCCCCCTTTTTTTTTTTTTAAAGATTCCACATAGAAGTGTCTTTCTCTTTCTGACTTCTTTCATTTAGCACAGTGCCCAGTATATGCTTTCTTGATAACAGTGACAGGATCATATTGTACATACTTAGTCATCTCATGTAGTCTATTTGATTTCTCTACTTTGATGGCTAATAGGCAACTCAAGTTTAATCAGCAAGATGGAACTTTTGATCCCCTTCTGCCTCAATCCAGGGCACCAGCATCTATCCATTTCTAAAAAATATTGAATGAAATGGATGCTAGAGGCTTTAATTTATCTATATATTTATAGTTTGGTTGCAGGCATTATTTTCCACTGTTCAGTGATGAAATATTTGTGCCTAAGACTTTGTTTTTGCAATTTTCTTTGGAGTGCCTGAAGATGGGCCAGTTTGACCAGTTTTAACCTTTCCATGCTCCTCTCACCCTGTCTGTAGCATGTAATTTCCCAAGTTAGGATTGATCATATCACCTCCATCATAATTTTCACCACACTTACCACCTTAAGAAGTTATCTTGGGGGTGCCTGGGTGGCTCAGTTGGTTGGGCGTCCGACTTCGGCTTAGGTCATGATCTCGCGGTCTGTGAGTTCGAGCCCTGTGTCGGGCTCTGTGCTGACAGCTCAGAGCCTGGAGCCTGTTTCAGATTCTGTGTCTCCCTCTCTCTCTGACCTTCCCCCATTCATGCTCTGTCTCTCTCTGTCTCAAAAATGAATAAACGTTAAAAAAAAAAATTAAAAAAGAAATTATCTTGTTTATTGTCTTTGTCTCTTTTATGAATGTATGTTCTTTTATGGATGTAAATTACATAGGGATAGAGCTTTGTCCTTTTTTCAGTACTGTATTAAGTACAAAGCACTATGCCCTGCATATAATAGGTTTTCTAAATATTGAGTGAATGTATATAAAACAAACTATTTTATGTATTCTTAAATTGTGTGCAAGGCATTATGATAGATGATTCATAAGTGTATCAGATAAGGTTGTTTTGCTGGAGTATGTGCCTCATAGCAGCCATGTATAGAACAGAAATGTTAAGTGCCTTAAGACTGGCACAAAATGCTTTGGGAATCTCTTTACCCTGACCTCACTAAGACTTCGGG
Source organism: Neofelis nebulosa (assembly GCF_028018385.1). Lineage (NCBI taxonomy): Eukaryota > Metazoa > Chordata > Mammalia > Carnivora > Felidae > Neofelis > Neofelis nebulosa. Next base: position 122,894,199 of record NC_080785.1, on the reverse strand, counting down.
GGTGTTTTAGAAAGTCAGTTTAGTGGGACCATGGTGGGAATGGCCACTGAGGGGAGCTTTGAGAGTAGAGTGGTTTTCATTTATCAATGAGTATTTGAAGAAGCAGTGTTGTAGGTAGCATAGATATAATGAGGAACAAAACAGACATTCCTTTACTTGTGCAGCTTCCAGTATTATGGAGGGAAGAAAAGATGCTCAAGAAGGAACTGTGGAAGTAGCAAAGACACGACTGAAGGCAAGACATTTTGTTGAATTAAGTGTGACTTGCATGAAGGAGAAAACAAGAGACTGGAAAAGTAGATCTGTATGCCTGGGGAGCCATTGAAGATTTTTGTTTGGGGGAATGAAGTAAGACTATTTTCCAACGGATTAATTTAGTAGACCAGTGAAAAGGAAGTTGGTCACAAGATCATTACAAAGGTCTGATTGAGAGGTAATGGGGTGGTGGAGGGGGGGGGGAGTTAAGGAGAAAGGAAAAGATGAGCTTTATTAGGGAAGTAGAATAGGTACAGTTTAGTGGTCGAATCAGATATGCAGGGCAAAGGGGGATTTGTAAGGAGTTGAGTGAATGTTGGGGAATATGGCTGTGGGATCAAGTAGTGGAAATGGGGTAGAGAATGAGAATGAGTTTAGAAGAGATAGGGATGAATTGAGTATAAAATGTATTATATGATTAATGATATAAAGGGGATTTGTATTTGGGAAGGGCATTCATGCTATTATTTTTAGATATAGTGGGACTAAAACTGAGAATTAAAATGTCATCATTTCATATCTTTATCTTAGTAGTAAGGGACTTAAGAAGTAGTTGAGAATTCAATCCTGGTTTCTCTTCTAAAGAACGTTGTAGAATATTTTCTTCCTTCTGATTTGTGTCAATTATCCTATTCTGCTGATAACTTATTTTGCAAATGTTTTATAAGCAAGGAGTAAACAAATGTTCTCCACTCTTCCAGAATTTCAGTTGAGCTATCTTGATTTGTTTATGGGGCTATGTACATTAGTCTGTGCCCAGTTTGCAGGCTGCCCAGAAAACGTCCTAATCCATAGGCCCTTGAAGCAGCTGAATGAAGGTTGTATATTCAGAGTGGCTGAGGCTCTTGTAGGCTTGGAAGTCTTCCTGATTTAATTTAAAGAGGAATGTTCTATCCCTGGAAAGTGTCTGATTTAATTTTGTATGCTGTCTTTCTACTGAAGAGAAAAGCTGGTATGTATAATATCTTGTGCTTTAAACATAAAGGATATCTGATGTCTTGGGATTTCAGTTGTGATTTTTTTTAGGTGCTGGGTCAACATGTAGTAGTCTTAGACTCAGGATATCATTTTTCTTTCTTCTTGGGTCACATTACTGATTATTTTACTGTGTGATTGAAAAGACGCACTGTGATCCTCAGTCCTCCTATCCCAGTTAGGCTGTCTGATATCTGCTAAGAGATTTATTTAGTACAGTCTTTTGTGGACTTAACAGTGCTCAAAGACACCTGTTCATCTTAGAACATGTGGACATTATCATATAACAAAAAGGAACTGGCTGTACCATCTCTGCCATGTCATTCTTAAGGGTAGTTAATGCAAAGAATATTCCTAGACATCCTACTGTTTCTTAACTGTCCTTTTCTACAATGCAGAAGGGGTATTCAGTGAAAACCTTTTTATTTATTTATTTAGTGAAACAGTTGATTGTTTTATGAAGTGCATTCACATACGAAGCATTGTATGATTCTTTTGGTCTCCTTGTTAAATAGATACTCACTGGCTTATAAAAGGTAAAAAGAGCTCAAGTGACACAGTTTTGAGATAGATCTGGAATGCAACTCTAACTCAGCCTGGATGTTCTGTTCCATAAAAAAGGTGAGCTATGATGAATCCTGTTTACAGACAAATCCTTTAGGACCTTGGTTTGCCACTTGATATAGTACAACTTTTCCAAGTCCTGTGACTCAGACTACTTGAGAAATTTGATATCACCTCTTCTGGTGTTCCTTAGGCATTTTTAGCTTTCTTTGGCAATTCATTGCCAAATACTTTAAGTCTATTTTACTGGTTGTTGTAATACTTTTCTGTATTATACTTCCTAGGAACACTCGTAAATTTTAGTGGTTTGAGTGAGTGTGTGTGTGTGTGTGTGTGTGTGTGTGCGTACACACACATGGCAGACTTTGGACTGGGCCTTAAATTTGCCAGTGAAAATTAGCAAGATGGTTGTGAGCAGAAAGAGGAAGCAGGCTTTGAAATACATGTTAGACCGTGTTAATGATGGAGAATGAGACACTCAAGATACCAAGCCATTTTCCTTTGTCTGCAATACATTATCTCCTGGTCCTCCTTTTCCCTTAGACAGCACTGTCTTACACATGGTTTAGGTCCCATATCTGTGGGGCCTTGCCTTAACTCTTTTCCCAGGCAAAGTTAATTGCCCTTGCTCTCTTTTCATAGCGCTTTGTTAAAAATTGTGTTTATTTGTGCCAATTTTATATCTTTTTATCTGTTTCTACTTACAGACTGCAGACTTCCTTATTTATATCCCCTAAACATATCTCTGTGCTTGACTCAGAAGGTGCTCCATAATTATTGACTTACTAGAGTCAAGCACTGTAGGGTATTGTTTAAGTATGTTGAGTCAGACAAGCCTACATTTGAATTCTATATCTGTTAGAGCTCTCTGCCCCCCTCAAAGTTTCAGTTTCTTCATTGGTGATTTGGGAATGAGAGTAGATGTCTCATGGGCTTATGGTGTGAGGTAAGATAAATCAGCATAGTACCTGGCATAAATGCTCCATAGTTGATAATTATCACTGTGGTTGATGTGATATTTGGGGGGGAAGGGCAGGAGCATATGCTCCAGTTAGATGGCAGATGAAATGGATCCTCCCTCACCCCTCAAGTAAGCACTGAATAGGGATTCAGTTTTGGAGGAGGATGAAAGGATTTTGAGTTCCAGGATGGAGGTCTGCTGGCCACCAGGGACCAATTTCTGATTCTTGATGAAGGTTCTGTCATTGTGAGAAATTAAAATCAAACTGTCCTTTGCCATAATCCATTACAAATGTGCTAGGGTGCTTGGGGCAACTTAACTGAAAAATTTACTGGTCTATTTGTTTTGTCTTCCTGTTGGTAAACTTGGTAGTAGTGACTAGTTTTGGCTTGGTGGAATACTAAATTTGTATTTTACTACGTATGCTTAGTATAGTATCTATTTATAATCTCTCAATTGACCATTGAGGGTTTTTTTTGTTGTTCCTGTGTTTGAGCAGCCTAACGTGGACTACAAGCTTCTGTACAAATAAAAATCTTTGCTTATTTATCAACAGATAACTGTCAAATGTGTGAAGCATTTTACTCAAGTAGAAAGTAGAATAAAGGTTTTGAAACTCAGACTTGGGTTCAGATCCCAGTTTTCCTGCTGTGTGTGTGACTTTGTGATCTTGCTCTCAAGCTTCCTTTTCTGTAAAATGAGGCCAGTAAAGTGAATGGTGTCATGTTGCTGTTAACATTATTACTATTGTTATTAATAGTGTAAGTCAGTGGAATGTGTCCTAGCTAATAACAGTGATGTATTCTTGATGCAGGAGTCACATATAACTGGAAAACATTCTTGACACTCCAAGCCCTTGTGCATTTTTATTTCCCTGCCAGGCTCCCTACCTGGATGGTAGTAAGTGGGGTTGTAGACAGCTACTGAATAAATAATGATGTTAGCATTTAGAAGACACAGCAATTTGGAACTTGAACACTGTACAATGACTCAGTATTTCATGACTGCCCATCATTTAAGAGCTGAGTTTCAGTATGAAGCGATGCTGATAACACTGAGTAGGCTAATGGAGTAGCTTTGGCATGTTTAGTGTTTCTTCAGGGACACCCAGAGAGAGCCAGAGGGTGAAAAATAGCCATTGAAAGGGAAATAAATGTATTCAGGCCATGGCATTTTCTGCAGCCATACCACTGTACTGCCAAACTAATAAATGTAGAAGCAGAGATGTCTCTACTGATACATGAATAAACAGCTGCAAGACCTGATGTATTCTAGTTTAAAAATGTTTTTAGAGATTTAGTACCTTTAATATTTTAAAAAATAAGCAGTGTTTGTTTCTAAGTGCTTTACTTTGTTTTGGGGGTAAAAACAAAGCAATCCATGTGATGTTATTAGTGGAGGAGATAAGGATGCAAATCCACAAAGCAGGAAAATGTTACAAGTTGGAGATAAACGACTAAGAAATTAAAATCCAGGTTTTAATGTATCCTAATGATAGGTGCCAAAGTTTGCTTCCTCCAGAGTCTGACATCAGAATTGTATTTATAAACATTTTCTGCTTCCACTACTGCTGTCAAGGATGCCTGGGCTACTCTTTAAAAGATAAGAAAGAGAGTATTGCTTACCTGTTTTATGATATACCTGTGGAGCAGGGTTTTAATAGCTTTATTTATCGTCCAGTTAGAAAAGAGATCTGATAAGAGGTCATGCATATGCTGTCATCTGGCGTGATATGCTGTAATCCTTGGTTACATTTAGAGGCTTTTTCATTCTAACATTTAAAGGTTCTGAGTAGCAGTAGGAGTCATGGGTTAAATTCTAAACTAGGGGACAATTTCTGGATAACTTCTCAGTAATGTTTCTGACATTTGTTTAATCGCAGATCTAAATAGCCACTAATGGATGTTACAGTTTCAGTGAGCAGTGATGTTTATTGTCTCGGAAGTAGAATGAGGTAGACTCAGAAAATGATATAAAATGTTCATCCCCAGTTAGATTTCTTGATAGCCCAGAAAAACCCCTGTATAACTTCTTTTAAAGAAATGGAGCTGAACGGGAAGCAGAAGTGGTTATGGATGATGTTGGACCTGGGAATTCTGAATGAGTCAGTTCAATTCCTACAGGATGTCTTGTCTCAAAGAAATTAGGGTGATAGGTGATGTAAAGCTTGCAGGGCTCCCTGTGGCCTTCCTAGTTCTGTTCTTTAACAGGTGGCAGTGGTCATGGCCTCTTCCCATACAAGATGAGATTAGGTGGTTTTCTTCACTTTGGGGACTGTGCACAGCAGTTTTAACCATCATGCTCTGGTTGGTTCATCAGGAACTAAACCTCATGGCTAAATTCCAACACAAACTAATCTTGTAATCTTGTCCTTAATTCTCTATATAGTGAGTGTTGGAGAAGGTTTCCAGACTGCTTCAAACTAATCCAAGGGTACAATAAGAAAAGACAACATGAGGGATGCAGCTGTAGGTGTTTGTTGTATTCTGAAATTTTTAGGTTAGAATAGACGGTTCCTGGGTTACCAGAAAACATGGGTGGGTTTACCAGTAACCTCCTGATGGAGGTGGGGGTTGGTACACTCCCACTCCCCTACCTTTCCACACACCAGCGTTTGGCTGAACAAAATTGACAACCTAGATCATTCAACAGATGATAGATCTCCCTTCCTCAAGGGCTCTTGTCCCCAAATCACAAGCAAATCTAGTAATTCATAGAACTTTGCTGTAGATTGCTGTGAATTTTCTAGCTGTTTTATATCATTCTAGTTGTTTAGGACATGTAGCCACCTTTTTGAATATTGTAAATTACCTTTTGGCATCAGGGTAATGCTAGACTCCTAAGATACGCTGGGAAATGTTCCTGCCTCTTCTATTTTTCGGTAAGAGATTATGTAGAATTGGCGGTGTTTTTTATTTAAATGTTTTTTATTTAAATGTTTGGTGGAATTCACCAGTGAAACCATCCAGGCCTGAAGATTTTTTTAAAAAAGACTTAAAATCTGAATGCCTGGCTAGCTTAGTTGGTGGAGCATGAACTCTTGTTCTTGGGGTTGTGAGTTTGAGCCTCATGTTGGGGAGAGAGTTTACATTAAAAAAAAAAAAAGGATTTGAAGTCACTTATTACATTTTTTTTAATTGACAGAGAACTATTCAGTTTTTTTCTTCCTGGGTCAGTTTTAGTAGATTGTGGCTTTCAAGAAATTGGTCCAATTCAGGGTGCCTGGGTGGCTCAGTTGATTAAGCATCCAACTTTGGCTTGGGTCATGATCTCAGGGCTCGTGAGTTCAAACCCTGTGTTGGGCTCTGTGCTGACAGCTTAGAGCCTGGAGCCTGCTACCGATTCTGTGTCTCCCTCTCTCTCTGCTCCTCCCCTGCTCACTCTCTGTGTCTCTCTCAAAAATAAATAAATATTAAAAAAATAAAAAATTTTTAAAATAAATTGGTCTCTTTCAATGGGGTTGTTGAATTTATATGCATAGAGTTTATAGTATTTCTTATCCCTTTAGTATTTGTAGAGTTTAGTGATATCCCTTCCTTCATTATTAATATTGCTAGTTTTTGTTTCTCCTGTTTTCTTCTGTCAGTTCGTCGGTTTTATTTATTTTTTTAGAGAATCGGCTCTTGGTTCCATTGATTTCCTTCTATCGATTTTCTGTTCATTATTATTGATTACTACTCTTACTGTTTGCTTCTGTTTCAAATTTATTTTGTTCTTTTTTCCTCCAGTTGTATCGAGATATAATTGAAATACAGCACTATGTTGTTTAAGCTACATGACTATAATGACTTGACTTATATATTGTGAAATGATTATCACAGTAAATTTAGTTAACGTCCATTGTCTATAGATACCAAAAAAAATTTTTTTTCTGTGTAACGAGAACACTTTTTTTTTAATGTTTGCTTATTTTTGTTTGTTTTTAATGTTCATTTTTTTATTTTCAGAGAGAGATACAGAATGAACAGGAGAGGGATACAGAGAGAGGGAGACAGAGAATCCCAAGCAGGTTTCACATTGTCAGCGCAGAGTCCAATGTGGAGCTTGAACTCGTGACCTGAGGCAAAAGCAAGAGTCAGATGCTTAACCTACTGAGGCACCCAGGCAGGCATCCCTAATGTTTGTTTATTTTTGAGAGAGTGAGAGTGAGTGGGGGAGGAACAAAGAGAAGGGGGACAGAAGATCCCAAGAAGGCTCTCTGCTAACAGCAGAGAGCCCAATGCAGGGCTTGAACTCAGGAACTGTCAGATACTGATCTGAGCTGAAGTTGGGTGCTTAACCGACCCAGCCACCCAGGGGACCCTGTAGTGAGAACTCTTAAGATTTCTTTTTTCTTTTCCTTTTTTTTTTTAAATGTTTATTTTTGAAAGTGGGTGCAAGTGGGGTAAGGGCAAAGAGAGCGTGACCGAGGATCTGAAAAAGGGGCTTTGTGCTGACAGCAGTGAGCCCTGATGTGGGGATTGAACTCAGGAACTGTGAGATGATAATCTGAGCCCAAGTCAGTGCTCAACGGACTGAGTCACCCAGGTGCCCCTTAAGATTTATTTTCTTAACAGCTTTCAAATACAGCATACAGCAGTGTTTTTTAAAATAATAATAATAATAATAATATTTATTTATTTATTTATTTATGAGAGAGACAGAGACAGAGTGTGAGCAGGGGAGGGGCAAAGGGAGAGGGAGACACAGAATCAGAAGCAGGCTCGAGGCTCTGAGCTGTCAGCACAGAGCCCGAAGTGGGGCTTGAACTCACGAACTGTGAGATCATGACCCGAGCTGAAGTTGGACGCCCAACCCACTGAACCACCCAGGCACCCCAATAATTTTATTTTTAATGTTTATTTAATTTTGAGAGAGAGTGAAAGAGAATGAGTGGGTGAGGGGCAGAGAGAGAGAGAGGATCTGAAGTGGGCTCTGCACTGACAGCCGATAGCCTGATGCAGGGCTTGAACTCATGAACCCTGAAATCGTGACCTGAGCCAAAGTTGGATGCTTAACTAAGCCACCAAGGCACCCAGCAGTGTTAATTATAATGATAATGTTGCACATATTCTTTTTCTAATTTCTTAAGTTGTTAATTTGAGAATTTTCTAATACAAACATTTGAGTGTCTAAGTTTCCTTCTAAGCAGTACTTTAGCTACGTCTCACAAATTTTGATGTTTTTCATTTAGTTTAAAATATTTCCTAATCTTCCTTAAGACTTCCTTTTCTAACCCATAGGTTACATATAATAAAATATTTGGTTATTCCCAGATATTGTATTAATTATTTCTAGTTTAATTCCATTATAGTCAGAGAACATACTTTGTTTGACTTGAATTTCTTAAGCTTTGTTTTATGGTCTGGATATGGTTTGTCTTGAATGAATATTCCATGTTCATTTGAAGAAAATGTGTATTCTGCTTTTTTGAGTGGAGTGTTCTATAAATTTCTATAAATGTCAATTAGATTCACTTGATTGCTACTGATGTTAAATTTTATATCTTTGCTGGTTTTCTTGCTCTTTGTTCTGTCAACATGAGAGGAATGCTGAAGTCTCTATAATTGTGGGTTTATTTCTCCTTTCATTTCCATCAGTTTTAATTTTATTATTTCATTTCATTTTTAGAGAGAGAGATAGAGTGCACAAGTGGAGGAGAGGAGGTGGTGGTGGGGAGAATCCCATGCAGGCTCCATGCTGTCAGTACCAAGCCTGATGTGGAGCTTGATCTCATGACCTGAGCTAAAATCAAGAGTTGGACATTTAGCTGACTGAGCCACCCAGGGGCACTGAGGAAATAGGTTTTAAATAAATTCTTTGTGTTCAAGTCTACTTTGATATTAGTATAGCTACTCCAACTTTCTTTTGGTTAGTGGCTGCCTGGTGTTACTCTTTCCATCCTTTGACTTTTTTTTTTTTTTTAAACCACTTTATTGAGGAATGATTGACATGCACAAAGCTATACATATTTAATGTACCCAACTTGGTGAGTTTAAGATGGAGCTGTTTTGGTTTTTAATTTACATTTACATCTGTCATTTAATTATTTGTTTTCTGTTTCTCTCCTTTGCTTTGTTCCTTTGTTTCTTCTTTACTGCTTTCTTTTCAGGTGGACTATTTTTCACTAATTTATTGCGGTTTTGACTATTCTCTTTGTATGGCTTCATTAATGCTTGTTTTAGGGATTACATATGTATACTTTACCTAGTTTACTTAGAAACCTTCTACCATATAGGTCCCTTTATCTTTCCTCTATGGTATGGTTGTCATATTATATCTACACACATTGAAAACATTACCAGAGAAGCTTGTAATTTTTGTTTTCAACCATCAGCAATTTTAAGTATTCAAGAGGAAGACAACATTTGTTGATATTTATCCAGATGTTACTATTTCTGTTGCTTTTTGATTTGCACCTGTTTTTGATTCACATTTTCCTGATGATTAGTGATGTTGAGCTCCTTTTCATGTGCTTGATGGCCGTCCGTATGTTTTCTTTGGAAAATATCTTTTCAGGTCTTTTGGCATTTTTTTATTTAAAAAAAATTTTTTTAATGTTTATTTATTTTTGATAGAGAGAACACAAGGTGGGGAGGAGAAGAGAGAGAGGGAGACACAGAATCCGAAGCAGGCTCCAGGCTCTGAGCTGTCAGCACAGAGCCTGACACAGGCTCGAACTCACAGACCATGAGATCATGACCTCAGCTGAAGTCAGTTGCCTAACCGACTCAGCCACTCAGGTGTCCCTCTTCTGGCATTTTTTTTTTTTTTTTTTTAATTTTTTTTTTTCAACGTTTTCTATTTATTTTTGGGACAGAGAGAGACAGAGCATGAACGGGGGAGGGGCAGAGAGAGAGGGAGACACAGAATCGGAAACAGGCTCCAGGCTCCGAGCCATCGGCCCAGAGCCTGACGCGGGGCTCGAACTCACAGACCGCGAGATCGTGACCTGGCCGAAGTCGGACGCTTAACCGACTGCGCCACCCAGGCGCCCCATCTTCTGGCATTTTTTTAAACCAGATTGTTATTGAGTTGTAGAAGTTCTTTATATTTTGGATATCAGCCCTTCATTAGATATATGATTTGTAAATATTTTCTTCCATTTAGTAAGTTGTCTTTTCATTTTGATGCAGAAGCTTTTTAGTTTGATATACTCTGAATTATTTATTTTTGCTTTGGTGTCAGGATTCAAAAAATCATTCTGAAGACCTTTGTCAAGGAGCTTAGCACCTGTTTTCTTCTAGGAACTTTATGGTTTTGGGTCTTATGTTCAAGCCTTTATTTTGAGTTAAGTTTTGTGTATGGTGTAAGATAGTGGCAGTTTTCCCAACACCATTAATTGAAGACACTGTCCTTTCCCCATTGTAAATTCTAGGCTCCTTTGTCACAGATTAATTGGCCACATATTCATGGGTTTATTTCTGGGCTCACTATTCTGTTTCATTGATCAATGAGTCCTTTTTTTTTTTTTTTTTTAATGCCAATACCATACTGATTGACTACTATAGTTTTGTAATAGAATTTGAAATCCAGAAGTGTGAGGCCTTCTTCTTTCACAAGATTGCTGTGACTATTTGGGGTCTTTTGTGGTTTCATTCTCTTTCTGTTATTCTGGGATTTCAGTGACATGAATGTTAGACCTTGCCCTACAGATCCTTGAGGCTTGGCTCTTTCTTTTTCCTATCTTTTTCTCTTTTTTTTTTTTTTTTTTTTTTTCTGGTTGGATAATTTCTGTTGCTTTATCTTCAAGGTCATAGAATTTTTCTTCTGTCATTTCCATTTTTCTATTGAGGCCATCCAGTTAGGTTTTTTTGTTTTGTTTTGTTTTTTTTTTGGTTATTGTATTTTTCAATTCTAAGATTTTCATTTGGTTCTATTTTACAACTTATTTGCCTGCTGAAATTTTATGTTACATTCATTTAATCCTTCTTGGAACATGGTTATGATAGCTAGTCTCTGATATTTACAACATTGGGGTCATCTTGATACTGGCATCTGTTCAGTGACTTTTTCCCTTGTTAGTTGAGTTTTCTTGATTCTTCAGATTTTCAGTTACTCTGGACACTTTGAATATTATGAGTCTCTGGTTTTGTTTACATCCTATAGAGAATGATTTGTGGTTTTGTTTTAGTGTGCATTTGACCCAGTTAGGTTCAGGCCACAAGATCCAACCAGCCTTCTTCTGTGGGCTGTGGTTCTAAAGTCAGTCCAGTTTTCAAAGCCTCAGTAGTACTGTTTGGCTATATACTGTGCAAGCTGTTATTCAGAAACCTGGCTAGTGGTTCTACCTCCTAGTTTAGTTTTCAAGACCTTTGATATGTTATTTAGGGTCAGATCCACATGTTACAGTTTAGGGATGAGCCCAGGAATTCATGTATAACTTTATGGGGTCTGTTTCTCTAGAACTTTCCTTTGCAAATTTCACCAATACTATGGCTCACAGCCTTGGCCCCACTTTCCTGATCCTCTGTCTGGAAAGCTGGGCTTCATTATCCCTCCTTTGCTATGTCCTTCCCTCAACTGAATCTATCTCGGGGGCCAAGAGAATAGACAAAAAGAAATAATAATAATAACAGGGTTTCCTCTCTGTATTTTCTCCACACTACCAAGCACTTTTGGAACAGGGTTCTTATGGTTAAAGAGGATCCTTTTCTTTCTAAGGAATGCCTGCCTGGCAGACTTGGTTTTGTCTGGAGGCTATGGCATGAGAGAGAGAGGAAAAAACCCAGGAGACTTTTCCCACTCTCTGTCCTTTCTTCCTCTTGGCTGCCCCCCCCTCCGCCCCCGAAACACACACACACACGCGCACACACACACACACACACACACACACACACTCCCCTACCTCAGACTCAAAAGAGAAGGTGCTTCTCTTGGAACCTTTTCTGTTCATGCTTGGTATATGTTTGTTAGCATTTGGGCTACCTTTGATTACAGGGTAGGAGATGGGAGGAAAGAAAACGACTAGGAAATAGCACCAGATTTTTTGTGCTTTAAGTTCTGATATCCTTTTCTAATCTGTCTGCTGCCACTTATACCCTGAGCAGCCCTCAGGTGCTGCATACATTCTGTCCAGGGATTTTAGTTACCTTCAGTGGAAGGGATAGGGTGGAGTGTACTTATCTAATCCTTTTTTTTTTTTTTTTTTTTTTGGAGAGAAAGTGTGCAGGTGGAGGAGAGAGATAGAGACGGGGGGCGGGGAGAGAATTCCAAGCAAGCTCCACGCTCAGTGTGGAGCTGGATGCAGGGCTTGATCCTACAACTTTTGGACCATGACTTGAGCCAAAATCAAGAGTCAGACACTCAACCGACTGAGCCACCCAGGTGCCCCCTTACTTAATCTTAACCAGAACCCTGTGCGTTACTTTTTAACATTGCATTTAATGGACTCCGTGTAATGATGATGCTACCAAATGTTAAAACCTTTTCCATAGCTGTTTCTGAGGCAGGCATTGTTGTAAATGCTGTATGTGTTTTAATTAATTTAATTTTTTAAAATTGATTTGATTTTTAAACAATTCTATGAGATAGAGACTATTATCTCCACTTTACATTTGGGGAAAGTGAGGCATTGCAAAGTTAAGGAACATGCAGGGAGGACATATAGCTAGGCAAGTGGTAAGACCAGAGTTATAACCCAGTCAGTATAACTGTCTCCAGAGTCTCCATCATAACCACCAGACTAATACTACCTCTATTTCACTGTGTTGTAAATTACCTGAGAAAATGAACAGGATCTCTTCTAGTAACTCCACACCCCCTGGGATTCTTTAAACTGTGCTGAAATGATTGTCAGCTATTTAACTTTCCTAAGATGGGCTTTATTAATTACATTAAAATTTTTATTTTTCTCCTGATTCTGGCTTACTTTAATAGATTTTGATGAAGACGAGGCTTGTTACTTGTTTTAAAAAGTATGAAATTCACTATACAGTTTATTTGCAGGTTAAAACTTTGTTATGTATGATGCACCCTTTCCATAAAGCAGTTTTCCTTATGACTAGAGGACTTCTGTTACATATATAACTTACTGATTTATAGCATTTGGGTGGTTCTAGGAATCCTCCTTTTGATTTAGTAATAGCAGCCTATTTTGAGATTTGAAGGAAACTTTTTGTAATTTCTTTTTGAACAGCTATACATGGACACACAGAAGGGCACATGCAGCAGAAAATAGAGGTCTTCTCATTCTATTTCTTAAATACCCATTTTTTTTCCCAGAAAGAGGGAAAGAAACTTTTAAATATAGAAAATCACTTTCTTTATGAAAAGTATTCAAGTTAGAAAAGTAAAAATAAAAAAAAGTAGTTGAAACGTCTAGAGACCAACAAGTAGAATATATCAAGGCCTGAAAATGTGACTGTATGCTAATTTTCCCTACTCATGCTTTTGACTTTAGAACCTGCTTTAGCCCATGTGAAGATTAGTAGTCTTTTTATATAAAGACACAGGTGTTATTAAAGATTTATGGTGGACCCTTGATGTTTGTGGGAAATAAATCCAGACATATTAGTGACTTGACAAGTTAGCAGAAACTGTATTTGCTAAAGGTCTCCAGCACTGATTTCTTTTGGGGTCCATTTTCACATTATTACTGTGTCGTGATAATTTCTGAGTATCTGAGTGAAAATAAACCGTGGTATATGGTCTTTCAGGGTTTGACTAGGGATGTTCATTAGCAAATCGTTTTACAGACAAGCAAGTTGAGTTTTTCTTCAGTAGTTCTTTGGATATAGATTTATAAAACCTTTATTAAAGTACTTTTAATGAAAGGTGTAGTGAATGTAGGAAATAGTCATTACAGACCTTTTGAAATGAATTTTCTTCAAGAATGGAGGTTAGCAGAGATGAGAGTTTTCAGGCTCCTAATTGAAATTGTGGGTTTGAGAACATTTTAATCCTCAAGAGTTATCTTTATAAAGGAGATTGCTGCAGAGTAGCTCTACTGGTATTAGCAGGCAGTAAGGATTAATTAGTTGTTTAAAATGAGTTGAATTGGAATGACAGTCAGGCATTTAATTAGTAGTAACAGAGTTCCCTATGCCATTATGCTTTTAAAAAGTTCTTATTTGGAGAATTTTCATCTGTTAAATTTAGTTTTCATAGCCTAATATCAAAGAAAACATAATGTCTTTCGCTGAGTTTTAATGTTACCACCCAAAAAGAGCTATTTTAAAATCCATTTTTCTCCTCTTTGGGGTGTTCTATGTATCCTACTACGTAAAACCTACCAACAGTTCACTTGAAAAGTAAGCTAGCCACCTCCAGTCCCCACAAGGCAAACCTGATTGCTTGCCAAATTAACATAATTTAACAACATTAATAACAAAACAAAACAAAAGTACACTGGCAATTTTAACACTAAAACCCAGAGACTTGCTTTCCTAGACCCTTAGATTCAGGAGTGGTCTTCAGCTGAGAAGTACGTCAAGAGTGTCTCTGCTGGCAGGCAATGCTTGAGTGGTTTGTGAGGACGAGGACAGCAGTTAAGAGTTAAATATTGTATCTTAAGGGTTGGAGTGGGTCTTTTTGCCTCAGATGAAAGGAAGGCACTTGTTATTAAAGGCCTGCTCTTTGGGAGCGGGAACTCCTATCTACAGTAGCTTTGGGAACTCAGGAAAGAAGAAAAAAGCAAAAGGAAGGGAGTGGTAAACACTTGAAGTAATGAAGAAGTGAACTAGCTATAAGTACTTAAGTGGCAGTAAGGAGAGAGGTAGAACCTTTGCATTCTGAGTAAGAGGGTTGTTCAAAGTTGTATGTATCTATATATAATCTAAAGTGATATAGCTGGGACTGGAATTTAGATTTCCTTACTGATACTCAAGTAGCACAGTAGTTAGGTTATCTGCAGAAGCTGCCGATTTAAAATGATCTTTAGATGTTTAAATGTCACTGTTTCAGAGAGGCCTTTCTAGATACCCAGTCACCTCATACTGTCTCCTTTGTTTTAAATGGTCTATATTCATTGTGTGGTATTTTTTAGGTTTCCTAGTTTCTTTTCCTTCCTTCTGTTGTTTGAATAAGTGAGTGAGTAAATAAACAAATGAGTAAAAACACAGGCAAAGTAGCTTTGTGGGTTTATAGGACAATAGAGGAAAGGTGAACAGTATAGGTGTTTGTGAGTCAGTACAACACACAGTCATTGTCTTTGTATGCTGTTGATGATTGGATCATGTGTGAAATAGGCTTTTATTTTTATTTTAATTTTTTTTTAATGTTTATTTTTTGACAGAGAGAGAGAGAGATCGAGACAGAGTGTGGGCAAGGAAGGGGCAGAGAGAGAGATGGAGGCACAGAATCTGAAGCAGGCTCCAGGCTCTGAGCTGTCAGCCCGGACAGAGCCCAACACAGGGCTCGAACTCACAGACTGCGAGATCATGACCTGAGCCGAAGTCGGGTGCTTAACTGACTAAGCCACCCAAGTGCCCCTATTTTTATTTTATTTTGAAAGTTTTATTTATTTAAGTAATCTCTCCACCCTACGTGGGACTCAAGCTTGTTGCTTAACTATATTTTAAGAAGCTTGTGAATAAAACACAACATCATAAACATTAGAGGTAGAACTGAATTTGGACCTACTCTTGCAATTCCCTCTTCTTTTAGATAAGATAGCTTCATTCCAAAGGTAAAATGACTTGCATGTAGTTAGTAAGTAGCATAACTGGTAATAAGATTCCCTGGCTTAGAGGATAGTCTTCTTTTTACTATTTTATTTTGCCTCAATCTATTTTGTTCAACCAAATTCCAGGAATATTGCCTTGAGACTGGCTTATGGATGACTACAGTTGCATCCATCATCACAGAATCAGTGAGTGCTACTTGTATCCTTCTTATTAAGTGCTAAGAACAGTGCTTGGTGTTATTTAAGTGTTAAATTTAAGTAAATAGAATGATACACTGTTAAGTAGTATATTTTTTAAACATTGATTTGCTTCCTAAATTGCCAGTCTCATTTTAGTGGCATAGAAATAAGTATTCCCAGTTATCTAGAAAACAGTTGCTGAGTAGTTTATTCATTAAGCACAAGCTTTGAAAAGTGAGGAGTAAGATTTGACACTTGGAAAGAAGTAGAAAATGCTTCCAAATCTATAAAGTAGTTATACCACAAAATCCATGCATCACAGTTATTATTTATTACTTATTTAAACATTTATTAAACATATTTCTGTGTTCAAGACATTTGGGATTAAAAACTTAAAAGACTTTGGACTTCAAGCTGTATTACAAAGCTGTAATCATCAAGACAGTATGGTACTGGCACAAAAACAGACACTGAGATGAATTGAACAGAATAGAGAACCCAGAAATGGACCTACAAACGTATGGCCAGCTAATCTTTGACAAAGCAGAAAAGAATATTCAATGGAATAAAGACAGTCTCTTCAGCAAGTGGTGCTGGGAAAACTGGACAGCGACATGCAGAAAAATGAACCTGGACCACTTTCTTACACCATACACAAAAATAAACTCACATTGGATGAAAGACCTCAATGTAAGACAGGAAGCCATCAAAATCTTTGAGGAGAAAGCAGGCAAAATCCTCATTGAGCTCAGCTGCAGCAGCTTCTTCCTCAGGTCTCCAGAGGCAAGGGAAACAAAAGCAAAGATGAACTATTGGGACCTCAATCAAAATAAAAAAGCTTCTGCACAGCAAAGGAAACAGCAAAACTAAAAGGCAACCGCTGGAATAGGAGGAGATATTTACAAGTGCCATATCAGATAAAGGGTTAGTATCCAAAATCTATAAAGAGC
The DNA here is from genome assembly GCF_028018385.1 of Neofelis nebulosa. NCBI lineage: Eukaryota > Metazoa > Chordata > Mammalia > Carnivora > Felidae > Neofelis > Neofelis nebulosa. The sequence goes on along the minus strand of NC_080785.1, from coordinate 122,877,710 downwards.
TTATTCAACTCAACACCCAAAAAACAATCCAGTGAAGAAATGGGGGACACTTCTCTCAAGAAGACATCCAGATGGCTAACAGACACATGAAAAAGTGCTCAACATCACTCATCATCAGGGAAATACAAATCAAAACCTCAATGAGGTACCACCTCACACCTATCAGAATGGCTAACATTAACAAGTCAGGCAACAACAGATGTTGGCGAGGATGCAGAGAATTTCTTTTGCACTGCTGGTGGGAATGCACACTGGTCCAGCCACTCTGGAAAAACAGTATGGAGGTTCCTCAAAACGTTAAAAATAGAACTACCCTGTGACCCAGCAATTGCATGACTAGGTATTTATCCAAGGGATACAGGTATGCTGTTTGGAAGGGACACATGCACCCCAGTGTTGATAGCAGCGCTCTCGGCGATAGCCCAAGTATGGAAAGAGCCCAAATGTCCATTGATGGATGAATGGATAAAGAAGATGTGGTGTGTGTGTGTGTGTGTGTGTGTGTGTGTGTGTATACACATGTACATACAATGGAGTATTAACTCAGCAATCAAAAACAACGGAATCTTGCCATTTGCAACTACATAGATGGAACTAGAGGGTATCATGCTAAGGGAAATTAGTCAGAGAAAGACAAATATCATATGACTTCACTCATTTGAGGACTTTAAGATACAAAACAGATGAACTTAAGGGAAGGGAAGCAAAAATAATATAAAAACGGGGACAACATATAAGAGACTCCTAAATATGGAGAACAAACAGAGGGTTACTGGAGGGGTTGTGGGAGGGGGGATGGGCTAAATGGGTAAGGGGCATTAAGGAATCCACTGCTGAAATCATTGTTGCACTATATGCTAACTAACTTGGATGTAAATTTAAAAAATAAAAGAAAAAATTCAAAAGACTTGGGGCACCTGGGTGGCTCAGTCGGTTAAGTGTCCAATTTCAGCTCAGGTCATGATGTCATGGTTCGTGGGTTTGAGCCCTGCATCGGACTCTGTGCTGACAGCTCAGAGCTTAGAGCTTGCTTACTTCAGGTGCTGTTTCTCTCTCTCTGCTCCTTCCCAACTCGAGCTCTGTCTCTAGCTCTCAAAAATAAACATTTAAAAAAAAATTAAAAAAATTCAAAAGACTTGATGACCTAATTTGCAGCCGTTGCAGGTTAGCAACTGAATTTGAAAAAAGTTATTGTTAGCTTCTGCCACCATTGAGAAGTATTGGTGAGGAAAGAGCTGAAGAAACGTCCAAGAAAGTTTAGGGGCACCACCCCAGTATACTGCAGACCACCCCCTCCATCATTTTATCTTGAAGTGGGTGCTATAATTGATGTTCATAATCATTAAATTTTATTGCCAGAAGGGCCCTTACAGGTTATCTAACTTAGTTGTCTTGTTTTACATTTGGAAAGTGACCTTCAAATACCAAGAACACATTAAATCATGTTCCATATATTGTATGTGAGAAGTTAGCCAACTATGTGTGCATTTTAGAAAGCTTTCTATGCAAGCTAGTTTAAAAGTTTTGGTATTTAAAAAGTTTAGCTACCATTTCTGGCTGCTTCATTATATAGCACATCTTTTTCCTAATGATACCAAACAAATGAGGCATTATCTCACATAGATCTCACTTCAGACATTAATTAAAGGTTATTACAATACATACAATTACAGTGGAAATCTTTAAGAAAAACAGAATCACCCACTATTGCTATGTGACCTTGGGATTTATTTCCTGTTCTATAAAATGATACTGGTAATTGCCTCTTAACAGCAATGAGTTTTAAAGTTGTGGTAAAATACTCAAAACAGAAAATTTACCATCGTAACCCTTCTTAAGTGTACAGTTAGCTCAGTAGGTATTAAGTACATTCACCTTGTTGTGTAACCGTCACCAGCATCCATCTATAGAACTTTTTTTTTATCTTTCCAAACTGAAATTCCATACTCACTAAGCAATAACTCTCTATTTCCTCCTTCTCCCTAGCCTTTGGCAAACACCATTCTACTTTGTGTCTTTGCAAATTTAACTATTCTAGGTTCCTAAGTAGAGTCATTAATATTTGTCTTTTTGTATCTAGCTTATTTCACAGTATAATATCTTCAATGTCATCTGTGTTTTAACAGGAATAAGGTTTTTAAGGCAGAGTAACATTACATTGTAGGAATAGACCACATTTTGTTTATTCATTCATTTGCCAGTGGCAGTTGGGTTTCTTCCATCTTTTGGCTCTTATGGATAATACTGCTGTGAACGTGGGTATACAGATACAATTTTGAGTCTCTACTTTCAGTGCTTTTTGGTATATAACCAGAGGTGGAATTCCTGGATCATGTGGTAATTCTATTTCAAAAATTTTCAGGAATTATTATACTGGTTTTCATAGTAGCTGTACCATGTTATGTTCCTGCAACAGCGCACCAGGATATGGCTCCATATGCTCACTGCAGTTTGTTGTTTTGTTTTTTGATAATAGCCATCTTAATGGGTTTGGGGTGGTATCTTCATGGTTTTGATTTGTATTTCCCTAATAATTAGTGATGTTGAGCATCTTTTCTGTCCTTATTAGCTATTTGTGTATTTCCTTTGGAGAAATGTCTTTTCAAGTTCTTTGCCCATTAAAACAAATTTTTGGTTAAGATTTTTTAAGAGCAGTTTTAGGTTTACAACATAATTGAGGAGGGGACGGTATAGAGATTTCCTCTATACCTCTTGCCCCTACACTTACAGCTTTACCTGTTATCAACATCCCACACCAGAGTGGTACATTTGTTACAATTGATGCATTTACACTGGCACATCATGATCTCCCAAGGTCCGTAGCTTTACATTATTTTTCACTCTTTGCGTTGTACATTCTGTAGGTTTGGACAAATGTGTAATGACATGTATCCATCATTATGGTATCATGCAGAGTATTTTTACTGCCTGAAAATCCTCTGTGCTCTGCCTATTCATTTCTTCCCCACCCCCCAACCCCTGTTAACCACTGATCTTACTGTTTCCATAGTTGTGCCTTTTTCAGAATATTTTTGGAGTCATATTTTTAGTCATTTTGTTGGAATCATATAGAGTATGCAGTCCTCCCAGATAGAGTCTTTCATTTAGATATGTTTTTAATATTCCTCCATGTCTTTTTGTGGCTTGTTAGCTCGTTTATTTTTAGTTTTGAATAATACTCCATTTCTTGGATATGCCACAGTCTATTTATATACTTAACTGGAGGACATCTTGGTTGCCTCCAGTTTTTAGCAGTTATGCGTAAAGATGCTGTACGCATTAATGTGCAGATTTTTGTGTGGACTTCAGTTTTAAACTTCTTTGGATAAATACGAAGGAGAATGATTGCTGGATTGGAGAGTATATTGAGAGTATATTTGGTTTTGTAAGAAACTACCCACCGTGGCTGTACCATTTTGCATTCCTTCTTGCTTCCACCGTGGCTGTACCATTTTGCATTCCTACCAGTAATGAATGAGAGTTCCTGTTGCTCCACATCCTTAGCAGCATTTGGTGTTGTCAGTGTACAGATTTGGCCACTCATTGATAAGCGTATAGTGGTATCTCATTGTTTTAGTTTGCATTTCGCTGATGACGTATGATTGCAGCATCTTTTTGTATGCTTATATGTCATCTTTGTATCTTCTTTGGTGATGTATCTGTTAGGGTCAGTGGCTCATTTTTTAAATATTTTTTTAATGTTTATTTATGTATTGGGGTGGGGGGCAGAGAGAAGAAAGGAGAGAGAATCCCAAGCAGGTTCCGCAGTATCAGCACAGAGACTGACGTGGGGCTTGAACTCACAAACCATGAGATCATGGCTGAAATCAAGAGTGGGATGTTGATACACCCACGTGCCCCATGTGGCTCATTTTTACTTGGATTGTTTCTTTTCATATTGTTGAGGTTTTAAAAAAGTTCTTTGTATATTTTAGATAACAGTCCTTTATTGGATGTATCTGTTACAAATATTTTCTCCTGCTCTCTGCCTGTTTACTAACTCTAATTCTAACTCTTGTTCACAGGACAGATTTTAATTTTAATGAAGTCCAGCTTATTGTTGCTATCATGGATAGTGCCTTTGGTGTTGCCTTTGTTCCTTTTTAAATCAGTTTATATTTTTGTTGTTGCATCAAGACTAGTTTTGATGTATGTAGTTTTGATGTCATGACTTTATCATATTAGTCATATGTGAAACTTCTGAGAATTATGTCTAATATAAATGAAAGTAGTGATTGTGGTTAACATTTTTTCTTTCATTTTTTAAATTATCATTTAGTTAAAAAATTTTTAAGTTTATTTTTGAGAGAGAGAGAGAGACAGAGACAGAGACAGCATGCGAGCAAGGGAGGAGCAAAGAGAGAGGGAGACACAGAATCTGAAGCAGGCTTCAGGCTCTGAGCTGTCAGCACAGAGTTGATGTGGGGCTCGAACTCATAAACCGTGGGATCATGCCCTGAGCAGAAGATGCTTAACCAACTGAGCCACCCAAGTGCCTCAGCATCTTTTTTTTCTGAAATCAGCCTAAATTCCACTGAACGGGATGGGGGAGTGAGGTATAACTTTGGACTTATGTAGAGGATATTAATTTATAAAATTGGAATTCATTGTGTTCGGGGCTTGTAGACTGTTTTAGAATCATGTGTGGCTAGCATAAGGTCACAACAAACAATTGGCCAGTGTTAGGACCTTGAAAATAGTCCTATTTGTTTAACCATTCCTATCTTGAGAGATTTCATAATCCTGGGCTGTTTACCTAAAAAGTAAGAGTCAGGTCAACTGAGAGATTAATATTGGGTAAATAAAATATATAAATAGATAAAATTAGTATTAACTGTGACTCATTTGATGTACTTAGTAATTGCAGTCAAGGTAAAGAATACGACAAGAAGCGTGAAAGAGCTGGTAGGAGAATTATGATACTTTCTTGAGGATTTAAAAGATTTGAATGTTTGAGTGGACAAACCATGTGCCTGGAGATGGAGAGATTTGATAGTTAAATATTGTGAATTGATATAGAGCAATCCTTCTCAGATTAGATACAGTTAATATAATTCCATTCAGTATTTTAACTGAAATATGAATTTCTAAAGTTTATTTGGAATGTGAGCAGTGAACCATTCCAAATTCTTGATCTTCTATGTAGTGTAATACATTGCACAAGCTACAGTAATTCATCTAATCCTAATTTAGGATAAACAGACTAATGGAAAAGAATTGAGGACTCAGAAATAGAACTGTCTCTGTATGGCATTTGGCAAATCACTTCAAATTAGTTAAGAATGGGTGGATTTTTTTTTTTTTTTTTAAGGTAGGCTTTGTGCCCAGCGTGGAGCCCAGTGCAGGGCTTGAATTCACAACCCTGAGATCAAGACCTGAACTGAGATCAAGAGTTGGACTCTTTAAAAAAAAACAAACAAACAGAAAAAGTTTTAATATTTATTTTTGAGACAGAGACAGAGCATGAGTGAGGGAGGAGAAGAGAGAGAGGGAGACACAGAATCTGAAGCAGGTTCCAGCCTCTAAGCTGTCAGCACAGAGCCTGATGCAGGGCTTGAACTCATGAACTGCGAGGTCATGACCTGGGCCGAAGTCAGATGCTTAACTGACTGAGTCACCCAGGCGCCTCAAGAGTTGGACCCTTAACCTACTGAGCCACTGAGGCACCCCAGGAATGCATGCATTTTTAAATGAGGAGTGAGATGATTGAAAAAAGGAGCTTTTTTTGCACTGTATAATCAAATTCCAGATGGGTGAACATTTTAAATGTAAAAAAGTCATTCAGTAGCAGAATGTATGGATAAATTATTGTCTATTACTGTAGTGGAATACTCTACAGCAATGAGAATGAACAAACTGCAGGCAGCATAATGTTGAAAGAAATACAAAATATTATGTCGTAAGAGTTTATTAAATATGAAGTCCTGGAACAGTAAAAACTACTCTGTAGTGTTAGGAGTCAGAACAGGATTAACTTTTGGGTGAAGAGTAGGAAATAGTGATTCAGAAGGGACAGGATAAGGACTTTGAGGTTCTGGAAATGTTATGTTTTTTTGATGTGGATAATTGTCTTTAATCCAGTTGTTCATTGTGATTATTTATTGGTCTTCATACTTAAGATTTGTGTACTTCTTTGTATGTATATGTAGAAAAAAAAGAGCTATAAAATTAAAAAAAAAGAAAAATCATTCAAATACTATTAGAAGATATTTCAGTTTTATGACAAGAAGGTCATAAACCAAAAAGAGAACAGAATTGATTACATAAAAGGAAAACCTATAAAGTGACAAAATAATTTGGGATGCCTGGGTGCCTCAGTTGGTTGAGCATCCAACTCTTGATTTCAGCTCAGGTCATGATTCCAGGATTATGGGATTGAGCCCCACATTGGGGTCTGTGCTGAGTGTGGAGCCTGCTTAAGATTCTCTTTCTCCCTCTGCCCCACTTCCCTGCTCATGTCCTCTCTCTCTCTCTGTCTCTCTCAAAAAATAACTAACTAAATGAAATAAGTAAGTAAGTAAGTAAATAAATAAATAAAATCATCTCTTTAAAAGAAATGGCAAAATATTTTATAAGCCTTGTTACAAGACAAACCTGGAAAAGCTATTCAGCCATGAATTGTAATAGTTATTGTCAAAATAATTTAAATGCTAAAAATGGAAAACTTTGAAGTTTTACTTCTGATTTCCTACTTTGTGTGTTAACATTTATGTACAGGTGGGGAAGTTAATAAATGTTTCTTCATAGTTGTATAATAATTCTTTTTTAAATTTAAGGAAATATGTAAAATATTTTTATTATTTTTTAAATATTTATTTATTTTTGAGAGAGAGAGAGAGAGAATCTTAAGCAGGCTCCGTTCTGTCAGTGCAGAGCTCAACTTGGGGCTTGATCCCATGAACTGTGAACTCACAACTTGAGCCAAAATCAAGAGTTGGATGCTTAACTGACTTAGCCACCAAGGTGCTCCCAAAATATCTTTTTTTAAATGGGGGAAATGTGTTTGTATGAACAAAATGTATCTCTTCAAGAATTAGGGGTATAAAGCTTGTTTTCTTTTTTTTTTTTTTAAGTATTTTTTTTTAATTTTGTAATGTATGTTTATTTTTGAGAGAGAGACAGAGAGAGACAGAGACAGACAGAGAGAGAGAGAGAGAGAGAGAGAGAGAGAGAGAGAGAGAGAGAGAACGTGAGCAGGGGAGGGGCAGACCGAGAAGAAGACATAGAATTTGGAGCAGGTTCCAGGCTGTGAGCTGTCAGCACAGAGCCCGATGCAGGGCTCAAACTCACAGACTGCGAGATCGTGACCTGAGCCGAAGTCGGAGGCTTA